>NW_026606832.1:1035000-1470309 GCF_029890125.1 Rhinichthys klamathensis goyatoka
TGGACGCCACCACGCCTCCTGAGCCCTCAGTCAAGATGGCAGCCACCACGCCTCTGTCCCTAGCCCTCACCCCCAAGTCCGGAAACGACTCCCTTCACGCTGAGTCCGGAAGTGACTTCCAGAACCCTGAACTCCCAACCAACCTACCTCTCCCACCTCCTCCCGTCTTCCAGCCCTCATTTCCTCTGCCCACTGTTAGTCCCGCATCTCACCCTCAGAAAACGTACTCGGTTACTAACGTAACCTCTGTTCTCTCTAGAGAGGGAATGAGTACTGCGTAATATCTTACGCTATGGGGAAAACCTCTTTTCCTCGAGATATTGAAGCCAAAAATTATCCTTAATTTTTAATCAATGTAAAACGCTTTGCGGCAGCATGCAGACATAGGCGAGGCGGCTCGCGCGCCTATTGGCTGCCCTGCGGCAAAAGCAGCAGCCTATTGAGAGCGGCTCTGCGTGACGTCTTGACCAATGGGGGCACTTCGCGCCCATTTCGTCACGTCCCGCCAGAAAGGGCGTGGTCTCGCCCTATATAAGCAGGTCGATAGCTGATACAAACTGGTTTTCATCGCCGAAGCGAACCAGAGCGTATTGTAAGCACGGCAAGATACGCAGTACTCGTTCCCTCTCTAGAGTGAACAGAGGTTACGTTAGTAACCGAGTACGTTCTCTTACGAGAGTATCTCTCGTACTGCGTAATATCTTACGCTATGGGGAACACAGTGTAACATGCCAAGCATACAGGGATCCAACACCAAAGTCCCAAGGGCAGAGGCCCGGGGCGCATGTAGTGCATAATCACCATAGACTCACAGAGAGTGAAGGAAGAGGGGCTAGAAGCGTCATTCCTTATAAAATAGCATCCAGAGGAGCTAATCATATAGATATTATACCACGTAGCCAGGGTGAAAACACTTTCAGCCTAAACTGGGTGGCCATACATGTGTCAACACTCGTGGAGCTGCTGTATCAGTCAGTGAGCGATACGCAGGCCAAACTCAGCATCTGGGCCGACACAGCGGGGCAGATCGCACTGAATTCTAGACCGCCAAAAGCTTAGCTTGTAAGGCGGGGACCTCCAGGTTATAGTATTTTATAAATGTAGACGGCAAAGCCCAGCCCGCGGCCGTACAAATATTTTGCAGGGTAATCCCGCTAGACCATGCCCACGAAGAGGCCACGCCTCTCATAGAGTGCGCTCTGACACCCAAGGGACACTGCAGGCCCTTAGAGGTGTAAGCCAGCACTATGGCATCGACTATCTATCTGGATAGGCTCTGTTTTGATGCGGCAAGTCCCTTAGAGCGTCCGCCAAACAAAACGAAAAGTTGCTCAGTCTGTCTAAAACCAGACAAGCGGGACACATAAGCTCTTAGTGCCCTGACGGGGCAAAGGAGACTCGAAGCCTTCTCCTCATTGAGAACCGGAAGGGCGGACAGGGAAATCACCTGGGCCCTGAACGGTGTGTTGAGGGATTTCGGCACGTACCCGTGCCTAGGTTTGAGTATGACCTTTGAGTCATTAGGCCCAAACTCCATACATGACGCGCTTACCGAAAGCGCTTGTTAGTCCCCTACGCGCTTCACTGAAGCGAGAGCCATGAGAAACACCATTTTTAAAGACAGATGTTTCATGTCTGACAAATGGATTGGCTCGAATGGGGCACCTTTCATGGCTTCCAACACCGTGGAAAGGTCCCACATCGGGACTGAAGGGGGCCTGGGAGGGTTCAATCTCCGAGCTCCCCTGAGGAAACGCATGACTAAGTCGTTCTTCCCCAGTGGCTGGCCAGACGCCGGTTTTGCAAACGTTGCTATGGCCGCCACGTATACTTTGAGCGTGGATGGGGTTCTGCCCTTATCCAGCAGCTCTTGAAGGAAGGAAAGCACTTCCGTAACCCCGCAGTCTACGGGTGAAAAGCCCTGAGCTTGACACCAAGCAGAGAACACAGACCATTTCGAGGAATAGAGCCGTCGAGTAGACGGAGCTCTAGCCTGCGTGATCGTGTTTAACACTCCCTCCGGGAGGTTAGCGGGTACCCGTTGATGGCCCATGCGTGCAGGGACCACAGATCCGGGCGAGGATGCCAAATCGAGCCCCCTGCCTGAGAGAGGAGGTCTCTCCTCAGTGGTACAGGCCACGGGGCAGTGCTGGCCAGCTGCATCAGGACTAGGAACCAGGTCTGGTTTGTCCAGAGCGGGGCCACGAGCAGCACTGGGCATCCGTTTTCCCTGATTCGTTCCAACACTTGAGGCAGGAGCGAGACAGGGGGAAAAGCACATAGGGGAACGCGGGGCCAGACATGGGCCAGCGTATCCCTGCTCTTCGAGAAGAAGTTCGGACACTGAGTGTTTTCGTGGGACACGAACAGGTCCACCTGCGCTCTGCCGAACGTTTCCCACAGCAGTTGGATCGTCTGCGGGTCCAGCGACCATTCCCCTGCTGGGACATTGTTTTTGGACAGCCTGTCTGGTCCGACATTCAGGTGACCAGGCACATGCGCTGCTCTCAGCGAGAGCAGGTTGTGCTGAGCCCAGACCAGAAGGTGTTCCGTCAACCTGTAAAGGTTTTGGGACCTGACGTCGCCCTGGCGATTTATGTGTGCCACCACTGACATGTTGTCCGACCGGACCAGGATGTGGTGACCTTTTATCTGGGGACAGAAGCATCGTAGCGCTTTGTCGACTGCTATCATTTCCAAGCAGTTTATGTGAAGGAGCTTTTCCCGTTCTGACCACAGGCCAGCGAACGGTCTGCCCTTGAGCAGCGCTCCCCATCCCGAGGTGGAGGCGTCCGTAGACACCACCTGCACACTTGAGGCGGTCCCTAGACTCACACCTGACTGATACCAGTCGGTTACTTTCCAAGGTTTCAGGGCTGAAACGCACTTTAGATCGACCCTGAGGCGAAACAGACCAGCGGTCCATGCCCGGGGCGGAACTCGCGCTTTTAGCCACATCTGCAGTGGGCGCATGGGAAGCAGGCCCAACTGGAGTACAGAGGCTGCTGAGGCCATCAGGCCCAGCATTTTCTGAAACCTTTTGAGCGGGACTATAGAGCCGTGGCGGAAGGAGTTCGCGACGCGCTGAATGTCTAGTCCACGCTCCGGCGACAGGCGTGCTGTCATGGATAGCGAGTCCAGCACTGTTCCCAGAATAGAAATTTTCTGACTGGGAGACAGCGAGCTTTTCGCCCAATTGACTGTGAGGCCCAGACTCTCGAGGTGCTCGAGTAATGTGGCCCTGTGTTCTATGAGCTCTGATTGAGATCGAGCTAGAATCAGCCAATCGTCCAAGTATTGATATGGCTGGCCCTCGAAGGCGAATCTCAAGAATCGCCTGTGATGGGACGCTATTTGTATCTGGAAATAGGCGTCTTTCAGATCTATTGACATAAACCAGTCCTCTTGGCAAACTTGCGCGAGGATTTTCCTGGTTGTAAGCATTCTGAACTGGCGCTTCACAAGCGCTCTGTTCAGCTGTCGCAGATCTAAAATGGGTCTGAGACCCCATCTTTTTTCGGTACCAGAAAATATCTGCTGTATTATAGGCCCCCTTCGCTCTGAGCTTGAGATAAGGGTTCTATAGCACCTTTGCTCAGTAGTTTCGCTATCTCGGCTCGAAGTAGATGAGATACTTCGTTTTTCACCGTCGTCTCGACGCGCGCCGTATAACGGTGGGGACGTCGAGCGAACTGTATCGAATAGCCTCTCTTTATAGTGTTCAGCACCCATTCTGATACCCCGGGGAGCTTTGACCACGCATCTGCGTGAATAGCTAGAGGTAGAATGAAATCCGGGCTCTGGCCGCAGCCTGACGGCGGCTCGAGAGCCTCGGTGTGCTGAGAACTCAACGTTGGTTTACAGCGTGCGAGGCGGGGGGCGCGCTGATCACAGCGGGCAGCCTGGCCACGCTCAGCTTCTCTATGACTGGTAGTGCAGAGAATGCAAGCGGGGCGAAACCCCGTGGGGTTCGGCGTGTCTGTGAGAGAATGTGGGCGCGGGATGGCGGGCACATTTACTGCACTGAAAACACTGTCAGCTCGCGCCGACTGAATGTGTGTTAGTTTCGTTTTTACAGAAACCAAGGGACACGCATCGTGTAGTGTAAGCGGGCACTGTGATGTGGGCGCGTTCACTACATTGTTTGCACAATCGATTTTTATTTGTGCTAGCCCTGCACCGTGGCGGGCTGTGTCTGGGTGTGGGAATGGGCACTGGGACGTGTGCATTCTTACAACACTCATAACACCATCGGCCGTGGCCGGAACACCAGAAAATGCACTCTTTATTGGATTTATCTGGGTAGCCGTAAAAACGGCTTTTGTGTGCAGGCAAGCGGGCTCTGGAGCTGGCTTGCTCACTGCAAAATACACTGGGACAGTCACATTGCTTGGAACTGAACGAGCGAGAAGTTTGGGTGGAAATCCGGCCGCAGCAGGATTTGAACACCGTCGCTTTCCTAGAGAGGCTAGGAAGGCTTTGAGACTTCGGGCTTGATCTCAATCCTCGGCCGGGGCCCGCGCTGAGGGGGGCGGCGTCCAGCAGAGCAAGAGGGCGGTCTTTGGTCTCGGGCCTGGCGGCGCTGTGAAGCGGCTGCGGCTGAGAGCTTCGGGCAGGCGGCTGTTTCGAGCGGCCTGTAGCGGAGCTCGAGCGCTTCGGCAGGAAGTGTTTCATGGCCTGCGATGTTTTCTGCACCTCGACGAATCTGTCCGCAAAATCTTTGACGGCAGATCCGAAAAGGCCCGTTGGCGAAATGGGCGCGTCGAGGAACACGGAGCGCTCAGCTTCCGTCATCTCAGACAGCGTCAGCCACAAATGTCTCTCAGCCACGGTGAGAGAGGCCATGTTCCGCCCCTGTGCGGCGGTCTTTGCAGCGCGTAGAGCGAGGTCTGTAGCGCTTCTTAAGTCCGCCACGCAGATCGCTCCCGGTCCTTCCTCGTCCAATTTTTGGAGAAGGTCGGCTTGGAAGATCTGCAGAATAGCCATTGTGTGCAGCGCTGAAACTGCTTGCCCGGCGGCAGTGTAAGCGCGTCCGTGCATGGCTGATGTCACTCGGCAGGCTTTAGATGGTAGCGCCGTCTGAGTGCGCCGTCCAGTGGAGGGAGGGCAAAGATGAGACGCTACAACCGTTTCCACAGGAGGAATGTAAAGGTAACCTCTATCTTTCGCACCGTCCACAGAGGAGAATACAGCAGAGGAAGAGGTACGCAACCTGGCGGAGAAGGGGGCGTTCCACGATTTCGCGACTTCCTCGTGAAGTTCAGGGAGGAAGGGCGCGGATCTCGACTGTGACGGGGCTTCATCCTTTCTGAGAAAGCGACCGTCGAGTCTGTTGCGCGGTGGTGGCGCGGGCGCCTCCCAGTCGAGGCCGATGGTCTCCACGGCTTCAGAGAGCAGACGCATCAGCTCTGCTTCAATGCCGGCTCGTCTCCCACTGGGCCGGCGGGTAGCGGGGGGAGGTCCACAGAGCTCGCCCAGTCCTCACTATCCGATGCCAGGAGAGAACATGCCTCGGTAGGTTCGTCAAGCTCAATGGCGGACGCGGCGGCAGACGGCGGCCGTTGTCCGTCCGTGAGCGACTCGAGCGATGCCGGCGAAGCTGGCGGGCGAACCGGCGAGCTTTGGCGGGCAGGAGAGAGCTCGGGTGCGCGCTGAGCACGGCGCTTCTTGCGGCGCGGTACCACAGCGGGCAGAAGTGCAGGCTCTGAGAATGATGCCAGGCGAGTCCTCAGAGTCACAATAGGCAGCAGCTCGCAATGAGGGCATCCGCCGTCGGCGAGCGCGAGAGCCGCGTGATCTTCACCCAGGCAGGAAACGCAGATGACATGGCGGTCCCCGTCGCTGAGTTGGGCTCGGCACGAGCCACAGGAAGGCATCTTTAAAAAGACGCTTGCTCTTTTAGAGTTAGGAGAAGTGTGAGTTGCAACGGCGAACAAACACTCTCAGCAGAGTAAAGGATATGGGCGCCGGAAAGCGCAGCAGGTACGACGGCTGAAGGCGGCTAGGTGAAGGCCAGCGACTCCAGACTCGAGGGCTCGTCCCGCTGAAGGCTTGCGTCGACGGCGCGGCTTCTCACTCCGGATCCAGCGATGCGTGAGGCTTCGCTGAAGAGATGAAAATCAGTTTGTATCAGCTATCGACCTGCTTATATAGGGCGAGACCACACCCTTTCTGGCGGGACGTGACGAAATGGGCGCGAAGTGCCCCCATTGGTCAAGACGTCACGCAGAGCCGCTCTCGATAGGCTGCTGCTTTTGCCGCAGGGCAGCCAATAGGCGCGCGAGCCGCCTCGCCTATGTCTGCATGCTGCCGCAAAGCGTTTTACATTGATTAAAAATTAAGGATAATTTTTGGCTTCAATATCTCGAGGAAAAGAGGTTTTCCCCATAGCGTAAGATATTACGCAGTACGAGAGATACTCTCGTAAGAGAACCTTTGGAGAGGTGGGCTCGCTGTGGACTACCAGCCCTCAGCGCCATCGTGGTCAGGGATCCCTGGGTTTCTACTCCGCCCGTCAAGGCCAGGATTCTACATCAGTCCATCGGTCCACTGAATCAGCCTTGGCTCCTACCTCCCTCGTCTCCACCGTGGCCCATCATTGCTCCAGCTCCACCAGGCTCCCTCGTCCCCCCGGATGCGCCATGGCTGTTCGTCATCCTGTTTCCAGCCCTTCGCCTGGTCCTCCTCCTCACAAGCCCCTACCTCCCCGCCTTCATCTCTCTCGTTACGGCGTGATGCCACGCCTTCCAGGAGGGGTGTGTTTGGTACGTGTCTTGTTCGTGAATAAATACTGTTTAATCCTGATATGTCGTCTTCGCCTTCCTGAACGTGCCTCAAGCAGCCAAAGTGTGACAATACCTGTTTGACTGCAGTTTCAATGTGTATTGTTCTCTGGGTCGCACAAAAAACATTGTGTTTTACAAAAATTTTCTGATCACTATTATTATTATTATTTTTTTTAAATTAAACTTAAATTAACCATAAACCTACCCTCAACTACTTTTATGTTAAATTACATTTTAAATCCAAAATTAATTCATAATTATGTTTTGACCTTTATTGATCTTTATGTAGGTTAAAGTCACAGCATTTAAAGACAAATTGGTTTGAGTGTCATTTTCTACATAATTGGGTGTTGTCACTTATTTACTTCATCACTGAGTGAAAATTCTCTCAGGTCTGGTTTCCCATCAGTACAATCTTCAGGGTCTGTCTAGTGTCTCCAGAGAACAAATTAGGGACATGTAGCAAGTATGTTGACACTCTTCAGACAAACAACAGTGACAGGGTTTATTGCACTTGGTTACATGAAAACTCATGACATCAAAACTCTAATGTGTTCATCAATGAGCATCCCTCCTCTCAAACCATCAGTATCTGTTTAATAAGAAAATGGTATTTATGTTTAAATTATATAAAGCTATAGGCTGCAGTTTTCATAAACCTAATCAGGCATTTAGAAACTTAAATACATCAGCTTATGTTGTAGTGATTTGCCAGCTTGTGGTCACACCAGTTTGTAACATGGTTCTTGGGCCATGGTTCCATGAACCATCTTGACTATGAAATTACTAGAATTATGAGTACACTAGATGTTTGTAGTGGTGTCACTCCTATTTTTCCACTTGGAGATCTCTAATTTTTCCTTGTACTTGTATGATTTAACCTCTGGCATTAGACATGACCTGAACTATTGCCTCTACTGGCCAAAAAATTGTGTTGCAAGTGCCAGTGTGGCACACCTGAAACCAATGCAACTATAAGTATTGCTTGATTCTGTCTGTTTGTTACCAACAGCCTGATGAAGGCCAGTGGGCCGATACGTGTTGGTGTTTTAATGTTTTAGCCCTCGACAAAATAATAAAGGCTTTGTAACTTTTGTAACCTACTGAGTGCCTGGACTTGGATTTTTTCCAATCTTTTTTATGAAGATTTAACCCTCCCAAGAGCACCAGAGGATACAAGGGATACCAGTAGCGCTCCAGCTTCCCTTTGTCTAATATTGCTGCCTTATTTAAAAGAAAACGTATGTGTTAGAAATTTGTTTGCACCTGGTACCTCGTATGAAGCCCACTTGTGTTTTCACCTTGCCATGGTGGAGGGGTTTGTGTGTCCTAGTGACCTTGGGAGCTACATTGGCAGGTTCAACCATGCTTGATTGGACTCAGGCGACGGAACAAACTAAGGACAACACCTGATCCTGCAGGTTGGGGGTTAGGTGTGGGGCCAACATCCACACCCTGTAAAAAAACACAATTCTGTTACAGAATCTGAGAAAATTACAAATAACAACACAGAGCCTGCAGTGGACTTGAGCCAAACAGCACAGCCAACTTGGGGGTTAGGTGTGGGGCCAACATCCACACCCCTTGCAGCATGACCACTTCTGACAAAGGCCACCGGCAGGATGTTAGGAGTGTGACAAACTATCTGCCCAGCCCAAATGCTAGATCCATGTTGGAGCATGGAATGTCCGAACCATGTAGAATGGGAACCACTCTGTGAAAGGATGATCAGAGCACACTGCGATTCAAAGCACTGTAGTCCCACCATCATACAGTGCAATGCACCAACAAACGGATCTAAGGAGGAGGACAAAGCCGATTGGTATGAAGTATTATAACACACAGCCTCTAAAGGCACCGTCATATGCTGCTGGTAATGGGCAACATGTATGGTAAGGTTGGAGCTGACAACTGCAACTGTGATAGAGCTATGGAAAGCCAAGGCTGTGGGGAAATAAATGACAATGGCATCAGACTAATTGACTTCTGCTTGGACAACAAACTAGTGGTCAGAGGGAAAGTAAAGATGAAAAACCGCACTCTCTAGTAGCATCTCATAAATATTTATTTACCATGTCCACACAGACGCGTTTCGGCCTAAGCCATCATCAGTGAGTGTGTGGTGTGAAACAAAGAGATTGCTTTTCAACATTACAGGTGAACCCCATTAACATCCAATCAGCAACGTCAGGTGCATCAAGTTCCCAACATAGGACCACGAAGAGTAACAGGAAAGAGTACCAAGAAAACACATCATAAACAATACAAAAAAAAAAAAAAAAAAAATGAAAATCAAATTAATAAACTTAAATTACAAATTAAATTGTATTACAAAAAACGGTTTAACGTCAGTAGCCTACGTTATCAAAACGAATCATAAACAATGCTCAAAAAAAGAAAAGAAAAAAGAAAACAAATATATAAGAAAATAAATGAATAAATAAAAATAAAAAACAGAAATAAACAACAAGTTAAACATGAAAATCAAATTAATAAATTTAAATTGTTTACAAGAAACAGTTTAACGTCAATTCTTCATTTAGACCATTTGGGTACACCGTTTGAAGCGTATAAATCCAAAAAGCCTCTCGTTGAAGGAGATAGCGCTCCCTATCCCCACCCCGTTGGAAAGATTGAACTAACTCGATGCCTTGAAATTTCAACGTACAAATGTCATGCCCAAATTCATTAAAATGTCTAGCCACTGGTGACTTAATGTCGTGATTACGTATGTTACTTTTATGTTCGTGTAGTCTTATTCTCAACTCTCTTTTTGTTTTACCCACATAACAAAGCCCACATGGACATTTAAGTAAATACACAACAAAGGACGTGCGGCAAGTAATTCTCCCTCTCACAGAGAATTTCTTGCCAGTCCGTGGATGTAGGAAAGAATTACCTGTAATCATCGCATTACAATTTGCGCAACTCCTACAAGGAAAATTGCCCGGATCAAGGGCTGTAAGCCAGTTAGTAGGCGGAGTGTAAGAATCAGCTCTGACCAACATATCTCTCAAATTACGCGACCTCTTATAGGCAAAAAGTGGAGGGTTCTGAAAGGACTGGCCAATCTGTGTATCACTAGATAAAACATGCCAGTGCTTATTTACTATTGATTTAATCTCACCCGAAAGGGGAGAAAAAGTCGTAGATAAGACCACTCGATTGTCTATAATAGCTGTTTTTTTCTGAAAAAGTGATTTACGTTCAATGCCACGTACCCTATCCAAACTTGAATCGAGATTTACACTGTCGTAACCTTTAGAAAGGAAACGATCATATACTACTTTCACCTGGTTTTCGAATTCTTCATCAGTACTACAAATCCTCTTTATACGCAAAAACTGACTATACGGGAGGCTTTTTTTCATAGATGGAGGATGGTAACTTTTTGAATGTAAAAAATTATTCTTATCTGTGGATTTACGAAATACTGTTGTCTGTAAAGCCTGTCCAGTAGATCTAAAAATCTTAACGTCAAGAAAGGATATAGAAGACATACGTTCCAAGGAAAATCGTATGGAGTCTGGAATTTAGAAATTCATGAAATAGATTTAGTTCTTCAACTGTTCCACTGAAAATGAAAAACACATCATCAGTATATCGAAACCAACATTTCAAACAGTGATGGAAAATATTACTTGGAGAATAAACAAAGTCTGCTTTAAACTTGCCCATAAATAGGTTTGCATAGTTAGGGGCAAATGGAGATCCCATTGCTGTGCCTTTAACCTGATGATAAAAACTGTTCTCAAATTTGAAATAGTTCATTGTCAGCACTGTATGTGCCAGATCCCACAGAAACGTTGTAGGAGGCTTATCAACATCTCTAGATTTTAGATAATGTTCCAATGCACATAAACCTAGATCATGTGGAATATTGGTGTACAGACTAGTTACATCCATAGTGCATAACAAATCATCATCAGATATATGGACATTTGTCAGTTTACTCAAAAAATCAGTAGTGTCCCTTAAATAGGAAGGTAATGTCCAGACAATTGGCTTAATGTACCAGTCTACATACTGAGAAATGGGTTCAGTTAGGGATTGGCAACCGGCCACGATTGGACGGCCTGGAATAATTCCTACACATTTTTTGTGGATTTTCGGCAAGGTATAAAATACCGGTCGTACTGGATGAGTTTGCAATAAAAAGTTAAATTCTTCCTTAGTGATGTGATTGTCTGATTCGCCACCAATCAGAGTTCTTTTTATCATATTGAAGAAACGACTCGTCGGATCACAAGTAAGAGAAGAATAAAATTCCTGATCTCCAAGTTGATTCAAAATTTCATTGCGGTATGAATCCTTGTCTTGTATTACAACCGCACCACCCTTATCAGCAGGCTTAATTACAATCGAGACATCTTCACTAAGAGCCCGCAAAGCTTCACGTTCAAACCTATTTATGGGCAAGTTTGAAGCAGACTTTGTTTATTCTCCAAGTTATATTTTCCATCACTGTTTGAAATGTTGGTTTCGATATATTGATGATGTGTTTTTCATTTTCAGTGGAACAGTTGAAGAACTAAATCTATTTCATGAATTTCTAAATTCCAGACTTGACTCCATACGATTTTCCTTGGAACGTATGTCTTCTATATCCTTTCTTGACGTTAAGATTTTTAGATCTACTGGACAGGCTTTACAGACAACAGTATTTCGTAAATCCACAGATAATAATAATTCTTTACATTCAAAAAGTTACCATCCTCCATCTATGAAAAAAAGCCTCCCGTATAGTCAGTTTTTGCGTATAAAGAGGATTTGTAGTACTGATGAAGAATTCGAAAACCAGGTGAAAGTAGTATATGATCGTTTCCTTTCTAAAGGTTACGACAGTGTAAATCTCGATTCAAGTTTGGATAGGGTAAGTGGCATTGAACGTAAATCACTTTTTCAGAAAAAAACAGCTATTATAGACAATCGAGTGGTCTTATCTACGACTTTTTCTCCCCTTTCGGGTGAGATTAAATCAATAGTAAATAAGCACTGGCATGTTTTATCTAGTGATACACAGATTGGCCAGTCCTTTCAGAACCCTCCACTTTTTGCCTATAAGAGGTCGCGTAATTTGAGAGAAATGTTGGTCAGAGCTGATTCTTACACTCCGCCTACTAACTGGCTTACAGCCCTTGATCCGGGCAATTTTCCTTGTAGGAGTTGCGCAAATTGTAATGCGATGATTACAGGTAATTCTTTCCTACATCCACGGACTGGCAAGAAATTCTCTGTGAGAGGGAGAATTACTTGCCGCACGTCCTTTGTTGTGTATTTACTTAAATGTCCATGTGGGCTTTGTTATGTGGGTAAAACAAAAAGAGAGTTGAGAATAAGACTACATGAACATAAAAGTAACATACGTAATCACGACATTAAGTCACCAGTGGCTAGACATTTGAATGAATTTGGGCATGACATTTGTACGTTGAAATTTCAAGGCATCGAGTTAGTTCAATCTTTCCAACGGGGTGGGGATAGGGAGCGCTATCTCCTTCAACGAGAGGCTTTTTGGATTTATACGCTTCAAACGGTGTACCCAAATGGTCTAAATGAAGAATTGACGTTAAACTGTTTCTTGTAAACAATTTAAATTTATTAATTTGATTTTCATGTTTAACTTGTTGTTTATTTCTGTTTTTTATTTTTATTTATTCATTTATTTTCTTATATATTTGTTTTCTTTTTTCTTTTCTTTTTTTGAGCATTGTTTATGATTCGTTTTGATAACGTAGGCTACTGACGTTAAACTGTTTTTTGTAATACAATTTAATTTGTAATTTAAGTTTATTAATTTGATTTTCATTTTTTTTTTTTTTTTTTTTTTTTTTTTTTTTTTGTATTGTTTATGATGTGTTTTCTTGGTACTCTTTCCTGTTACTCTTCGTGGTCCTATGTTGGGAACTTGATGCACCTGACGTTGCTGATTGGATGTTAATGGGGTTCACCTGTAATGTTGAAAAGCAATCTCTTTGTTTCACACCACACACTCACTGATGATGGCTTAGGCCGAAACGCGTCTGTGTGGACATGGTAAATAAATATTTATGAGATGCTACTAGAGAGTGCGGTTTTTCATCTTTACTTTGATTACTGTTTTATAACTCGCACCCATAAAACGTATTGGGAGTTGAGCGCGCCTGTTTTCAGCACTAGTGGTCAGAGGGACCATCATCCAACATAAGAACAAACTCAAGCTAACATGGAAATCACATGATGGTAACACGATCAACCAGATTGACCACGACCTGATCAACGGAAAGTGGTGCAGGTCCTTTCAAGATGTCAGAGTGTGCTGAGGTGCGGATGTCAACAATGACGGCTACCTTATGAAAATTATGATCAAACTCAAGCTTTGGAAGGTGAATCAGGAAAGTCACAGATGTAAACATATAAATGTTGCCAAGATCTTTGTTCTAGAACTGAGGAACCGTTTTAAGTGCCTTAGATGAGACGACAGAGATGTACCCAGACTTTAACACCAAGAAGACCTATGTTGATACATCTATCAAGATCTTAGACTACAGGAAGTGGAAACACAAGGAGTGGTTAACACCAGGAACTTGGGGTAAAATAGAAGAAAGCGAACAACTCAAAGCCAAAATGCTTAGCTCTAAAGCTACGTTCACACTGTCAGTCCAAATCCGATTTTTGTGCATATCTGATTGAAATCCGATTAGATTTAGCTGGTGTGAACGGTGTTTTACAAATCCATTTCAAGCTACATTCATTTGTGGTTTGAAATCCTATTCTGACAATCCTATGCAATTCTGAAAATACATTTCAGTCTGACCACTCTGATTGGTTTTCGTGTGGTTTGTGACTTTCTCGTGCACATAAAACGTAATCGTCAGACGTTGTTTTAGGAAACATGTTGAAAGTCGCTGCTGAAACAAGGGTGTGTTGTTGCAAAGTGCCAGACGAGCAGAAAATCATTATATGTTTTGTATATACAACGGAGACTTGTTTTGAAACTGGTGGAGACGACAGCACGGAATAAAGCAGTGCATACCAGCCTCTATGCTTCATAAGACGCAGTAGTTCAGCGTGGCGGCTTCATACATTGTCATGCTGTAAATAAGACAACATCTGTGTTGCAAACCCCTCCATGTTGCGGTTGTTGTTTTTGACGTATGCATACGTCAACGTCATTGCCATTGTTCATGCCAATCTTTCATTTTCATTGGTTTCTAATGCAGACATTCCGGAAAATGAAAGATTGGCATGGACACACAAATCGGATCTGAACAGTTGCGATACACAGTCTGGACGTCAATAATTTTAGATCAGATTCCAATCAGATATACAAATAATCGGATTTGGACTGACAGTCTGAACTAAGTCACCAAGAGTAAGTCCAGAAAGCCTACAAGTTGATAAGGAGGTGAAACCTACAAGTCGCCTTTTTCACCTTTGTCGCCTTTGGCTTTTGGCTTGCTTAGTTGGGGACATTTAATATTCAACAATGTTATTGATATGCCTGCATTAACACCATTATATGAGAACTGAACAGAGCTGGACGATGACATCACATTTTTCTCCAGAGCGGCTATATATATATAAATGTAAATATATATAACTAAATTAGTAACTTTTTACAACAAAAATGAACCATCACTGAACTTACTTAACCTGGACTATGACGCTATTTTCTTCTAGAAACAAACCGTGTTGCATTATTTTATTACTGTCAAGCTGCTTTGAAACAATCTGTATTGTAAAAAGGGCTATATAAATAAAGGTGACTTGACTTGAAGAAGAGCAGCAGGAAGGATAAAAGAGCCTTTGTGGAGGAGATGCTTCAGGAGTTTTTTTTTAACTAAATTTTTATCTTGTCTTTTTTCATCAATAACATTGCATTTTGATATAGTTACAGTTATCGTTTAATGACCTTGGTGTAATCTCGTCATCGTCTTGCCTTAGTCATGGGGAAAAAGCTTGTCGACAAACATTTTTCATCGTAGTTTTGAACTAAATGAACATTTGACAGCCTACACCATGACAACTTATGGAAGATCTTGCATGCCTACAGAATTCCTCAGAAGATGGTTACACTGAGTGAACTATATCTTTAGTTCGAGAGTAGTGTCATCCTCAGCCCCGGATTAAGAACATGTAGGGCACTGGGGCTATAGCATACCCAAGGGCCCCCTTCATAGTAAAACATCTTGGTGCCACAATGTTTTTTTTTACCACAAAAATAATGAATTACAAAAGATTATCAAATCTCCAATGCACAGAGATACAACGAGTATACACTGGATATTCCATTTAAATATTAAGTAAGCCTATATGTAGGATATTCCAGGCTGACACATTAACAGCATAAATGCATTAACACCAGATAATATTATTTAGAGTTAATATTTTACTTCAATTAAAGTTTATTAGAACTGATCATATCTACACAGAAGAAAAAGCCATAGCTACATCCTTAATTCATGGGATCCAGGCTATAAAGCTCTTAAATTCTCCTTTGTTCAGAACAAAGATGAGACTATACAACAGCAATGTCAAATTTGTTCGGTTGTATGGGTCAAAATGCTGGCGTGTCATTAAGAGCAACATGAAGAAAGTTGAGGTATTCCACAAGAATTGCCTCAGGAGAATTTGCCATATCTTCTAGGATCTTAAATACTGAGTTATATAAGAAGACCAACTCATATAGTGTGGTGATGAAGATCAAGCACCGTTGAATGAAATTGCTTGGGCATGTCCTTCGGATGGACCAGGACTGTATCCCAAAAGTAGCTACAGTATAAGTAGCACATGGGAAAAGGAAGCTGAACTGAAAGAACTACACTTCTCATGGGGCGAAGCACAAAATGCTGCCAATGATATAACAAGACAGAAGCAGATTGTCACTGCCTTAAGTTCTGTAGGGATATAACAGGCGCACTAGAGGCTGCACCCTTTAGCATCCTTGATAGCGTGCCTGCCTTCAATGCCGGTTTGAATCCCGCTCGAAGTGGTGCGAGTAGAACCGGAGGGGTTACATAAGTACCTCGGTATAAAGACTGCACCAAATGATAAATAAATAAATATTATTTATATGTACAGTAGAGCTTTTTTATGGAATGCTCTATATAAATCTAATCATTATCAATATAATATTATTAGAATACTTCAAGTCCCATTTGAGTGACATTGCTCAAGGGCAAAAGGGTTCCAAGGGTTTAATACACTAGTGATCTAAGATAATTGAATAATAGATTGTGTCAATAATGTCTCTGTTGGGAAAAGACTGAATGAAAACAATGAATTTACTGTTTATTAATACAGCCATGCATGCTCATTAGAGAACTCTAATTTCTTATTTCATTACAGCTTCTTTATTGTCTACAAGGTCCATTCACTCCAATGACGATATCTAACTATAATATAAAGTTTTAAAGGCCTCTATTTTGCTCATTTACAGGTTCATAATTTTGTTTAGGGGGTATATTTTGCATAATTTAAATTTGCGTTGTTGCTGCATGTGTTTTCACCCTCTGGGCCCTATCTTGCACCCGACGCAAATGACTTTGTACACTGACGCATGTATCATTCCTATTTTGCACCCGCGCAAAGCGGACTTTTCCCTCCACAGACGCACGTTGGTTAACTAAGAAATACACTTGCGCTCCCCGGGGCGGTTCAGCGCAAAGAGGAGGCGTGTTCCGGCGCAAACTTTCCCTCATGCTATTTTGCTGTTCTATAAAACAATTGCGCCACTGACCAGAAAAAAACTAGTCTAAAGTCAGTGGCGCGTTGCGCGTTGTTCATTATGCTATTTTAAGGGCGCATGCTTGACCATAATCAATGTAGCGTGTGTACAACGCGCATTCGATTCTCTCATCTAAGCAGCAGTTTTCATTTTTGCAAATCATACATTATTACGATAGATAGATAGATAGATAGATATATAGATAGATAGATAGATAGACAGATAAATAGATAGACAATTTATTATAAAAGCATACATGTAGCTTACACATTTACCCAAATTATCATACGCCTGTTTAACAGAAGTTAATTTGGGTGGGTTTCTCCATTCCCAATGTCACTTCTCTGTGTTTTACGGCCCTGACGAGAACGTTGCTCTCCTCGGCTGTGAACGCTCCTGGCGCGCGCCTGGCAAATCCGCCGTTATAATAGGAATCCGCTTTAGAACAAGCGCGCCTGCTCTTAAAAGGAATGTGAGATGACGCTCTGATTGGTTTATTTCACGTTACGCCCAAACCACACCTATGAATAATGAAGCTACTTCAGACCAACCCCTTTTAGATTTGCGCCTGGCGCAAGAGGCATTTATCCCGCCGGGAAAATAGCAACAGCGCCGGGATCCGCCCACAAAGTTACTTGCCCTTTGCGCTTTGACACTTGCGTTTCAGATCGTTAAAATAGGGCCCTCTGTCTCTGTTTTAGTTTTGGTTAGTCACCTCTGTTGTGATTAGTCTATTGTCGGGAAGGTAACTCCACTTATACCATAACTGGCGAGTCCCGAGGCTTCCTGGGGCACTGGAAATCCTACTGTAACTATGCCAACTAACTTTAGTCAGTCCAGTTGGTGGGAGAGCAACTGCCTGACTGTGCAGCCTGGCATGTCCCCCATCATGATTGTATTTTTTTCAAATTTTTCACCGGTGATCGGTTCTGCACAGATTTTGGTGATCTCAATTGAGCCTATTGACTAATGCTGCAGAATGCCTTTATTATATTCACTTTTTGTATCGACTTTAAAAAGTGTGATTAAAAAATTATTAATTGGGTTACGCATTAGATTACAGCCCGGAAAGTACTGCGTAATTAAGATGAATTTACAACATAACTTTCGGTAATTATAGTGTACCTATAAAGTACTTACACGTAAGTATAAGGGAACAATTTGTAAAGTTTGGGGAATATGGGAAAACAACCAGGAGAATTAAAAAAAATATTTATACTGTAAGTATTATAGATCTAAGGGGTACTTTTTCTCCTACTATGATACAACAATCTTACTTTTTTCATGTTTCAAGGTGTGATGATCTGCGGCTGGAGTGCCCGCTTGAGCCTCTGGGGGGCACTCCTTCCTAGTTTATTATTTCCATTATGTTTTACCCTGAACTGATTATGGTTGATTTTAAGCACCTGTGTTTTATTATCTTGTTTAGCGCACCTGTCTTAAGCCTGAGTTATCCCTGTGTCCATTGCGAAGTCTTGTTTTGCCCTGGAAACATTTCCAAGTATCCCTGGTTTTCCTGGTTCCCGGATCTTTGCCTGTTTTCTCTCTGTGTGCTTTTCTGTTTAATAAAGTTACTGCGAATGGATCCGCACGACTCTGCCTCTTCGTTACACAAGGCAAGTAAAGCTAAACGATTGGAATTTTTTTTAAATAAGTGGTGCTTGTTACCCTCTTGTTTCATGTAGTTACAGAGTAAGTGTGACATTGCGGGCTGTAAATTAAAGTGGTGCTTGTTACCCTCTTCTTTGCATGGTAAGTACAATAAAAATACATACACAATCTAATATCACTGACTCGGAAACATTTATTTGAAAAACAACTTATTACAGTTGGTCTGAAGCGATAGTCTAAAAAGTTTAAAATATCGTAATTTTTCTTACAAACACTTATCGTTCTTCAGATTCATCAGTGAAAAGAAAGAAAAAGAAGAAGAGAAACAAAAGGAAGAAGCCAAGCAAGAGAAAAAAGGGGGGACAAAACGTGCTACTTTCTGTCAAGACTTAAGCATTTGAAATGAATTGTTGATTAAAAAAAGCAGTTTTAAACAAAACAAAAAAAGTGTTGTAAATCTGTTTTTAATGAAGTTGTTTTTCAAATAAAGGTTCAAATAAAGAGTCAGTGATATTGGATTGTATGTATTTTTATTGTACTTACCCAGTACCCAGTACTTACATGGAACAAGAGGGTAACAAGCACCACTTTAATTTACGGCCCGTAATGTCACACTTACCCTGGAACTACATGAAACAAGAGTATCTTTCCCCAATATTTAAGCAAAAGTTGCAATAGGTTTAGGTTTCAGTGGACTTTTGTTAAAAAGATTACTGTATAAATGCATAGATATGTACCCTATAAAAAGCCTATACAGTATTGGTTCACCATTATTACAAAAAGCTATGTTCTTGCTAAATTGCTCTCAAATGTAAGATTGTTGTATCATAATAGTAGAATAAGTACCCCTTAGTTCTATAATACTTACAGTATAAATATTTTTTTCTGTTACCCATTTATTCCCCAAACTTTACATATTGTTCCCTTATACTTACATGTAAGTACTTTATAGGTACACTATAATTACCAAAAGTTAAACTGTAAAATCGCTTTAATTACGCAGCAGTACTTTCCGGGCTGTAATATATAAAGCGTTACCATTAATTGTAATTATATATTTAAATTAAATTGATTCAAACTAGAACCATATTACTGTATATTTTTACAGTTTAGAAAGACCATATGTATCAGAAAACAAGAAATGCATTCTGAACTTCTTAAATATTTTATCCAATTATTACATTCACAAAAAAGTATATATTGTATATTATATTTTGCAATATTGATCTAAATATTTATATGAACATTTATTGGGGTCCCCTGGAAACATTTCCGTTGTGGTCTGTGCTATTTGCAGCGCGTTTCTGTATTTGGTTGTGTTGTTAACTTTTGCAGCGCGTTTCTGTATTTGGACGTGTGTTGAAAGTGTCTATACAACACAACTGAATTGGCAGATTTGAAGGATTTATTTCCTCAAAAAGATTTAGATGTTTATTGTCAAATTATACATTTCTAAAATAACATTAGCCTTTAAAAAAGAAGAAGAAGTTTTTTTCACTTAATTTAAAGGTTTGTAAATATTTTTTTTTACAATAGTTTAGGCACTTTCTGACGGCCTAGAGGGCCCTGATGGTTCTCCTCTGATCATAACATACATGAAACAATAAATCTGACAAAGTATTTACTGTATAGTTACAAAGTAAATTAGTTATTATTATTCTAATTATGACAAAGTACAAATATGTAACAAAGTTTTTTTCTGCGGCAACTATAGAGAAATCTCCTCTAGAAAGATGTTCTGTTGTACATTACATCATGAATTTCATCAAATACTGTCCATTACACTACAATGTATCAACCAGTCTATGCTTTGGCATAATCTCTAAGTTGAGCAGGAGCATCACAAAATACATTATTGAAAAGTAAAACAGCAATCACAATCAGACATGAGAATGAAAATAATAATCTATTATGATAAACCCTTTAAATGATTTGGGGCAACTTTTTTGTGCAAAAATACATCTGCTAATCGTTTCCTGATCTCTTTAGTCCTGGTGCAATAAACAGTTGGGTTTATTAGGGGGGGAATTAATGAGGAAAAAATTAATATTGCATTTCTGTCTGTTAAAGTAAGCACAACTCCTATTCGAGTTAGTAATCCAGAGACCATTTTCGGTGCATAATAACTAAACAAGACAATTAGGTGACTCAAACAAGTGTTGATCATTTGCTTTTTGCTTGCATTATTGGAAAGTTTAGTCACACTATATGCCAGAACAGCATAAGTGCACATAATAAATGGAAACTGTCCACAGAACCACCAGAGATTAATCATTGCAGGTAAGAAAAAATATGGTTCAGGATTGACACAAGCAGCTCTGATCATTGATGGATAATCACAGAAGACATATCTGATAACAGGCTGACAGTATGGGAGATTGTCTGCCATAGAAGTCAAAACACCCATTAGAGTGATAGTAATGAGCCAAGTCAGAAAAATGAGCAGAAACGTTCGTGCATTTGTTACAATGCTGTGATACCTTAAAGGAAGTCTAATTGCAAGAAGTCGGTCGATTGCCATTAATGTCAGAGCCATGCATACTGTGAAATCACCAAGATGATAGAAGAACATCCTTGAGATACAAGAGTAGTATGACACGGTTTTCATCTCAGCCAGCAGCACTGAGATCATGGTTGTGCTGCAGGTAGAGGAGTACATTATGTCAACAACAGCTAGATTACAGATTAATATGTACATTGGTTTGTGTAAATGTCTGTCAGTCAAGATGATACACAGATTGATGCCGTTCCCAAGCAATATGAGCATGTAGGTTATTAAGATGAGGAATCCAAGGAGCTTTTGGTTCTGCAGGTAATCAAATCCAGTGATTATGAAGCTGTCTACATTATTCACAGTGTAATTTGCCATTTTCCATCCACTGATAAAGAAATAGACACAAGCACATTAAAATACACTATCAACAAGGGACAAGACAAAATCAATTAAAGTCTTGATGTACTCATATATGCACAGGAAAAAAGCTCCTGTGAAGGAAAAGATGCAGACAGTGTCTGTTACAGCAAGGTGATGAAAACTGGAAAAGTTGAAGTATAGTTTCAAAAGAAATACAAAAAGAGTTTCAGTCATGTTAAAGAGTAAATATGAATAACATTCTTCTTTAGGCGTTTTTCTTTAGATACTCAAAAACATTTGAATTTCTAACCAGTGAATATTAAAATAGCATGCAAGAGATTTTGAGATGTTCTTCTCATCCAGTACAGACTGATGTCCTGCCTTT
Source organism: Rhinichthys klamathensis goyatoka (assembly GCF_029890125.1). Taxonomy (NCBI): domain Eukaryota; kingdom Metazoa; phylum Chordata; class Actinopteri; order Cypriniformes; family Leuciscidae; genus Rhinichthys; species Rhinichthys klamathensis. The sequence goes on from NW_026606832.1 coordinate 1,056,345, forward strand.
TATATTTTTATGATGTGACAGATACGTCATGGTTACTTAGCAGCCGGTATTAAACATGAGAGTTCGTTCAAAACACAATAGTTCATAACAGTTCAAAGCTGATAATACACAAGCCATAGTTCAACATAAATCTAAGATTGACAAGTTTTGTAATACATATTTTTTTAAATATTTATTTAGCAGTTTTTGTATTTGTTTTCTATGTTTTGCATAGACCCTGATATAGTATCTACGCAGACGTCAAACCTGTGTCCAAATACTTAAGGGACCAATTTTTCAATATTTCAACGAAAGCAGAGTTAGGATGTGATGACGTTTAAAGACGATTATCAATGCACAAAGCATAAAATAGTGTTCTTTTTGGCTGTGCTTACACTAGCTCAAAAATATATATATATTTTTTTTACATATTTGAGACAGATCAGATATTGTTACACACAAAAAAAACCCACACAAGATAGGATTTTTTCCGCATCTGATCTGAGCCACTTGCAATTGTGGTTTTCTTACAATACTAATGAGAATTTTGAATTAAAGTATATTACAAACTTTTAATTTAGACCCTAAATAATCATAGTAGCTTGTACAAAAATGGCATTATATGACCCCTTTAAAATCAGATACACATTAGCTCCAATGCCCAGGTATCTGATACCGAGGGTGACGCACTTGTGCACAGTGATAGTTTTCCTTAAAGAGAGGTCTTTATGAAGCAGGCAGCAGGTGCTTGTAAGCTCTCACGCAAAAAAGCTTCTTTTGTAGAAGTAGAATCAATAGAATCTTCAGTTTTCAGTCAATGTAAAATGGTGGGACAAAAAAAATGTGTATGGTCAAAAGTTTGGATCTGTGCATTAAGCCTTGCAGTTTAAATGCAGCCATACAGATACGGCTATTCCAAGCTGCCGTCCTTCGGATGAGACAGTAAACCGAGGTCCTGACTCTCTGTGGTCATTAAAAATCTAAGGATGTCCTTCGAAAAAACAGTAGGGGTTTAACCCTGGCATCCTGGTCAAATTTGCCTATTGGCTTCTATCCATCATCATGGCCTCCAACATCCCCATACAGTTACTTATTGGCTTCATCACTCTCCACCAATAAGCTGTCTCCTCTCCACCAATAAGCTGGTGTGTGATGGGTGTTCTGGCGCACTATGGCTGCCTTCGCATCATCCAGGTTGATGCTGCACATTGTTGGTGGTTGAGGAGATCCCACCCCCCCTCCATGTAAAAGTGCTTTAAGAGCTGAGAAAAGCGCTAAATAAATGTAACAAATTATTATGATTATTATTAACTCAGCACTCCAGTTAAGTCACATCACATTTATTTATATAGCACTTTATACAATAGATTGCTTAAAATCAAGCAGCTTTACAGTATTAAACATGAAAAAACAGTGTCAGTATCTCTTTCAAGAACGTCATGTGACGTCATTGACCAGGAAACTATAAAGCACACCTGAATCAAACAGCATCAGCTTCTGATAGGCTTAAGCAAGTCAATAGCCGCGTTTCCACTGCTGGGCCAGGGCCGAGCCGTGCTAGTGCGTGCCAGGGTCAGTCGCGTTTCCACTGTCTCTTCCGGGGCTTGATCGGGGCTTACTCAGGGCCAACGGCCAGGATTTCTGGCCCGTCGAATACCTTGGGCCAAAGCGGGCCAGTTCGGGCTAAAGGCGTGCTCAAGGTAGAAGGCGGAGTTCATCGGTGTTATGGAAAGTTATGGTCTGCGGCAAGATGCACATTTCACTTTTTTATATCGCGCAAAATAATCGCTGCTCGAAATGGTGAATCTCCTGTACTGGTCTGTCGAAGATACCAGAGCTCTTCTGAGCATTTGGGCAGAAGAAAGGGTACAACGTCAATTTGACGGCGTGTGAAGAAACAAGGACGTTATAAAATACATCGATTCAGCGACGCTTCAAGTTCGGAAAAAAAATTAAAAAGTTGCGGGCACAGTATTGTACAAGGCGATTAAAACGCACAATAGACAAAGTGGAGCCCAGAGAATGAACTTTCCATGGTTCGACTTGATGGACGGTGTGCTGGGTCACCGTCCCTCTGTTAGTGGCGACTCGCGAGACAAGTCGGGACACTATTGCAGCCACGGCCGGTGAGTTAATATACATGCTATCTTCCTAACTTAAAAAATAAATAAATTCATAACACCCGCTGAAATGGGTTGGGTTGTATGACGTTTGATTCAGAAAGGCGTGTTAGGGGCGGGGTTTAGGGCAGCGCTGCGGGGCTACTGGCCCGGCAGTGGAAACGCAAGCCCGGTGCTTAAGGCCCGAGGCCACTGGCTCGGCTCGGCTCGCTGTTAGCTCTGGCCCGACAGTGGAAACGCGGCTAATCACGGGCATGCCGGGAGTATGTCAGGGTGACGCAGCGTTCCGTTCCCTTTTCAGGGAACTAGGGTTACATATACATCCGTGACGTTACCTTTCAAGGGAACTCAAACTGCGTCAAAACGCTGTGGGAACGCTAATACCCACGTCACCATAAGAGCAAGTCTGTGTAAAATAAATGCGCACATCTAGGCGAAAGCACCTGCGCCCCTGGATTGGAGCCGAGGTCCAGGTAGTAAATCATCACGAATGTATGCGGTGAGGACTAGCCTGCCACATCACAAAGATCTTGGAGGGAAACTGCTGACAGTAATGCTTTGGAAGCAGCCGTACAGCTAAAGGTGAAGGCTGACTGGCCGACTCATAAGCAAGTGAGATGGCCTCGACGACCACCCACTTGCTCAGCCTCTGCTTAGATGCCCTTTGTGGGTACCCTAAAGCAAACGAACAGTGTTCAGACTTTTTCCACAGTTCTGTGGACGTAAGTGTAGCGTGGCGGTGGAGGTAAACGGTTGACAAATACCAAATCGTATAGTGGTAATTAAATTTGACAAGCTGACTACGCCACCCCTTTTCAGAGAAATGGGGAAATAACTACCCAATGGAAATAGGGCACACAGGTTCGTTACCATGGAGGGCAAAGAGACGTGGATATCAGTACAAAAGTTAGTTTATTAAGTTCACATCAATAAATAAAACTTTCAGGTTACTGCAAAACAGAATGTCACTCAAATGACTAGTACAGCACCATTTATCAACACACACAATAAAATAAATTTAATTAAGATGGCTGCACTGTTAACTTTCGCTGTAGATTTAGCAGCACAGTACTGTAAAAACCTACAGTACAATACTGCATTTCTATATTACAGTAAAATACCGTAATTTGCATTGCATTCTGGGTAATTTTGTTTGAGCGGGAACATTTTACAGTACATTTTAGTGTTGCTGTAACCTAGCTGTAACCTGGCTGTAACATGCCAGGCAAATATACAGGGTTGCTGTAAACAGAGAGCGCGCGCGCCGCCTGACTGACGTCAGAGCACAACTGCGGCAGTTCACTCACTCAGCGCGGATATCTCACTCTGCGGATATCTGGAAATTTGGTAAGTTAATTTTGAATTTTATAATAAGGTTTAAGGATTTTACGCTATAGTGTGTAGCCTACATAGCTTTTAATGTGAAATGACAGTGGAAGTTTAGCCAGCGACGGTTGCAAAAACACTGTTAAGTTTGTTAACGTTATCTGCTCTTTTACTGCTTGTCCTGACATTTTCAAATTTAACGTTATAACTCCGTGAATTAACATTACCTTACGGTTTATTTCGTCCAAAACAGATTTGGTGATTGTTGGAACGGTGGAAAGACAAATCGAGATGGTCTTTTGTGAGTTTTATTTTGTTTCTGTCGAGTTTTAATTAAATGTGTTTTACGATGGTCTGCGAGATAAAATTATACTGCATTTGACATGTTAGTCTTACTGTTAGGCCTATCTCTGTAGGGAACACCCGAGCCTGTCAGTGGTAAAAACAAGCACTTATAATAGACATATCGTTATTTTGATCAAACTGCTATAGGCCTATTTGCAGTCCGTTTCCCGAATGACGAACTTAATGATTTTATGATCAATACTGGACCAAATTGAAGTCGTTTAGACACAAAATAAGACGCGTGAAAATAAGGCTTAAAAACACTGCACTTTCCTTTGCAACGCAAAATGGGTGATTTATTTGGGCTTAGAGAGATGGGCTTAGAGAGATTGGCTATTGGTACCAGTTTAGCCTTTTACTTCATTTCTATTTAGGCAGGAGACCCAGTTATATTGATTATTATAATAATTAAAAATATAAATAAAGGTGTAAATTGTTGAAAAACTTCAGACTATCAGAGTTAATGATCTATTAGGCAACAAAGACAAGTAAACTGCATGCCAAAAAGCATGCCAGAGGTCAAGTGAAGCTTATGTTTTATTAACCTAACTTAGATGTATTGTAAGCAGATTTATGAGATATTTCCTTAACAAGAAACACATAACCGTTAACTGAATACTATTTATTTTGATTTCTTACAGCTCTACAGTGTGGGACAATTTGCAGCCTGGGAAGGAGTTTTATGTAAGTATTAGCCATGTTAATACAATGTTTTAAACTTAAAGTTTTAAAATCTAAAGATTACTTTTTTTTTTTTTTTTTTTTTTTTTCTACAGAATTTTCTCTCTTCCACTGTCTGTCTGCTCATCTTTGGTGCTGTGGCTAACAGATTTTGTCATGTGTTTTTGTGTGTCATGTCTTTTTCAGTTTTGGTCATCGGTCCAAGGTTCCAGTACCACCTCAAAATCCCAGCCAAGTTTTTAAAGGGATACTCTACTGGTTTTTAATATTAAACTATGTTATTCCCTTAACTAAGACGAATTGATGCATATCTCTCTCGTCTCAGTGCGTGCACTAAATCGCTGTCTTGCGGCGAAACTTTGTTAGATCTTATCTCAGCCCTGTTCATTCAATACGTGCCAAGAAGAGAAGCGACCAAACACCTCCACGTTTTCCCTATTTAAATACAGTTACACGAGTAGTGTGACTCGACCTAGGACGGTGACACAAAATTTTCTAAGCGTGTAAAATGGATATCTATATTGTATGGCAGAATACCATAGCAAGTGCTTGAGAGCACTTCGACTCGGCGCAGTAATATCATCTCTCGTGAAAAGTCCGCTCCCGTTGAAATGAGAGGGAGGAGGAGAGGCAGCGGGGGGAGAGGACTTTTCACGAGAGATGATATTACTGCGCAGAGTCAAAGTGCTCCCAAGCACTTGCTATGGTATTCTGCCATACAATATAGTTATCCATTTTACACGCTTAGAAAAGCACAACGTTTTATTTTGTGTCACCGTCCTAGGTCGAGTTACACTACTCGTGTCACTGTATTTAAATAGGGAAAACGTGGAGGTGTTTGGTCGCTTCTCTTCTTGGCACGTATTGAATGAACAGGGCTGAGATAAGATCTAACAAAGTTTCGCCGCAAGACAGCGATTTAGTGCACGCACTGAGACAAGAGAGGTATGCATCAATTCGACTTATTTAAGGGAATAACATAGTTTAATATGAAAAACCAGTAGAGTATCTCTTTAAGTATGTCCAGCTACAGCTGCAAGTCATGCAGTTTCTCAACCTCTCTCTTAAATGCGTTCACCATACATGGTTTTAATAGTGTAATTGATCAATAATTTTTTTTTTTGACAAGAACATTGTTTGGATTGTCTTTTGATTTGCAGTTATTCTGAAGTTGCATTATAATATTATTACCTATAGATTTATATACTGTAATAACTACATATTATATAGTTATAATATCATTAGTAATTTGAAAATTACAATGTTTTGCAATAATGCATCAATATATCAATATAGATATTACAGTACAATATCGTATAAATTACAACAGAAGCAGACAAAAATGACAAAAATACTGTAAAAATACAGTACAATACTGTTTTGTAGTTTACAGTACTGTTCGTGTGTACTGTAAATTGAATTACAGTACAGTTACTGTAAATCGAAATACAGTACCTTGCTGGCAACCTTGCTGCCAGTACTGTACTGTAAAAATACAAGAAAATTGTTAACAGTGTGAGGCTTACCCGTAGCCGGGTAGGCTAGCTAGGTATCTAATCCAAAAGCCACATGCACACACACACAACCAGTGAGGTGTAAGCGGTTATAAGCGGCAAACCACACTCAGTGCTTGAAATACCACCACCAAAAGGCAAGAAGAGCTAGCCTCCCAACCCAGGGTCCATTAGCCTAAAATAAAAACAAAAAAAAGATTAATGAATAGACTGAACAAATGATACTAGCCACAAATAATAACAAAATTCTGAGTGATTGGTGATGGCAAACACTCACCACAAAGGGAGCACTGACTTGTAGACAAAACAAAATAACAAAATCACAGAGCAAGAAGGTTGCAACTTAATCAATTACAAAATAATCAACATCAAAACTAAAACAAAGTAAAGAAACAGACAAATTAGCACACACGCAGCCAATTAGCAGGGTTCTCAAGTTTTATCAAAAGCTTGGAGTGAGATCACATGCGGTTAGGGGAGGAGCCCAAGGGGAGGGGCCCCATTGGATCCCCGCCCATCCCCACCCCCCAATTTTACCCATTGTTCATAATCAACCAGCACAAATTGAAATTATAACAATTGGTAAATCTGATAAATGACAGAGCAATTCATCACATCAAATATACTCTTTAATGTTATATTTCAAAATCACAAAAATATAACAAATTGCTCCAAACAGTTTGGAAAAACAATTCTTTTTGCATTTTTCCCTGAAATCTTTGAAAAATACAAATGCAATGGCAATGATTAATGTATGTTTTGACAGGATATAAAATATTACCCAGAGCACTCTGCTTTAATACATGTAGCCTTAATGTAACTAGAAAGACTATTAATACAGTATAATATATCATTTAAAATAAATTTTAGAAATACATCTTCATTCCTTCCCATAGCCACTAACATTTCCCTTAGCCAAAGCTTCTGGCCTGGTTGCAAAGTAGTTGTAGAGTTTTTGATTGCACCAATAATAATGTATACGATGGGCTATATATTAAATGTTCTCTAGCCTAAAAATGTTAGACAAGCTTTCTTCTAACTTACCTCATAGCCTATGTGTGTTCGCGCGATATTGTTGGTTACCTAGTAACGAACGTACGGTGGCCGAGAATGTGTGTGCGTTTGTTCGCGCGGTGGCCGAGAATGTTCCGTCAACTTCCGTGTTCGCGCTCGCGCATCTATGTTGCCTAGTAACGAACGCAATCTGGCCGAGATACGGACGCGCTGGCGGGAGGAAACTTCACTTTGTGTGCCTGCGCCTCGTATACAACGTTATATAAAGCTTGCAGGACAACTTGGTTGGCATTGCCTTTTCAGCGTGAGAAATACATGGTGTGGCGTGTGAGCGTGTGAACTGGTTGAATTGCGTGTGTCTCACGGCCAATGCGTGAGACTTGAGAACCCTGCAATTAGTAATATGACTGAAGAGTGAGCCCACGTAAACAACTTCGGCACATGCAGCGGTGAACGGATCAAATGGTAGTAGCGTTGAAAACGTACAAAATACAGCAGCAAAACAGCAGCGCCGTCTAAATGGCCTTTATGCAGAAAACGATCACCCCAACGCCCACAGTAAGACAGATCATTCTCAATGGAATCAATATCCTGCTAAAAACATCAGTTGGTTAGCTCAATTGAGTAAAATATTTCATTAAAAGAATAACTTTATGTACCAGGTGATCATCACGAAACCGCATAGGCGTATGGTTGCTCACAGCAGCTTACACATATGGATGAAACATATGAAAACAGCCCAACTGGAATGAAGAGCACGTAGGACAGACCTTGGCGAAAGCCGAGGACAAATCAGCATGAAGTTTTAACATCTACTCTCGTGTACTGGAAATCATTACAATCCATGTGAACAAATATCGTTCATGGAATTAAATAATCTTTGGAGTAAAGAAGAAGGTATAGTGATATGGTGCGGGGACTTTAATGCACACAGTGTGGTATTGTCACAGTGTCTGGTTGTGTTCCCTTGTTTGTCACTAGAGGTCCTCGTTATCACGGTGTCCTTCACTATTGACTTCATTTCCCAGCATTCTGTCTGTCACTGTCACTCATCAGTTCATTGCACTCAGCTGTTCCCCGTCATCATTGTTCCCAGCTGTTCATTGTTAGTCTTGTTAGATCTGTGTATATATTCCCTGTCTGTGTTCGTATGTGTACGGATTCGTTGTTAGATGTCACCACTTCCTTGGTCGGTTTTCTTGTTGGTTTGTGTTTTGTTTTAATGTTTTCATGTTTAGTTTGATTATTTGGATTTTGACCCCTGCCTGGAAGACTACGATTTGGATTACCCTTATATTAATAAACTGCTGCAAATTGGATCTTCTGTCCCGTGTGTGTCGTGACAGGTATGGGGAAGTCCACACTCAGATAAAAATGGCACAGTGGTGGAAGAATATATGGAGGACAATTTATTGGTATGCTTAAATGATGGTAGTGGGACAAGGTTCGACATCAGGAAACAAATAAAATCGTGCGTAGATCTAACAATAGTTTCAGCATCAATAGCAGTGAAATGTCAATGGGAGGTGCTAGAGCAGTCATCAGTTGGGAGTGACCATTTTCCAATATTTTGCTCGGTAGGATTAGAAATACAAAGGAGTATGATGATAAAACAACATAGATGGAAATTTGAGAAAGCTGATTGGGAGAAGTATAATAGAATATGTGAGTTAGAATTAATGAGTTATAGTACAGAGGATGATATTGATAAATGTACAGAGAACGTCTCGGTTACGTATGTAACCCTTGTTCCCTGAGTAGGGAACGGAGACGTTACGTCGGATGACGACGAATGGGGTTTCGCTTAGAAAGCCTATCGACTTCGAATATACAAAACGAGCCAATGGCAAAGAAATGCCATGGGTCTGCGGAATTTGCATAGCGTATCTCCGCCTTACCTCGTGGGTATAAAGGAGGACGCCGGCAACATGCAGATATGTTTCTTCGCTGAGGAGCCGAGACTGAACTCAGGCGATCCCCGCGGTACAGCGGAAAGTGGCAGGAAGACGTAATGTCTCCGTTCCCTACTCAAGGAACGAGGGTTACATACGTAACCGAGACGTTCCCTTTCGTTGTCACTCCGAGTTACGTCGGATGACGACGAATGGGGTTACCAGTCTAATCACGCCACCTTCACAGCTGTATTCCAGTGCCCTGCGTAAATCTGAGATCCCTGTCGTGAGACTAGCACGGACGAAGGACTCCTATTTAGCACAGGAATACCACGGTACACTGGGGAGCATATCTCATGTGTCAGAGAAATATGCAATTAATGCCAACCCAGAAGGGGGGGGGGGGGGGGGACTTAGAGAATACACATATGACCAGAAGGAATGCATATGGAGAACACTAGGGTGTCCAGCCGCAGGTGGAATATTTCAACCCCAGGGGTGGCAAGGTGGCTTGCCAAGGGAAAGACACATGCTCAGAGAGGCTTACAGTGGAAATAGACATGTGGGGGTCGCTCAGGGGAGGGACCATGCACACGGGAGGCACCTAGCCGACGCATAAGCAATAGACACTGGCGCCGACGTCAGGAGTGCTGGAGGAACTCAGGGCTTTCGGGGAAGCTCACCTGAGGAGAATATCGCACGTATCCAGTCCATGGAGTGGAATGGCGAGCAAGAGAAGACACCTGAGCGGGTCCAATACTAGCTTGTTGAAGCAAGTACATGAGAGGACACAGGCTCCACTCAGAGATTTTATAATCTGGCGAATGTGTTGGGTGTCACCCAGCCTGCAGCTCTGCAGATGTCTGTTAGCGAGGCGCCATGCGCTAGAGCCCAAGAGGACGCCACACTCCAGGTGGAGTGGGCAGTCACACCAAGGGGGCACGGTCGACCTTGCTGCTGGTATGCCAAAGCAATGGCATCCACTATCCAGTGAGACAGCCTTTGCTTGGAGAGAGCCTTTCCCTTCAGCTTCCCACCATAACAGACAAAGAGCAGGTCTGAGGTCCTGAAACACTGCGTTCTGTCTACATAGGCGTGGAGAGCACGACTGGACAGAGCAGTGCCAAGGCTGGGTCTGCCTCCTCCAGGGGCAGCGCTTGCAGGTTCACCACCTGGTCCCGGAAGGGAGTGGTGGGAACCTTGGGCACATATCCAAGCCGGGGTCTCAGGATCACGTGAGAGTAAGCCGGCCCGAATTCCAGGCACGCTTCGTCAACGGAGAATGCGTGCAGGTCCCCTACCCTCTTGATGGAGGTCAATGCAACCAGGAGCGCTGTCTTCATTGACTTTCTTTAGCTCCACTGATTGCAAAAGCTCAATGGGAGCACTCTGCAGGGCAGTTAGAACCACTGAGAGGTCCCAAGAGGGAACGAGAGGAGGGCGAGGAGGATTCAGTCTCATCGCTCCTCTCAGGAACCTGACGATTAGGTCGTGCTTCCCAACAGACTTACCTTCTACCGCAAAAGCGGCAACGTATACTTTGAGGGTGGAGGGAGACAGCCTTCGCTCCAACCCATCTTGAAGGAAGGAAAGCATGACACTGATCGAACATCTCCAGGGGTCTTCTCGGCGAGAAGAGCACCAGTTGACGAAGAGGTTCCACTTCAACACGTAGAGGTGTCTCGTGGATGACGCTCTAGTGGAAGTGAAGTTAGCCACCACCGCTGGTGGTAGGGTTACTCTAACCTGCCTCGTCCCGTCCAGGAGCCACACGTGGAGGTTCCAAAGATCGGAACGAGGGTGCCATAGGGTGCCCCATCCCTGAGAAAGGAGGTCCTTCCTCAGAGGAATTGGCCAGGGAGGTGCTGTCGCTAGGAGTACAAGTTCGGAGAACCAGGTCCGGGTGGGCCAGTGTGGCACGACCAGAATGACCTGCTCCTCGTCCTCCCTGACCTTGCGCAAGGTCTGTGCAAGGAGGCTCACTGGGGGAAACGCATATTTGCGGGCCCACGGCCAGCTGTGCGCCAGTGCATCCGTTCCGAGCGTGCGGGAATAATAGAGAGCGCAATGGGTCGAGTCGTGAGAGGCAAACAGATCTATCTGTGGGTCCCCGAACTGGTCCCAAACCAGCTGAATGACTGGGGATGGAGTCACCATTCTCCAGGGAGGGGCTGAAGCTGTGGGAGCTCGTAGGCTGGGCTGCTTCTGACTCCATAAGAGGTGGCGGGCGAGTTGCGACATACGTCGGGAGCGCAGACCACCTTGATGGTAGATGTACGCTACTGATGCGGTAATGTCAGAGTGGGCTAGTACGCGTTGACCTTGAGCAACGCAAGAGCGGTGCAGAACAAGGCATACTGCCAGCAACTCGAGGCAATAGACATGCTAAGGGCGCTAGGTCCTGTCCAGGAGTTGGCGGCAGCATGTCCATTGCGCATGGTGCCCCAGCCCGTGGTGGAGGCATGTGTTGAGAACAACATGCCTGGAAACTCAGTCCAGGGGCACTAGCCCATAGAAACTGAGGTTCGACCACGGGGTGAAGGTCTGACAGCAGGTCGGAGTAACTGGTACTCGGAGCACGCCTGTGGCGCCTACCTGTGGCTTCCTCCACAACACAGCCTGGTGAAGGCTGCTGCTGGGGCTGTGCGGGAGGGGTGGGAGCCGCGGGAAGGGGCCCTCGGCGGTGGGCAGACTGAGGGATCTGAGTGATGGCAGGGCAGCAGCGGGCCGTCGGGGCAAAATATATTGGAAAGCCTCTGTGTGCTCCTGGGCAGTTGAGAACTGTTGGGCAAAGTCCTCAACCGCACCGCCGAAGAGGCCGGCCTGGGATATGGGGGTGTCGAGCAGACGAGTCCGGTCAGCCCCCCGCACATCAGCCAGGTTCAGCCACAGGTGTTGTTCCTGGACCACATTGGTGGACATCACCTGACCCAGGGAGCGTGCGGCCACTTTCGTCGCTCGGAGAGCAAGGTCAGTGGTGGCGCGCAGCTCATTATAGAGCCCTGGGTCAGTCCTGCCCTTGTGCATGTCCCTGAGCATCTGGGCCTGGTAGACCAGCAGAATGGCCATGGCATGCAGTGAGGAGGCTGCCTGTCCTGTAGCGCTATAGGATTTCGCCACAAGTGTAGACAAAAAACTACAGGCTTCGGACGGGTCCTTAGGATCGTGCCGAGAAGAAGCATTCTGAGGACACAGTAGCATCGCAACAGAGCGTTCAACCGGGGGGAACCCAGTGTACCCATGGGCAGCGGCCCCGTCGAGGGAAGGAAGGGCGGAGGAGATCAACGAGGGATCGCTGGAAGACATGGGGGTATTCAAGGATTTCGAGATCTCCTGATGCACATCTGGGAAGAAAGGTATTGGAGTGGACGCTGACAGGAGTCAGCGGCCACACCCAAAAACCAATCGTCCAGCAGCGAGCGCTCAGGACAGGGTGAAAGGTTCCACTCTAGTCCGATGCTCGCAGCGGCCTGGGAAAACATTGGCCGTCATCTCAGGATCTGACTCGACAAATGCCATATGCACACCCGAAAGTGGCAGCACTGTCGAATCTTCACTTCCTGAAGATTCTAGGCCGCCCTGTGATGCTGCGATGGACAACAGATCCGATTCTGGAGCGTCAAGGGAAACCCGCGGGGCATCCGAAAATAGACCCGGGGGAATCCCCTGAACACTCGAACGGGTTGCCTCACTGAAGAGGGGGCCGTGGTCCACGGACAAACAGTCGGCGGTTTGTTCCACACTCTCACCCTCAGGTCACCCTGGCCACCAGCCGAAGTAGCACCTCACGTGGAGAGTGTTAGATCGGGGTGTAGATGAGGGGACTCTCTCTCTAACGAGATCATTGAGTCTCGACCGTAATGACGCGATGGTCACCTTCCCGCAGGGAGAACGTGAGTCATCCACCAACGCTGCTCTAGTGTGATCAAGCCCAAGCATGCAGAGCAGAGAATGTGCCCATCAAAATCGGAAATGAGTCGACCGCAACCCGAAATGCACGGGCGAGCCGTCTTTAAAAAGACGTGCCGCGTGCGAGCTCTTTTGTGAGAGGAGAAAAAACTCTGCGATGTTGAAGCGAGCAGGGAGAAACACACTCACTGGCAGATCACTGCACAGATCAGCAGGCAATGTGAACTCGCTGCAGATCGCCGTCACACCAACACGAGAGTGGCTCGTCTCGTCGAGCGAAGTCAGAAATGGCTGTGGAGTGAAGAGATACTCTTGGCTCCGAAGCGAAAACATATCTACATGTTGCCGGCGTCCTCCTTTATACCCACGAGGTAAGGCGGAGATACGCTATGCAAATTCAGCAGACCCATGGCATTTCTTTGCCATTGGCTCGTTTTGTATACTCGAAGTCGATAGGCTTTCAAAGCGAAACCCCATTCGTCGTCATCCGCCGTAACTCGGAGTGACAACGAAAGGGAAACTAAGTTTGAGTTTAAGCGGCAGAAGAAAGTATATGCTGAAAAGAACATTGACACCAGAAGCAGTAATAGAATATCAGAGGGAGAGAGCAAAGGCTAGAAGGACAATTAAGCATGCAAAAAAGAAATACTGGAGAGATTATTGTGATTCCATAGGGAAGGAAACTGAATTAGGAGAGGTATGGAATATGTTAAAGAAGATGATTGGAATATATAAAACCAGAAATATGCCAGTAATCTAAGGAGAAGGAAGGACAGCTATTACAGAAAAGGACAAGGCAGATTTATTAGTTAAAACCTTTCAGAAAGCACATAGTAAAGAAAATCTCGATGATAATTATAGAATGAAAAGACAGGAAATTTTTAATCAACATCAAGACATATTAAAAAGACCTGATGGAAAAGGAGCATTAGATGCTGACTTTGAAATATGGGAACTTAAAAGGGTATTACATAAAACGAACAGCACCTGGACAGGATGGAATTTGTTATATTATGCTCAAATATGCAAATGACAGAATTGGTAAAGTAGTATTGGACTTATATAATAAGATATGGGTAGAAGGAAGAATGCCAAGGTCATGGAAACATCCCAGCGAGCAAACAGTCGTCTATAATACGTCTAAAAGACGTAATTGTTAGACATCCAAAAGACGTCCTCACAGGAGCCAGAATGAAAGTTTTTTATACGTCTTTTCAGGACGTTGTTTAGACGTCAATTAAAGACGTGCTACAGACGTAATTTTTAAACATCCAGAAGACGTCCTCACAGGAGCCAGAATGAACGGTTTTTATGCGTCTTTTCTGGACATTGTATAGACGTAAATTAAAGACGTGCTACAGACGTAATTGTTAGACATCCAGAAGACGTCTTCACAGGAGCCAGAATGAAAGTTTTTTATACGTCTTTTCAGGACGTTGTTTAGACGTCAATTAAAGACGTGCTACAGACGTAATTTTTAAACATCCAGAAGACGTCCTCACAGGAGCCAGAATGAACGGTTTTTATACGTCTTTTCTGGACATTGTATAGACGTAAATTAAAGACGTGCTACAGACGTAATTGTTAGACATCCAGAAGACGTCTTCACAGGAGCCAGAATGAAAGTTTTTTATACGTCTTTTCTGGACGTTGTTTAGACGTAAATTAAAGACGTGCTACAGACGTAATTGTTAGACATCCAGAAGACGTCCTCACAGGAGCCAGAATGAAAGTTTTTATACGTCTTTTCTGGACGTTGTTTAGACGTCAATTAAAGACGTGCTACAGACGTAATTTTTAAACATCCAGAAGACGTCCTCACAGGAGCCAGAATGAAAGTTTTTTATACGTCTTTTCTGGACATTGTATAGACGTAAATTAAAGACGTGCTACAGACGTAATAGTTAGACATCCAGAAGACGTCTTTACAGGAGCCAGAATGAAAGTTTTTTATACGTCTTTTCTGGACATTGTATAGACGTAAATTAAAGACGTGCTACAGACGTAATTGTTAGACATCCAGAAGACGTCTTCACAGGAGCCAGAATGAAAGGTTTTTATACGTCTTTTCAGGACATTGTTTAGACGTAAATTAAAGACGTGCTACAGACGTAATTTTTAGACATCCAGAAGACGTCCTCACAGGAGCCAGAATGAACGTTTTTTTATAAATTTTTTTTGGACATTGTTTAGACGTCAATTAAAGACTGCTACAGACGTAATTGTTAGACATCTAAAGGCAGCCAGAATAAAAGTTGTATTAGTCACGTTTTCTGTAGTAGAAATGTCAAAGAAGACTGTTAAAGACCCATATTGAAACGGAAATCCCATTTGTGCATTTTGCAAGGATCCAACTTTAAAAAATCTTTACTTCAAAACAGTGGCAGTGAGTTAGTTCTCACTGAGAAAAACCCAGTTACTCATTGTTAATGGTTGTCGTGTCATGAAACTGCAGACACACAGACCATAGACCTAAATAAGATTTGAAAGAATTTTGATAATATTGAATACTCAATTGAATACGGGAACTGTGTAGTGTATATACAAGTCTTGCATTTGTATATCTTATCAATATAATTGTAATAAACTGCTTACCATTTGCCTGTAAACCAAACTGATCACTCCAAGAAATCAACTATTTAAATCTCAAAATATATATTTTATTACTATTTTGTTCTACTGGACCAAAACTTAAAAGCCAGAACAGTAAAGTTATAAATTAACACAATTTCCCTTTAAATAATCTATAAAATGTTGTTAAAACAGTATAACATATCAATTAACAAAATGTGGCTGCTATAAGCTTCACAAGCTTCATTTATAGCGGCAAGCCCCGACTCTCCCGGGGGCATGTTTCAGATGATCGGCTGCAGACTTTATTTGGGCCTCTGTTGCAGCTGGGTCCCATTTCATGACAGCAGCTACAATCAAAGCAAAAAAATACACATGTAAAATAAATAAATACAAACGCCACTGTTGTGGTTTAGCTTGCAGCAGAGATGCATAGAAAATTTTAGTACTCGAATCAATGAAATGAAACAGTTATTAAATCACAAATCAAGTAAAATTACATCAAGCCTGATATAAAGCATTCCACACACACATACATATATATACACACTAGGGGTGGAACGGTACACAGAAGTCACGGTTCGGTTCATACCTCGGTTCAGACATCACGGTTCGGTACGATTTCGGTACAATGGAGGGAAAAGCAAAACAAAAATGCAGAAGGCATTGTATTTTTTAAATAAGTTTTATTAATAAAGGCATAGAACCAGTTTATTTGTAGTGCACTGACAATAGTTTTATACAATTAGTTTATTAATTAAATTAATAAAAAGACAAAAAGACCTTGCTAATGTTTGTTAATTGTACCTGATTTAATTTTAAATTAATTTGCTATATTTCAGATCAATATATTTGTTTTCCTTAATTTTAATTAACATTATTAATTAACAATGTAACATTATTCTCATCTGAATTATAAATAATTGATTTCTGTATAAAATAATACTACCATTAAAAACACATTCGATTTTCTTTTTTAATCAATGTAGAATGTGTAAGATTAGTGCTCAGAGGACGAGAAATGAAAACCAATGCGATATGATGAATGTCCAAAAGATGGGACCCACAGACTGTTTTGAAATGGAGTTGGATAAATATGTTTTGCTTTTTAAACAGTGTGTGTGTGTGTGATTTTGGTTGGGTGACAGTTGTAGGTTACAGTTTGACAAGAGTTTAGAGTGTGACAAAAGCACAATCACGCGTATCTAACAGTAGTTCCGCATTACATTAATTAATTTCCACGCGAGTTTTATTTATTTTTATACCGTGTATTCTCAATGTAAATTCGTGCACCGAACCGTGACGCCCGTACCGTTTCGGTTCAATACGAATACATGTACCGTTCCACCCCTGATACACACACACACAGGCACGGATTAACGCACGGGCCTACTGGGCACTTGCCCAGGGCACTGGGGCAGCAGGGGGCCCTGTAAAATGTACTGTGTCTATTCTTTTCAAATAATTATTTTTATTTTATTTTTATTTTCAGTAAAATTGTGTTAAATATTGAGGAATAATGTGATTTTTTTTGCAGTTGCAAAGTATTAACTAGTAAATAAATCAAATAAATAATTTTAATGTATTGCTGCGCTGTTGAGAAGGACATCTAGAGGCGAGTGAAAAGCATTGCGTAATATAAAAGTCACGCGTAGAAGACGGTTACTCAAAAACCAAAACAAAAATGAGTTTAAAACCACAACCAAGGCAGAACATAGGCTAAGTTGTTTATGTTTTACAATAATAGCCTATGGGCTTATTTTTTTAACGAAATGTCAATCTTCATCTTTATAACAGAAGATATAATACAATACAACAATCTTCAAGAGTAAATCTTCAAATGTGTAACGGATTGTCACCTTAAAAAGTGTCTTTTGTGGTGGAACAAGCAATGCTATATAGCATCTTAATTTAATCTTTGTTTTATTATTTTAGTTCATTAACTAATTGTTAACTCAACTAATTTAACGTAAAGACCTGGATACTAGAATTAGGCTACTAAATAAAACTAAATAAATGTCAACTAGCCTAAATGCATTGATTAGAATTGCCATTGAATAAAGATTTTCTAGTCGACGACTAGTAGTCATTCCTTTAAGCAATTAGTCGACTAATCTCAAGTTAATATTAATTTCTGCTTAAATACTGAGTGGAGGCATATAGCCTATTCCACGCTCAAGCAAGCGCATGCATAAATATTGCCTCAAAGCACCGGCAAAAGCAGGCTAATGATAATATATGTCTGGAAAAAAACTAGGCATTTTTATTGTTTAATAATAATAATAAATAAATAAATTAAATCAGTGTCGGCTCGGCTGCAATCATATCTATATCTCCGCTGTAAAGTGGATGCGCCTTTAGAGAGAAATGCACCTTTCATATCATCAGCCTAATCAGCCGGTATTTGCTTTCGATTCGAATTTTTTCGTTTAAAAGTGGACATTTCAAGCTTTATATAGAAATATTCATCATGTATGTGAGGCTATACACTGTGTTTCAGTTCATTTTTGAGACGCGCTCCAGTTCACGCCACGGAGACCATGAAAGCGCGCCCTGTTTGTTTTATTTTATTTTACAAAAGCACAACGTTTTCTTGTTATTGTGAGTTTACAAAAATAAAAGTAGCTACTTGCGACTGATGCATTATTCTTTTCTGTATAGGCCTATGACCAGAAAAGATTAAGTAGGCCTATTTCAAGTTGTTTCCACTGTTGATAGGAAAATGCAAGTGTTCGCGCCGACGCCTGCCATGCAGTGCGCGCTGCACACTCCGCACACGCACTTGGATATGCATTTATCTAGGTTAAAGTTAGAGCGAGCTGCCATGCCAGACGGATAAGTTATTTTCATGTTTAACAAATCAAATCATGCATTTTCTACCTACCGCGAGTAAGCGCTGCACCAGTTTGAAAAAGGTAAAAGCGTAACGAGCGAGAGGCCCCACACTGGGGGATGCAGAGATGTTGCTGCGTCTGTTATTATTAACATTTCTGATTGTTTAAATGACCAGCCCTCGGGGGTCCCCTCAAAATGCCTGGCTTGCCTGCCCACTGTTGTCCAAAAAATTGGTGAAGGGGGCCTTTGAGACATCCGTGCCCAGGGCACATCATCGCCTTAATCCGTCCCTGCACACACATATACATATATATATTCGTATTCGTATTGAACCGTTCGGTACGAGGCTTTTGGTTCAGTGTGCATTACAAACCGAACGGTTTGTTGGACCATTTTTCCTGCTGACCAAAATTTCGTTATTTAAAATGTAGGGGCGTGGCAAGCGTGCTCATAATGTAAGAGACGCTGCCGCGACCACAACATTGCCCAACATCAAATAGCAAACGTAATGTAAGCGGAACGAAACTGCAGCTGCGCTACTCGTTATTGTGTGGTTGACGGATCGTTTATCAGTTTGGACCAATCCAGCGTCTTGATCAAGCGACACTGTTACTACACAGCACTAAGAGATCCAGTAAAGAAAGCAGTTGAATTTGCCACTGAAGTAATAATATCGCAGCGAGATCTAGTGAGAAACATTCACATTTCTCCGTTATTAACGGATCAAACAGCGCTGACGTGGAAAACAGGAATAAACATTGTGCCATGAATGAACTATCCAGTGGCCACAGATCAGCAACATTCACCATGGATTTACTGTAGTAACACTACTAACTGTAACCATGGAAGTTTGGCAGGAATAGTAGGCTATAATGCTTTCAAGTAACGTTACGTCGGTTTTATTTCGACATTATGAATAAAATTGCTGCCCTCAAATGTTAATCTGAAATAAAATAAAACAATATTACAATTAATTTTTTTCAAGGAGCAAGGAGCTGTTTTTGTTTTATATGCTCCTAAGAAGAGTCAAGTGTAGCTCCATCACTGCTCAAAGTAAAAAATTATCATACTTTGAAGAAAAATTATTAAAAAAAATTAAATCAAGGAAATTTCTCTGGCTTTTCTTTCTTTTTGCTGTATCAAAAACGTACCGAACCGTGAATTTTGTGAACCGTCACACCCCTAACATATATATTTATTTACATTTGAATAGAGTTATCAAAGACCTGTTTGTGAAAGGTTTTTTATTTTTATTATTGTTTATGTTAAAACTAGGGGTGTGACGGTTATTATATAACCTTGAGACCGATGGTTATAGTTGAACACCGTCATTAGAACTCTATAACCGCCAAAACCGTGTTATTAAAATATATTGCAGATAAGGTTATACTAATATCAGTGTTGGGGAGTAACGGAATACATATACCAGCGTTACGTATTCAGAATACAAATTATGAGTAGGCCTAACTGTAGTCTCCACAGAACAAAAAAAATTGTAAAAAAAAAAAAAATTGTGTTTGCATTTATGAGGAAAAAACAATGTTACGGACATGAGCGCTCTGAACGCGGCACTAAAAGATGCTTTAAAAATTTCACAGACACACCAAACAGAAAGCACAAAACCTTTCTTTAAAGTGCATTTAGTTTTGTATTAATTGTATCTTAATTTTAATCAATGTTTCATCAACCAATTGCCTGGATTTAATAAATAAGAAGTAAATATAGCAGACGATAAACACGGAGGCGCCGGCGCGTGAACTGGAGCTCGTCTCATAAATGAACCGAAACTCAGCATATAAGGTAGCCTACTTGCCTCACAGACAGGTCTACTTTTAAACAGAACAATTCAAAACGTAAGAAAACGTCTCCGGTTACTATCGTAACCTCGGTTCCCTGAGAGGCGGGAACGAGACATTACGTCATACTGACGTATATGGGAACTCCTCCCTTCTCCATTTTCACTGAAATCTTATAGGATAACGCCAGCTGGAGACAGCTGGCCAATTGACGCAAAACATGCAAATGCTGACCGGTCCGCGGGCAGTATAAAATAGCATGGGCGCGACAATTACGTCAGAATCAAGACTGAACGCTAGCACAGCTGATCAAACGGCGAGCACGGCGGTTGACGTAATGTCTCGTTCCCGCCTCTCAGGGAACCGAGGTTACGATAGTAACCGGAGACGTTCCCTTTCAAGGCGGTCACTTCGACATTACGTCATACTGACGTATATGGGAACTGTATAGAATCCCGCCGTGAGCGCAGTGAAGATAAGCCCTGAACGGGGTCAAGCTACACTCCCACAGGAACAACAGTTCTAAGCCAGCAGCGCCGCTAGGAGCACTCAAAACTGATAGGCGAAACTAGACCAACGTCTGCTCCGGCTTACCAAGTTGCGCATCCACTGCAATGAGGCGAAGGCTGCACTGGACAGGGCAGCAGAATACCATAAGCACTCGAGCACAAGAGCTAACACAGTGTCGACGGCATAGCGGTGACAGCTGCATAACCTTAAGCCACACACAGAGTTAACAGTACGTTGGAACTACTGCGTAATGTGGAAACAGCTATGTAACCTTATAGTCATAACACAGAGTTAGCAGCAATGGTAACTCTGCAATACAGACTACTGCACAGCTGGTGGTAACAGTTTCATGAGTACATTAATAAAACTCACCGAACCCACGACGCTAAGGTGGTGCATCAAACTTGGAACCCTGGCGAATGTGTTCTGAGAAGACAGCCAGCATACCTAAATCCCGTAGGCATTAAGCAACCATTTAAAGCATCGAATTCAGAGAGAAGTCTCTGTATAAAACAGCACGTCCCTAGAACCATCCACCAAGCACACAAACAGCTGGTAGACTGCTGCCAAGTGATCCACGTACATCCACAAATCCCTTACAGGGCCAACATCACTCTGAGCATCGGCATCATGCGAGGCTGAAACTCAGCAGATAAGGCGGGCAGGGATCAACCTGTGCTCTGAACGGTGTAAGCGACTTCGGAACGTAGCTTGGTATCGGACTGGGAGTGACGCTGCAGTAATCAGGTCCGAGACAATGCGACAACATTCACTAGAATGAGCGTAAGTCTCCAAGTGCTTCGCTGGGGCGAGAGCCGGTGGCAAGGCCATCTTAGGGAGAGCTCCGTCTCAGCACTTGTCAGTGTGAAGTGTCTTGCTCAACTAAGGACCCAGCAGCGGACACACAAGAAGGTTCCACAGCTTGGGGCTGGGGTGCCACCTTGTAGAACATAGCCGATGTTCTATAGCCAATGTACAGAAGTGCAAATCAACACATAACTGAATGTACATAAACACAGTGCCAGTGGCCGTAGCGACGACAACTGTGAATATACGCAGTTAGAAAATAGCCCCATAATAGCATAGCACCTCAGTAAGCAAACAAACAGTCATAACTGTAGCTACAACTGTGAATATATGAGTTTGCACAGAATAACCAGTTGCCCTGATAGGAACGGGGCAATATAACAGCGTAGCACATGCACGTACAGCATTTTTCAGAAACTAAGATGCATAGTTAGATTAGGATGGCTAGCAGCACTGAAGGAAACAGGGCAGCATTACAGCATAACACATCCGTTTACGTACATACATCCAGAACTGTGAATATGCACGGTTAGATTAGGATAGCTAGTTTTGCACTGAAGGAAACAGGGCAACAAAATAGCAAAAACACGTCCTTGTACGTGCCGTGTAGTCGCCATAGCGACAGAACTGAATATGCAGTTAGATAGGATAGCTGGATGTTGCACTGAAGGATAGAGGGCAACATAACAGCATTACCCATCAGTGTGCACATATCAAACATCTGAGTGTATAATGCGGTGCAAGTCGATGAAGCGACCGAGACTGCATGAATATGCACAGTTCACATAATGGTCAGTTACGTTAGCAACATAACTGCATAACGCTTCAGTGTGGACACAGATGCAGCGCAAGTCGCCGTAGCGACACACTGTGACTATGCACAGTTAGATAGGATAGCTAGGTGCACTGAAGGATACAGGGCAACGCGATAGCATAGTCACATTAGTGTGTACAAAAACACAGCGTCAGAGGCATCGCGACATCGACTGTGAATACATAGTAAGTCAGAATAGCCGGTTGCACTGATGATACAGGGCAATATTTAGCGGCGTAAACATAGCACATCAGTGCGTAGCGTGTACACAGCGTCAGTTGCACCGCACAACAACTGTGTACGTAATCAAAATAGCCATTTGCACTGAAGGATACAGGGCAATGTACAACGGCATAAATCATAACACATACAGTGTGTAGAGTGTACATAGACACGGAGTGTGTAGAGTGTACATAGACACGGCGTCAGTTGCATCACACGCAGAGGTGGGTAGAGTATCCAAAAACTGTACTCAAGTAAAAGTACAAGTACTTATAGAAATATTTACTCAAAGTAAAAGTAAAAGTAATAATCTTAAAAGTTACTTGAGTAAAGAGTAAAAAGGTATCCAATGAAAAAACTACTCAAGTAGTTAGTTACTAGTTACTTTGGAACACATAGGCCTATATATATATATATATATATATACTATATGTAACATGATATTATTTAGATTTTTTTTTTCATTTAAATGACTATTATTATCATAATTAAATAAGCTATCTTTGCAACAAAAACAGAAGAGACAAACATTATTTCTGTATATCTGTAGCCTGAAAACCATTGGCTGTCCTTTGGTTTGTATAATAGTATAGCAACTTATACAACTACATTTGGATTATTAGACAATGTCGGAATAAAGTGACTCTATGGAGTTTTGCATTCAAGGGATGGGAACCATTGACAGATTAGAAAGTGTTAAAACTCTGCACATGTGCTCGCAGTCATGTCATGCCCAACATAAACAACGATCAAATGCACGGATCTTCTTCTGTCTGTTCACCAAAATGTATTTAAATGTAGGCTATATTTATGAAAGCATCTTTAAACTGGTTAACTGAGTCTAATAAGGCAGGCAAAGGCATTCGTTTTCAAGTCGAGTTCGCACGCCACTGCGCAATACACACTCATTGTGTGTGTACACACATTCATAAACTGGACGATGATAGCTTATTTAATGTATAAAGTAATGTATATGTCCAAAAAAAGGGTAATGCCATACTTTGTAGTGCTATATGGCGTAATAATCTGTTTGGTTGTAAAATGTATTACCTGAATGAAATCGAATGTATCGTCGTGTGGAATCATTCATTCACAGACAGCTTACGAAGTAACATACGAAGATGTTCAAGTTCAACTAATAAAGATCTTCATCGCTGGCAAAAAATATGATGCATTTGCAGATTTACTTTCTAGACTGTAGCCTATGTAGACTGTGGACCGCCACTTACAACGCTCTTGATGTTCTTAAATCTTCCTGTTACGACTCCGAGACGATTCAGTTCGTGCAGGAAACTGAACAGATCATTCAAACTGATTCGCGAACCAATTTAGACAGATCTGCCCAACTTGTTTGATGAAGTCTTTGAACAGAATCGACTCAAAAGAGTGATTCGTGAATTGAGCATCGCTCATGCCCAGAAAAAAGAGAGAGCGCTCGCTTAGAATAAACTACGCTTTTAACAACATATTGCATTAAAATAAAGTAACGAGAGGAACGTCGCCAAACGTAACGAAGTAAAAGTACAGTTTTTTCATTAGAAATCTACTCGAGTTAAAGTAAAAGTACCCACAATTAAATCTACTCTTAAAAGTACAAATTTTCCAAAAAAAATACTCAAGTAAATGTAACGAAGTAAATGTACTTCGTTACTACCCACCTCTGATCACACGACAACTGTGAATATGCACTGCGTAGTAATCAGAATAGCCATTTGCACTGAAAGAAACAGGGCAATATATAATGGCATCACATAACAGTGAGTTGTATGTACGTAACACAGTGTCAGTTGCATCGCACCACACAGTGAATACGTAGTAATCAGAATAGTTATTTGCACTGAAGGATACAGGGCAAAATACAAAGGCAAAATTCATAACACATAGTGTGTAGTCTGTACATAAACACAGCGTCAGTTGCATCGCACAACAACTGTGAATACGTACTGCATAGTAATCAGAATAGCCATTTGCACTGAAAATTACAGGGCAACATATAATGGCATAAATCCCCACACATAACGCTGTGTAGTGTGTACGTAACACAGCGTAGTTGCATCGCACAACAACTGTGAATACGTAGTAATCAGAATAGCCATTTGCACTGAAGGATACAGGGCAACAACGGCAAAATTCATAACGCAGTGTACGGTGTGTACGTAACACAGCGTCAGTTGCATCGCAAGACTGTGAATACGTAGTAATCGGAATAGCCATTTGCACTGAAGGATCAGGAACAGGGCAATATATAATGGCGTAAATCATACACATAACAGTGCGTAGTGTGTACGTAACACAGCGTCCGTTGCAACGCAACAACTGTGAATACGTAGTAATCAGAATAGCCAGTTGCACTGAAGGGTACAGGGCAATATCGTGGCATAAGCATAACACACACATATCAGTGTACATAAACACAGCATCAGTGGCATCGCACAACTGTGAATCAGAATAGCCAGTTGCACTGAAGGATACAGGGCAATTTATAGCGGCATGAATCATGAACACATATCAGTGTGTAGAGTGCACGTAAACACAGCGTCATTTCATCGCACAACAACTGTGAATATGTGGTAATCAGAATAGCCATTTGCACTGAAGAAACAGGGCAGCATATAACGGCGCAAATCTTAGCACATATCAGTGTGCAGTGTGAACAAACACAGCGTCAGTGGCGTAGCGACAACAACTGTGATTACGTGGTTAAATCAGAATGGCCAGTTGCACTGAGGGATACAGGGCAAAATATAAGGGCATAACAGTTAAATCATAGCACATATCAGTGTGCAGTGTGTACATAAACACAGCGTCAGTGGCGTAGCGACAACAACTGTGATTACGTGGTTAATAGAATAGCCAGTTGCACTGAGGGATACAGGGCAATATATAAGGGCATAACAGTTAAATCATAGCACAAATCAGTGTGCAGTGTGTACATAAACACAGCGTCAGTGGCGTAGCGACAACAGCTGTGATTACGTGGTTAAATCAGAATAGCCAGTTGCACTGAGGGATACAGGGCAATATATAAGGATATAACAGTTAAACCATAGCACATATCAGTGTGCAGTGTGTACATAAACACAGCATCAGTGGCATAGCGACAACAACTGTGATTACGTGGTTAAATCAGAATAGCCAGTTGCACTGAGGGATACAGGGCAATATATAAGGATATAACAGTTAAACCATAGCACATATCAGTGTGCAGTGTGTACATAAACACAGCATCAGTGGCATAGCGACAACAACTGTGGATACGTGGTAATCAGAATAGCCATTCGCACTGAAAGAAACAGGGCAAAATATGACGGCACAAATCATAGCACATATCAGTGTGTAGTCTGAACATAAACACAGCGTCAGTGGCGTAGCGACAACAACTGTGGATACGTGGTTAAATCAGAATGGCCAGTTGCACTGAAGGATACAGGGCAGCCTGACGACATAAGCTGTAAGCTGTGCACCTCCATTACCAGAGCGGGGCGTCCTGACGCGGCGCTCTCCGTGGCCTGTGTCGCCACATTCCCGGTCCCGCCCTCTGCCAACGGTGAAGATCCGGTTCGTTACGGGTTCGAACCGTTTTGGCGGCTGTAGCCGAATTAGGCGGGACGAGGTGCCGACGAAGAGAGACATCGAGGAAGGCTGGACGTATAGAGATCAAAAGTTTCGGTTTAATGTCTGGCCGCGGCGCGACTAAATTTTAACTGCTGTGAGAGCTGGGATCGAACACGGGTCTCCCGTGCGACGGCTTTGGGTTTCGCCACTGAGCCACAGGGGGAAACAACCACTTTTGCGCCTTCAGACACAGAGCCATCGCCTTGCCTCGTCTCTCTGGATGCGTCTTTCGCATGACTTACCATAGGACGTCGTGAAGACGGAATCTTTCTTGAAGTAGCCTGGCTGTTAGATACCGGGCTAAGTAAAATAATAAAAGTATCCTTTCCGACGAAGCCTATCGCGTCGAGTCCGTCTAGCGAGCCCGCGAAAAGGACCGGAGAGGCGACGGGCAGGTTTAAAATGTATCTGCTGCGAGAGCCGGGATCGAACACGGGTCTCTCGCGCGAAGGCTTCAGGTTCCGCCACTGGGCCACAGGGGAGAACGACTGTCAACTCTTCTTTGGGCGTCAGAGGGCCCACCAGCAGCCGCTGGCGGCAGTGGGCCTCATCCCTGCTGATGCCCGGAGTTTATGAGGGCGCGCACTGGTAGACCAGCACGTATGCCAGTCGTCCGTGAGTGCGGCCTCGGTAGATCCTTGTTTGGGTAGAGCGAGTCAATACCGCACATATCTGGCATGTAGCAGCCATCGGATGCGGGGAGGAAACATGGTGAGTAACCTCTATTGCAACTTCCACGATGACTTCAGATAAGACTTCTAGCGTGAAGAAAGAGATTCTGACGTAATTGTCGCGCCCATGCTATTTTATACTGCCCGCGGACCGGTCAGCATTTGCATGTTTTGCGTCAATTGGCCAGCTGTCTCCAGCTGGCGTTATCCTATAAGATTTCAGTGAAAATGGAGAAGGGAGGAGTTCCCATATACGTCAGTATGACGTAATGTCGAAGTGACCGCCTTGAAAGGGAACAGACTACAGACTGCTCTCTGCTTATGTAATAAGCAGATAATCCGTATGAATTGTGTATTTCTCTCTGGCGCGTTGACTACTGCGAAGATCGTGAGTCAGCATCGTCAACTTCATCTTTGCAGCCGACACTGGCAAAGAAAACACTTGTTTATTAATAAACAATTAAAATATCTCATTGCTATATTTTACATATTCATAATCATTACTTTTGCCGGTTCTTTGTGACAGATTTTAGGTGCTTATTGGCAGCACCAGCCTTACATGTTACACCACCGCATCACCGCACCCACCAGAATAGGCCTGTTTGATTTTTTTTTGTTAAAGTCCCACTCCGATCATATTTTGAGCTATTTTTAAACATTCCCAGTGGTCTTTAAATTATGATTATGCCATTTTTAGCCAAAATCACAAAACCTGTGCCGTATTCTGGGACTTCGCTTCAGCAGAGCGGCAGTAGCTCATTAGCAATTCGCCTCTGCGTTGTGGGCGGAGCCGTTGGCACGGAGACGACCCTCCCCCTGCCCGTTGCTGAGAGCTCTGTCTCTCCCGCTAGCTTACACCCCCAATACCGGTGGGGCAACAGTATTATATACATGTTAATTATTATTATCCGAAGTTAATCAAAGTTATCACCGATCACCAATCATTATTTCACTCCAAGACGTCGCGTGTGGAGACGCCCAGTGGAGTTACTACGTCACAACTCCAGTCTATTTTAGCCGGCATTTTAGCGTCTGCTACTGATTCACAGCCATTTGAATGAAGAAATACTCAGAAATACAACTTTGAGCTTATTTTTCTCAAGATATGTCCTCTAACATCAGAAAAATGCCACAAGAACATGTTAACACCTAGAAAAACATTATTTTCATCGGAGTGGGTCTTTAAGGATTTGTTTACTGTGTGTGATTCATTTAATGGAAAGCTCAAGTCACTGCTAGTTGTCTGGCTGTTAATTCTAAATAAACGTAGAGCAAGTAGCAGTGTCTGCTCGTTTATTCAAACTAAGTTGTCCTATAACAGACGAACGTCGCAACGCTATGTTTTTTTTTGTTTTGAAAACCAAATCTTTTGTATGTGAAAGAGCCATGCGTTAAAAGTCAGATGGCACAAAATATGAACAAAATAAATAAAAGAATTGAATATTGAATTGCATAGCATCATATTTTTCTCCATTGCATCGTATTACATTGAATCGCATCGCGTTGAGTTGAAATCAAATCGCACCGCATCGTAATAATAGTGAATCGCATTGCATTGCATCGGTAGCTGCTTATATGTAGCCTATCTTTAATGTATCGTATCGTTGGCTATGCATCGACATGCGTATCGCATCGGCCTCAGTTATGGAGATGCACATCCCTAATACCTACATAGGAAAAGTAACTACATTTACATACTGTGAATCGTTTTTTTAAATCGAGAATCGTTTTTGCATCGAAAATCGCTATTGAATCGAATCTTGAGCCTAAAAATCGGAATCGTGACATTTTCTGAATCGTACACCCCTAATATAAACACACATAGCTGTTTGCTTGGAACACCCCTTTAATTGTAAATTTATTAAATCACATGTAAGGTTTATAAATAGTAGCTAAAGGAGAGTAAACTGATACCCCCTTTATTTTCTCTACCTTATGCCGTCCGAAAGGGTATGTGATTTTCTTTCTTCAGATGAACACATTTTAGAAAAAATAAACTAGACTTTTAGAAAAATTATCCATCTCTTGTGTTTGTGTTAAATACTGCAAGTGAATAGACACCAAAATGCGGAAGGTCGAAAAAGTCCAAGAGCATTGTAAAGCTCACATGATAAATGCAGAAAACATCTTGTGTGAACAACACAGCAGGCTGTACTGTATGAAGTTTCTGGTGCATGCACTTGCATTATATTGGCTTACAATAATGGATAATTTTTCAAAAAATCTTTGTGGAAAGAAAGTCATATACATCTGGAATGGCACGGGAAAAAAGAGATTTTTTTTTATTTTGGAGTGCACTGTGCCTTTAAAGTTGACTACGGTTTTAGATACTGCAATGGATACTTACTAGTGATGGACTTGTTTCTCTGTTGGTGCCTGTTCTGCTCCGTAAACATTGTTCCAATGCTTGATCTAAAAAAAAAAAAGTTAAAAAGTGCGTTAATAGATTATTGATCTGGGTGACATAGGACCATTTTGAATGTGTTCCTTAAATAAATTATACAGGTTATGTGTTATATAAATCTGGAGAACCCTTACTAAAATTAACAATGTTTTGTGACACTAACCAAATGGTAATAAATTATTGTAATCAATCCACCATAAAAAAACATGGTTTCTACACCTTTACTATAATAAAAACCATGGTTAATTTAGCAAATGTCCTTAAAAGAACAGCTCATCCAAAAAAAAAGAAAAGTTCTCTCATTATTTAGCCTACTCACCCTCATGTTGAAACTGTATGAGTTTCTTATGTAGAACCATAATTAAGATATCTTGAGAAATGCCTTATTTGTTTTTGTTTTTCTCATACAGTTGTTTTATTCCCAACATTCTTGTGTTTCACAAAAGTAAGTTAGACATTTATTTTTGGGTCAGCTAGGCCTGTATAAACTCAAGAAGATAGAAGATAAAACATTGTCTGGAGGGTTTGAACCAGTGTGCCTTTGAGCAGAGTGTCCATGTTCTGCCTCTATTTCACGTGTATTTTATGACAATACTCACCATCTGAAGATCGTGTGGCTGGATAATATTTAACGTTACTCCCAAAATGCCTGGATCATGAAGGAAACACACACAGCAATATTAGCTATTTGTTTTTACTTAGGCTACTAACAGAGACTTTTGCAAAAGCTTGCAAAATTGACTCACCAGCTCCAAGACTATACACAAGTTTACGCGCCAAATCATGGGCGCCGCCATAACTCTACTTAAATGCACTTCATTTCCGCCGGAAGAGGTTTGCACACAGCGTCTGCCGGTGTACACAGCGACGGTTCCACGACTGGAGATGGCGTTACTATCCCCCACCCGAATTCAGTGCAGAACACTAACATGACGACGTGGACCAGCATAACGTACAGCGAGATTTGCTCCTACTTCGTGCAATCCATGGCAATAGATGGAAAAGCAATTGGACAATCTGAAAGCCGTCGAGGCATATCAATATCTGCACAGCAACAAAGTCGGTTGTGTCATGTCATACACAGCTAGATAAAACAGACATAACGTGCAAATAACTATCAGTTTATGTCCGTGGTAATAGCAAATGTATCTGTGTGTTACTTTAATGTTTCTTTTAACATAATAACAACAATTGTGGCTAAATAAGTGTTTGCAGTTTATAGCTTAATCAGGGAAGACATTTACATGATTATAGGAAATAAAAGAAGCATGTTGTTGCGGATGGAATACGTGTTTGTATTTGGAAAACGGACTGTAACCTATAACATGACTTACTGCTGAGCTATAAATAAAGACATGATCTCTTTTGCAATTATCCTTATGACTCTGCATTGTTTTACCTGCTGTGTACCAACCAACCATTTTACCGGTTAAAATACCTTTAAATGTCGAAACTAACCCCTTAAAATGCAGTAGCCTATTCTACTTACAACAAAACGATTGAAGCCTCTACTTATTGCAATAAATAATGCAATCACTTTTCGCCACCGTGCCGGATCTCCGGCGTGCGGCCGTGAGAAAAATATTTTCCCGATTCATTTTTGTCCAGCTTTAACGTGTTAAAATATTTAATGCAAACGCAACATCTGTTCTTTCTGTCATCCTTTTGCTAGGGTTATGACCATTCTCTTATTCACGCAAATGCTTTAACCACTCATGCGCGACAAGACAAAAGAGAACGCGCTGTCAGTGAATGTCCTCCTGACGATCCGAACTATATCATAGGCTTCTTAGCTAGAGTGCAAAGTGTGTGTGTGTGTGTGTGTGTGTGTGTGTGTGTGTGTGAGCCATGATGATAATAATTAGGCGATCGAACTGTGTGTGAGAGAGAGGCGCGGGCGCGATACTGTGTGAGTGTGTTTGTGTGTAAACAATGGAGCGCATGGACCTCTTCGTAGCTGGTTTGCGGTCGTAGAACTCTCTATCTAACCACTCGTTCAGGTGCTTTCTCGAGTGTTTACAACCAACTATCACACACATCGTTCCCGAACCACCTTTCTTCATGTTGTAATTGTTATGTCACTGCGATATCAGCGCTTTGTCGAAGCTAGCTAGCAAAACAAACCCAGACCGCCAGAACGGAAGTGGGTTGCATCGACGGGAGGAGTTTAGGATGTAGAGCGGAAACGGCTCATAAACTTGTGTATACCCAGCAAACATTGGTCCGACGGCAACGTCGTGTCCCTGGCCAAAAATAGTTGCGGCCAGACGTCATAAATCGGTAAAAATATGTAACACAGAACATTTCCTAAAAATGCATTCAGATACATTTGTAAATGTCTACAGTTGCATGTATAATTGTTATTTTAACTTTTAGCTACGTGTAGTTATGTTTAGTGTATCGGGTGAGAGGACGTCACCTGGCGACGTCTTTTCCACGTGCATTTATAGTCCATCATGACCCTCTATGAAATCCTTGTTAAATATGCAAAAGCTGCGCTTAATCCTCGCATGGTAAATACTGCAATAATTAATGTAATTGCCCATGAAGTTTTTAAGAGGTTGTGAAGACGTCCACTGGCGTCCTTTACACGTTTAGTCAGGCTGTGAATAATAACGTCCACTGACGTCTTTTGCACGTCTAGTCTAGCAAGACAGAAAAAAATTATCAGGAATTATAATTCTTTATAAAATACACGATTTATATACAAATGAATATTTACTTTATCTTGTTTTTATAAATTATAATCACAAAATGCCCAGTATAGTCAAGTGATTGCAAAGCCACTGCATTTTAGTCATTATTTTAACCTGTTGTACCTGATGTTTTCGTTGTTATTTTTTATGTAATGTATTTTTATTCAAAAACAGTAATATACCCGGTCACCATTATGTCTGCAAACCATAAACTGTGCTGCCAAGACAACAAAATCCCGCGATAGGATAGATTATCTCGCGAGATGTTAACGCGTTCTCATATTTAATGGCTCTGGTTCTCCCCATAGATTCTAGAACTTTGAACAACCACGAGGAGAGGACGGAGTTGTGTCGATATTATTATTAAAAATCTACTGTTTGGTAAGTACATTTTGTATTAGATTAACGTGCTTGAGGTTTACTTGTGTGACATGAATGAACAGAAAGAAATGATGCCCACATTGTCAACTGAAATTTACTGAGTTTGGCTAAAATTAGCCAGTAGGCTAAAAGTAACTTTGAACGTATACAACAACGGTATACCAAGTATATTGTTTAATGATACAGTCAAAGTTATTACTGTAACTTATTAATGTAGCCTTTTGAGAGTTTCTTTCAGAAAGTAAATTATTTGAAATGGAATGAGATGTTTAGCTGGATTTTAACATGTATGTTTTCAGTAACTGCTTTAAAAATAAAAGCAGAACATATTTTATACAATAAAATAAAATGTAATGCATGTTGATTACCTTTTTCTAATGTGTCATTCATGATTCATTCATCTTGTTCCATGTTTTTTTTAAATTTAGCTGTAGACCATAAAAATATTTTGAAAATAAGTGCATATCATTTACCTCAAATTTTAATTTAATAATAATTTTATTTATTTAAATATATATATATTCTCTTCCCTTAGATGCTGTGAAGAGGTGGAGCCCAAATGCTACAGACTCTGAAATTGATGCAGCAATGGCAGAACACCTGAAACACGCTCCAGGAACAGCTGGTGGATACAAAAACTGAGCCAAACAATGTGTTTAAACGGATAGTTTCCCCAAAAATGAAAATTGTCATCATTTACTCAACCTCATGTTTCAAACCTGTATACCTTTCTTCATTCAAATTTTCATTTTTGGGTGAACTATCCCTTTATATAATAATTCAGTATTTTGTAATTGGTATTTTAGTTTGGTTGACAAATGTTAAACATTGAAAAAATATTAAGATACATTTTGGCTGTTCAAGATCAATAAAATGTGCTAAATCAGAACATGCTGCTTTTTTTCTTATGTCCACAAATAATGTGTTCTTGTTTGTGATGTACACGTGATTAAAACGTTTTATTGACGGTCAGGTCTGACTGGACCAATTTTGGACCTTTTTAGAACCTTTGTCAAGATGTGTAAACTTCAAGACTTGATTGCCTTTCACGCTGTTACACAATATGTGTGTGATTATTTTAAATGCAGGCTTATATACACTTAAATTATGCAGCAACACATTTAAACACACAAATGACGACGCATTTTTGGACGTCCAGGGACGCGCTGAAGAGACGTGGAATTCACGGCCAGATGACGTCAAAGACGTCGGTTCAACTTTCATTTTGGAACTATTTTTCAACCATGACGGGACGTGTCGGACGGACGTCTTTTCAACGGTCATTACCAAGGGGCAGAGCCATAGAGAGAAAGAGTTGCGACACTCCCATAGACCGCCATAGGAACTTTGGAATGCGGAAGTAACGCGTGTCGTGGAGCAGCCAATAGTTCCAAACACTGATAGTTCCCCCATTGAACCCCATTCATTTTCAGTGCTTCCGAAGTACGTTCGCTGGTAAATGAATGAAATTACTGTATTTTTTTACTTTTACACACATTAGCCGACCTCTCGTGAATCTAGTCTGTAGTTATATTTTATGTAGCCAGTTTTAGTAAATGTTTATTGGAAGATAATAGGTTAATTGCAGCGATAGCTTACGTGACCAACACTTCACTAACGTTAGCTAACTGGTAACCTGATGTATATAATATATAATATTTTTAATAATATTTTATATGTATATATATATATATATATATATATATATATAGCCTATATTATATACACACACACACAATTCATTTATTTAAATGGGTTAGGGCTATGCATGTGCTTATATGTATTTAGGAACATAGTTAATTCACTCATTAACTATCTCTCCGGTTTAATTTTATGAAGAATATTTTTCGGTTGGATATTTACCGAACATTGCTGTATATAGTCGTTGCTTTCTACGTTATGGGAGCAGTCTATTCCCTCCTAAATCATTCATTTGTACATGCACAGCGTAATTATTTAGATTTTATGTTGGTTGGAATTCTGAACGGACCGCAGACCTCTTTGCGTGATCACGAAGCGGAATTTATAAGCAAGATCACGGGAATCAATAGCCTAATACAGCCCAGTTGTGCTAAAATAAATATCATGAGACGTCCATCATCAGATGAATGACATGGAAAAGTTAAGTTAGAGCCGCTAAAGCCAGTGCTATTACTACCCATGCGAACATGAACACTAGCGTTTCCCTCCAAAAATATAGCCTAAAACTTATCTAAGTTGTCACCCTGCCTCTCCAAATGCAAAACTGACATTAACAAAACGCAATAACAGCTTAAAAAGTACTTGGGTGTGTGTTTTATTTTATATTTACCGTTTAATAATGCAATCGCTGCTGTCTGTCCATAGAAGAACATGACAGCCCGCGTACGTTTTGGAACTATTGGAGCTTACATGAACCACGTGACAGCCGTCGCGGCGACATCAAAGCGTGTCGCAACTCTGTTTCTCAAAACCAAGAATGCAAAGAACGGACTTGTGTTCTTGGGGAGAACGCTCTTGCTAGTTGTTCTTGGAAGAATGAACTCACAAGGTGACGAGCACACAGAACGCTGCTGACAGTTTGAGACGATGTGTTCTTGCTGGTATTGCGCAATAATACCCCCGCACAGACACCGTCTGCAGTACCCAAACATAACGAGAATTATTGACGATAACAGCCAGGCTGCAATGGTCTCTTGGCTGTGGGGAAAAACGAGTCTGTGAGCAAACTGGCCGGTTGGCTCGATAGCTAACGTTACACCCGCAGGCGCTTATGGAGATTCTCACTTCCGAAAACGTTTGAGCACATTTTCGATTAGCCATAAATTTTCGTAAAAA
The DNA here is from genome assembly GCF_029890125.1 of Rhinichthys klamathensis goyatoka. Lineage (NCBI taxonomy): Eukaryota > Metazoa > Chordata > Actinopteri > Cypriniformes > Leuciscidae > Rhinichthys > Rhinichthys klamathensis. The sequence continues at coordinate 1,091,264 of NW_026606832.1, forward strand.
TGCCAATATTTGAAATCTACACAGTTGATTTCTCGCATCAAATGTTCTCAGAAGTGAATTTAGTGATGAAATAGTGTACGTAATTGTAGAAAAACGAAATACTGTATTGACCTGCCTCTCCTTCCTCGAATGCCGAATTGAATGCTGGGATATTTCTGCCGTCAAGTTCACACAAGTTACCAACCGATGCATCCTCGGTAAAATGGGCGTGTCAAGAACACATCCGGGATTTTTAACTGTTCTTGCCAAAATGCAAACTTGTGTATTGGGACAGTACTTGGGCCACAAAAGATGACGTTTCACAAGAACACAAGGACACAAGTACAGACAAGAACACAGATTGAGAAAGGCCCTTTCTCTCTGCCAAGGGGGTAATCCATCGACCGGAAGTTGAAGCCGGCCGGGTGCCGCCATGTTGTAGCAGAACTTCACTTGCGTTAGCATTTCCATTGACTCCCATTCATTTTTGCGTCACTTTGACAGCGAATAACTTTACATCTGAGGCGTTTAAAGACTCCATTTGTCCATTATTTATTTGTAAAGAAACACGACAATGTATAAAGGGCTCCATTACCTTCTATGTTACACTATGGCCCCGTAGAAACAGATTTAGTAAAAATAGGCTAACGATTGCGTCATAACCACTCGACTCTCTGTCGCGCTGTACAGAAGTTACCGTACAGACAGCAGGAGAAGCTCGCAGGCAATCGGGGGGACGTCCCGTCAAGGGAGAAGCCCATAGATAATGAGTCCATAAAAGCAACGGAATTCTTACTCCTGCTCACTCACGCCAAAGAACTCTTTGCTCAAGTTCCCCGTCTCTGCAAGATTAACGTTGGCAGTTTTCACGCACAGCTACTAGAAGATTAACGTCTGTCAGACAGGTTGCTCACGTCATCAAGCTTAGTTTGAGTCGGTCTGAGTCTGCGCGTCAGGAACAGAAGTTCTCAAAAATCGCTAAAAGTGGGCTTCAACTGTCTCAACTGAGTTCCAATGAGATCGCTCTGTCCATTTCTTTTACTGTCTATGGTCATTACCAGTGTTGGGCAGTAACGCGTTACTAGTAACGCGTTACTGTAACGCAGTTACTTTTGACAGTAACTAATACTGTAACGCATTACTTTTAAAAGAAATTAACTCCGTTACCGTTACCATATGGCGCGTTGTCCGTTACTTTTTTAAATTAATTAGTTGCTGGAGCGGCAGAGAAGTGTGCGCTGTCATTACACAGTACGAGAGCACCGAAGAGACTGCTAGCATTATACAGAGCGAGAGGAGAGGACACCTGAGGACACATAACAAACTCACTGGCTGAGTTGTTTACGTACACGTGAGGCAGCGCGAGCACGGAGATTACAAGCTGCACGGAGAGCGCTGAGCACTTGATGCGCATTTAAAACACAGACAGCGAAACGGTATGAATACAGAACACTTAAGTACACATTGCCATATCATTATAAAGTAATTAATTTTTTGACTAGATGCTGCATCAGCAGAGAAAGAACAGAAGCTTGCCGTCGAGTCTGAGAGGAATAACATTAGTAACGGCTAACTTACCTCAAGCGATTAAAGCAATGTGACAAAAACACACGCAGACCTGACCCACATGTTTTATGTCGCAATTGTTACCATCTATTTGCATTAGTTTATATCCAGCTGGTCACTTTTATGCATTCATTAGCCGGCGAAGTTGTATTTTTAAAACTAGTGACGTGATTGATTGCTTACATTGATATGTTCATGCAGCCGACATCAAGTCTAATCAAGTGTTCTAAAATTTAAGCAAATAAAGTGAAAGACTGTACATGTAATATAGGTCTACATGCTCTGGCCTTTGCAGATATTTAAATATGGCCATCTTCTTTAAGCTTGAATCATATAAATGGTAACACTTTACAATAAGATTACAATTTTAGCATTAAATATGGTTAATAAATGTTGTAGAAGTATCATTCATTGTTAGATGTATTTGTATCTCCTTAGTTAATGTAGGCCTACTATGAACTAACAAGAATGATCAAGGTACAATTGTATTGCTCAAATATTAATTCATGCAGTAAAAACCACAGTGGTAAAAACGTATACTGTCAGCTGCATGAACATATCAATGTTGAGAAAGCAAACAAGTCACTAGCTTTAAAAATGCTTGTTTTGTTATTTATTTCAGAAATCCTTGATATATTCAGTTTGTGCTGGTCTGACTTAAATAAAACAGTGTTTAAAAATTACTTTCTGTTTAAGTCAGTTTTGTGTTTGTATAGACCATAACGCATAAAAGGGCATTAATGGGAACATTTAAGAACTTTCTTTAAAAAAGTAACTAAAAAGTTACTTTTAACAGTAACGCATTACTTTTTGGTGTAAGTAATCAACAAAGTAATTGAGTTACTTTTTGAATGAAGTAACTAGTAACTGTAACTAGTTACTATTTCTTAGTAACTAGCACAACACTGGTCATTACACGTCCAAATGTTTGCTGGGTAACGTTAGGCCTAACTTTAACGTTAAATCCTGCGATCAACAATTTAAAAGCCTAGTTTGCAGATTCTTCTAGACTCGAGTAAAGGAGTGTGGTTCGAGTTCTTCTGTCTAAAGAGACAATGTTCTCAGTTCACTCATTGTAAAGCTCCAATGCTGAGTTTTATTTTATTTTTTATCATAAACTAAGTTAGCTGACAATACACATGCTAGCTCAGCACATAATTAGCCTAATACATATGGAATACCGTACTAATATCAATATTTCTCTAATCGCGTTTAGATTCTCAATTTAATACACTATATTTTGATGTATTAGAATTTGTATAAAATAAAAAGTTATTTACGTTACCTTCCATAGATTGCAATATGTCCATTGTTCGTTGTCCATATTCCTTGTTTGTTCTTCATTTACATCCCGCAACTCGCTCAAAATAAACATTTAGCAGTCCGATGTAAAATAATCCATGTTTTAAACAATGTAAAAGCCACAAAACCGAAGTAGGTCCCGAGCAGCAGCACACACACCCACTCACTTCAACTGACGTATTCAAACTTTTTTTTTTTTTTTTTTTATTGAATCGTATATCAAACATACAAAAAGGCATATCGCAATCATATTCAGTCAAATCTTACAACATGAATTGAACATGGAGTACAACATTGTACAAACAAAAATAAATGAATAGAAAACAAACAAATAAATAAATAGAATAAAAAGATAATAATAAAACAAAATAAATAAAAAAGGAAACCAAGAGACTCAGCAGTAGACACTAGGGAATAAGTTTGCATAAGTATTCATGCAAATTTAGGGCTTTTTTTGTTTTGCAACATTTCAGGGATTGTTTATACAGAATTATATCATTTCGAAAGGCATTAAAAACAGGGGATGTTTTTAGAAATCGACATTTATGTATGAAATATTTGGCCATTAAAATCAGATTATTCACTCCAAACTCAGTTTTTCTGTTCTCCATTTGAAGTCCAAATTTAATGTATTCATATGTTAAATTTGGAATATTTTGTGTATCATACATGATCCAGTACTGGAAAGCATCCCAGAAAGTCTGGGTTACACTACAAGAGAAGAAGAGATGTTCTGCGGTTTCAATGTCAGAATTACAGAAAGTACAAACATTCACATCCATATTAAATCTTTGATGCAAGAAGTTGTTACATGGATAAATCTCATTCATCACTTTGAAGTGAACTTCTTTTACCTTCGGTGAAATAGGAAAAGAAAGGTAACTGGTTCTTATCTTCACTAAACAACTGCTGGTGAATTTCTCGAAGATATGTTTTCTCTTGAATGGTGAGGGGAAGCAGATCGAAGTGAGAACATTTCTAAAAAATTTATTATTAAATTTATTTTTATCTAAGAAATGATACGCATCTATGGTTAAAGTGGGCTCTCTTGGAATAACCACAGAGTATGTTAACATGCCTTTTACTAAAGTGATCAGGGCTTGTGGGATTGCCTGAATTACAGTTTTAAATTGCCTCTCAGAGCACATCAAATTGTATTTCTTGGTGAAGACATCATATGTTAAGAAGTTACCATAATTATCTAATAGATGAACAATCGACCAGACACCCTTTTCCATCCATTCACCGTAGAAAAAAGATTTTCTCTTAATTAATATACTTCTGTTATTCCATATTGGGACAGTGTGAGGAGTAAAGTTATGTTTGTATATGAGTTTCCAGTATTGAAGAACCTGTTGATGGAAAGCTGAAAGCTTAATCGGTAGTTTGGAAATGTTGAAGTCACATCTTAACAAGAAATGTATACCACCAAACATTTTGAAGATTTTGAAGGGGAAATCAAACCAGAAATTATCACCTTTTATAATAAAATTTTGTAACCATTTTAATTTGATGGTACCATTCATTGGGTCAAAGTCAATGGCATTTAACCCCCCTTCTTTGGCAGGTTTCACTGTATCGCTTTTATTTATATAATGATATTTATTTTTCCATATAAAATTGAAATTATCTTGATTGATCTTCTTAATTAATTTGTCGGGTATATCCAGTGAGTAGGCTGGGTAGGTAAGTCTTGACAAACTTTGCATTTTAGTAAGTAAAATGCGTCCAAAAACAGATAAGTCTCTTTGAAGCCAACTGTTAAGAATAGTTCTATTTTTCTGAATGATATTTTCTATGTTGGATGTTTCTCTAACTTTTTTATCTTTTGAAATTATTATACCCAAATATCTGACTTCATTTTTAACTGGGATATTGTACATATTAATCATGTCATGGTCTTGAATAGTTACAATTTCACATTTTTCCATATTCAACTTTAAACCAGATGCTTTAGAGAACAAAGAAATCTCCTGTAATGCCACTGGAATTTGTCTTGCATTCTTTAAAAAAAGTGTGGTGTCATCTGCCAGTTGACTTATTACCAATGAATTTCCCATGACATTTAGGGGTTGGATGTTCAGGTTATTTTTAACATGGATAGCTAGTAATTCGGTTACAATGATAAATAACAAAGGTGAGGTTGGACAACCTTGTCGAATGCCTCTCTTTATATCAAAGCGCTTAGAAGTTCCAAATGGCAGAGACACTGAACTATTGATGTCTGTATATAGAATATTGATTATGTCAATAAATTTATTCCCAAACCCAAAACACTCCAGAGTCTTTAAAAGAAATCTATGTTCGACCATGTCGAAGGCCTTGTAAAAGTCCAAAAAAAGAATAATTCCATCATCCTTAATTAAATGTTTATAGTCTAACAAATCTAATACCAATCTTATATTGTTATGTATAGATCTGTCTCTGAGAAAACCAGACTGAGTATCACTTATAACATCAGCCAAACCATTCCTCAACCTGTCAGCAATCACATGAGAAAACAGCTTATAGTCAGTGTTCAATAAGGTGATAGGGCGAAGATTATTGATATGCCTTTTGTCTTTGCCTTGTTTGGGAATGAGAGTTATTAGCCCCTGTTTCATTGTAGGTGTAAGTGTCCTATTACTCAAAATGTCCTTTATAGCCTCCAATAAGAAACCTTTCAGGTCAACCCAAAAGAATTTGTAAAAATTGGATGTCAGGCCATCTTGTCCTGGTGCTTTCCCTACTGCTATTTTCTTAATTGCTTCATCTAATTCTGCCATTCTGATCTCAGAGTCACATATTTCTTTAAAGGCTAATTCTATTTTGGGGATATACGGCCTCAAACCACCAAGGAAAATATCTGAGTCGTATCTTGAATATTCAGAGCTATAAAGTTTGGAGTAAAATTTATAAATTTCTTCAGATATTATTTTATGATCTGTGCACTCTGTATCATTAATCATTAATGAATTAATTATCTTTCTCTCTTGTCTCCTTTTCTCTAATCCACTAAAATAAGACGTGTTTTTCTCCCCTTTTTCTATCCATTTAGCCCGAGACCTTACATAAGCACCCTGAGCTTTTTTAAGATATAAGTAATCTAATTTTTCTTGAAGGTTAATGAAAGTGCTTTTATCCGCATCGGACATTAGAATTTTATCACAGTATCTATTTATGTCCTGTACCAATTGGATCTCATATTGCTTTTGTTCGCTATTTTTGGATTTACTGTATTGTATCGAAAACTCCCTTGCCTTAAACTTAAAGTACTCCCATCTACTACTATAACTGCCTACATGTATATCATTTTTAATTTTCTCTATCAAATTTCTAATAGTTTTAATATATTCCTCATCTTTTAGAAGGTCTGCATTAAATTTCCAATAATCTTTTTTCTTTTTGGGCCTATTATCTGGATTTAATACAAGATTTATCACACAGTGATCAGTTAAAGGTGCACTATTAATCGACACATTTGAGACATTGCTAGAAATTTCAGGTGTTGCTAACCATAAATCTATTCTGGATTTACTACTACCATTGGGTTTGATCCATGAGAATTGAATGACCTCTGGATTCCTATCCCTCCAAATGTCTATTAAATTGTTTGAATTTAGGAAATCACATAGAATAGTATTCCAGTGGTTAGTATTGTATTTAGAAGGATATCTATCCTGCCATTCATCAGGTGTCAGATTTAAATCTCCACCAATCAAAATAAGTTCGGTATGGTATATTTCCTTATATTCAGTGACTACATCCGTAACTTCAGATAACAGCATTTTGTTCTGATTACTAGCATTAAAGCCATAAATGTTTACTAAAATAACAAAAATCCCTTCTATATTTAACACAACTGCAAGCCAGTGACCCAATCCATCAGCTTTAAAAGTGATTACTTTCCCTGGACATTTATTAAAGCAAATAGCTACACCGCCAGATCGATTGGAACCATGACTGAAGATAATCTTTTCACCCCACTGGTTTGACCAGAAGGTGGCATCAGCGTCACAGGAGTGAGTCTCTTGTAAGAAAGTGCAGTGGGCATTTTGTCCCTTACAAAATAAAAATACTGCTTTCCTCTTCACTGAATCTCTAAGGCCTCTTGTGTTCAAAGAAGTTAACAATAAACTCGTATTTAACATAGAAAAATAAATTAAATAAAGGAGAGAGAAAGAAAAAGAAAACTGCTGTAACAATAAAGCAGTAACAATAGAAACAAAATATATCGCCTAACTATGTTATTAAAGATCTCTTTTTAGTTCTTTTAGAAATATATCTAATGGGTAATCCTCTAACATTCAAAACAAATAGGGATGTAACGTTACCCTTACCCTGCCTTTAAATGATCATTTTCAAAAGTCTTTCCATGCCTATGATGATTTTTTTATTTTTATTTTTTTATTCTTTGGCATATATGCGATGACCTTTTATGTAGCCAAAAGGTCCCCTGTAATATGCCTTCTCACCCGCTTTTCTTGCTTGCAGAATTTGCGGCCAGAGTTTTCCCCTTTCCAGCATATCGTCCTTCGTCAAATCCTCAGCGAACCGGATCCCTGCAGCCTCACAGACCTGCGACTTTTTAGTCATTCTCCAGATGGCATCTCTATGTTGACGCTTAGTGAACTGCACAATCACCTGGCGTGTCTTGTTATCCTCCTTCCTCCCCAGGCGGTGTACAGTGTCCACGTATTCCTCCATTTTCTGGGACCATTCTGGTGCGATTTCCCCCAGAAGTCGTATCACCTCTTGCCTGATGTTTTCATCCACCGTTACCTTCTCTTTGACTCCCTTTATTCTCAAATTCCAGCGTCGTCTGTATCTGTCTTGCTCCTTTGATCTTTCTGTGATTTCGTCAACTTCTTTCCGTAAAACAGACACTTGGGTTTCCAAAGTAAAAATCTTGTCCTTACATTCCTTGACCCCTTCAGCGTTGAATTCAATTGACTTCGTAAGATTAGCAATCATCGCAGTGTTCTGAGTCAGTTTAACATCAAGCTCCGCCATCTTTGGTCTTGACTATCAAACCTGGAGTGAAGTGCTTGAATTGCTTCTAAAACCTCCATCGCAGTTGGATTTTGCTTGGCTATTTTCTTCACATGTGCTCCTTTGGATGGAGTTAATGGCGGGGAGTTAATTACCTCGTCATGGCCTCTTTTCCCTTCACTGTTGGGCGCAGTCTCCACCTCCATGCCATAATCATGGTCTGAATATCGCGTAGTTCGGGGTTTTTTTTCATCCTCTTTTTTGTTTTTTTGTTCGTTCGGCATGGTCAGGTAGTCAGTTCCAGCTGTTTAGCAGGGTAAGTAATATAAAAAACTCAAATTGAGTAACTTCCCCAGGTGCACTAATTTTCTCCGACCGTTCAATCCGCCATCTTGCCGGAACCCCCCACGTATTCAAACTTGACTGGTAAAGGCGCGCATAGTTTGCATGTATTGAAGATAAAATAAATTATATTTATTTTTTTATTTTCTCTGTTGCGTTAAGTGCTTCTCTTATGTGCTCAGTGCTTTCTTCCAGAAACAACGGACCATATGAGATTCCAAGTCACAGTTCAGCTCACGTATCACCGTGTTCGTGGTTTGACTGATCGAGACTGTTTTCCAAGATGGCTCCTGTCTGTATGCGCTAACTGTACTGTCTGTGTAAAGTATCTTCTTATATAACTGTCTATACACTTACAAAGTTCTCAATGCTTCGGTTTGCATGTAAGGACCCTCATTATGCTGCCGTGTAAGTGTGGGGCTAATTTGAGCCTTGTTGGTGGTATTAACTAGCGATCTCTTTTTGCTTACGCTATGCCCAATATACTAGCGTTATAAGCTAAACTGTTTTTAGAGATAAAACTCTTTACATTCGATTATCATGAAAACAAATCTCAGGGAACGATTTAGTCTGTACCAATGTGTTATTACACCCGAGGTTCATTTTGCGCCGGAGTTCTCCTTTAAGCCTGTAGTCCAGACTAAAATGCACGTTTGAGCTGTATTACCTGAAAGCAACTTGTAGGCTATACTGACATATCTTATGTCAGTGCCATTGTTTTGTCTCAAGATGCACACCAGTAATGTTTTTTTCTTCTAAGGTACATTTTTAAAAGCTATAATTGAATGCCCAAATTTAACTAAGGCCTAATCCTGGCTTTATATCTAAACCCTGTCTGTGAAACCGGGGGTTAGAAATTAAGGGGTTAACCCTAACCTTAACCCTTGTCTACAGACTTTTATTTAACAGCATGGATACTCCAAGGTGTTGACTGCAGTGGTTAGGTCTTTAGCATTGATAAAGGACAAAGATCTTCTCACTGTGACAGTCTGTAATGTATTTTAGCAATGATTGTTTGTAAGGATTGTCCCTAAAATAGAGCTATTGATGCATTCAAGACATGTCATAAAGATCGTATTTACGAATTGAACACACATGAACGCCACCACAATGATGAAAATAGGAAGTTATTTACTGTAAAATTAGGATATTTTTTTTACAGTGCAGTATGAACATCTGTTCTGAACTAGTTCTGGCTGTCAGTGGACGTTTAGATAATGGCCAGATTGGACATCTTTTATTTACGTAATTTATTGACTGTTTCTGGATGTCAACGGACGTCCAGATTATAGTCAGTATGAACGTCTTTTCTCAACTAGTTCTGGCTGTCAGTGGACGTTTAGATAATGGCCAGATTGGACATCTTTATTCACGTCATTTATGGACTATTTCTGGATGTCAACGGACGTCCAGATTATAGTCAGTATGAACGTCTTTTCTCAACTAGTTCTGGCTGTCAGTGGACGTTTAGATAATGGCCAGATTGGACATCTTTATTCACGTCATTTATGGACCATTTCTGGATGTCAACGGACGTCCAGATTATAGTCAGTATGAACGTCTTTTCTCAACTAGTTCTGGCTGTCAGTGGACGTTTAGATAATGGCCAGATTGGACATCTTTATTCACGTCATTTATGGACCATTTCTGGATGTCAACGGACTTCCAGATTATAGTCAGTATGAATGTCTTTTCTCAACTAGTTCTGGCTGTCAGTGGACGTTTAGATAATGGCCAGATTGGACATCTTTATTCACGTCATTTATGGACCATTTCTGGATGTCAACGGACGTCCAGATTATAGTCAGTATGAACGTCTTTTCTCAACTAGTTCTGGCTGTCAGTGGACGTTTAGATAATGGCCAGATTGGATATCTTTATTCACGTAATTTATGGACTATTTCTGGATGTCAACGGACGTCCAGATTATAGTCAGTATGAACGTCTTTTCTCAACTAGTTCTGGCTGTCAGTGGACGTTAAGATAATGGCCAGATTGGATATCTTTATTCACGTCATTTATGGACTATTTCTGGATGTCAACGCACGTCCAGATTATAGTCAGTATGAACGTCTTTTCTCAACTAGTTCTGGCTGTCAGTGGACGTTTAGATTATGGCCAGATTGGACATATTTTTTTAAGTCATTCATCGACTAATTCTGGATGTCACCGGACGTCCAGATTATAGCCAGTATGAACGTCTTTTCTCAACTAGTTCTGGCTGTCAGTGGACGTTTAGATTATAGCCAGATTGGACATAATTTCTCATTGTCATTAATCAACTAATCCTGGATGTCAATGGACGTTCAGATTATGGCCTGGACGGACGGACGTGATATCAACCTGTTTTGTATGTCCACAGACGTCGCTTGCTCAGTGGGATCATGCAATAATAATTCCAATAGCTAAACCAGGAAAAAGATGCATCGATAGCAGGGAATTACAGACCAATTCCGCTTACATCAAATTTATGCAAGGTGATGGAAAAAAATATTGTAAATAGGCTAATGTATGTACTTGAGAGTAAGGGAGTGTTGGCACCTAATCAATATGGTTTTAGGAAAGGTCGATCAACATTAGATGCATTAGTAAAGCTGGAAACAGATGTAAAGAAAGCTATAGCAATCAAAGAGGGATTAGTGGCAGTTTACTTTGATATGGAAAAGGCATACGACATGTTATGGAAAGAGGGAGTACTTATTAAAATGAAGAGAATTGGAATAGAAGGAAGAATGTTTAATTGGGTTTTAAGTTTTTTATTTTACAGAACAATTCAAGTTCAAGTGGGTAGGGAAGTATCTCAAACTCTAAGTGTGGAAAATGGAACGCCTCAGGGAAGTGTGATTAGTCCTATATTATTTAATATTATGATTAACGATATTTTTGGAAAAGTGGCTCCATGAATTAACGCTGGCTTATATGCAGACGATGCAATAATGTGGAAAAGAGGAAGGAATATATCTTATAATATGGATAAAATCCAAGAAGCTATAGAAGTAGTTGGGAAATGGTCCTTAGAATGGGGTTTCAGATTCTCAATGTCTAAAACATGTTACCAGATATTTACGAGGAAGAAAATTAAAGAGAATAAAATGCTAATTATATGGATCTTCTTTAGAGAAAGTATCAGCATTTAAGTATCTAGGATTGTGGTTTGATGACAAATTAATCTGGAAGGATCATAATAGATTATATATTAAAGAAATGTGGTAAAGTTTTAAATTTAATGAGAGCAGTAGCAGGACAAGATTGGGGTGCTGATAAACAGTCATTAAAGAGCATTTATATTTGTCTTATGCGATCAACATTAGATTATGGATGCATTGTTTATGAGTCAGCATCGTCAACGTTGTTAAAGAAACTAGATGTCATGCAAGCTAAGGCATTAAAGGGACAATGTGTAGGAATTTTTCCCATCTAGCGGTGAAAATGTATTTTGCATTCAAACGAATTGTGCTCTCCAGCGCCTCGCTTTTTCAAATGCACGTTGCATCTACGGTAGCCATTATGTACCAAAAAGCTATGACAGGATGTCTTCTAATAGCACTTCGTCGAGTGTTCCTTCGGGTGAACCATTTTTTTACAGTCAATGGGGTGAACAGGTTTCAAACAAACAGCAACTTGACACAACGAACAAACGAATGTTACAGTATGAATTACTGACTGTGAAAAACGTGAACTATTGTAATAAGTAGTTATGCCTTCTTTATTCGTTATATTTTCTGAAGTACGTGCATTGTTAGATATCATCATCAACTTTTAACTATAAATGTTCATCTGTCTATAAAATAAAGTACACAACCAAACAATGAAAAAAAAGCTTGTAATTAAGACTGTAACATTGACTTACCTGTCGAGAAGAAAGCAGGCAACTTCAGCGTCTCTTGAAATCTTTCTCCTGCATTAGCTCTATCCACCTGGAAAATGCTATCCCGACATTAACTCGTGTTTTTTGTAATCTCCAGTCACGTTTCCTTTTACGATCTATTTTTGGACTTTTCTGGCGACGAGGATTTGCAATGCAGCCTTTTAAACTTGCCGGGGCAGTGACAAGCGCCTCTCACTGCTCTGCTCCTCCGTTTCTGCTGCTTTCAGTTACGTCACACTGGCTCTGAACGAAAACGCGCTGTGGAAACGCATTGGCCTAGTACTTTTTGTCCCTTTCTGCTATTATAGTTTTTGAAGATGGAAGCCTCCGTGGACCTACCCGTCCCATGTATATAAAGATATATAAATTCTTCGTTTACGAGGATAAATCAGATAATTGGCAGAGGTATTTGTACACCATTGAGGACATATTTATGAATAAAAATATTGATTTTAAATAATAAAATACATAAAAAAGTACAGATTGTCCCTTTAAGAATCATTTTAGGAGCTGTTAAAACCACTCCCATTGCAGTGTTGCAAGTAGAATCATCAGAAATGCCATTATTTGTAAGAAGACAAAAATTGGCGATGGCATACTGGATAAATTTACAGGGACAAAGAGATAATCATCCTGTAAGGGAAGTCCTGCATGATTGTTGGGAAATTTTAAATGCAACAGGTAAAGGCTTTGCATGGAAAATAAAGGGGTGGGTTAATGAAGATGGTCTAGACTCAAAATCATTTGCACCAATAGTAGTAATATCCCCAATTCCACCTTGGATACTAGCTCAACCTGAAATTGACACGAAATTACACAAGAACAGAAGGGAAATGGATGAAGTTGTTAGTATAAACAAATATGTTAATGAGTATATTAAAAACTCACACTACTCATTTATTTAAATATATACAGATGGTTCAAAGAGTATAGAGACTGGAAGGACAGGGACTGCATTCTATGTTCCAGAGTTTAAGGTGAGGAAGGCTGGAAGGATAACAGATGGCACATCAGTATATACAGCTGAGATGACAGCTATTCTAATGGCACTAGAGTGGGTTTATGAGGTTAGACCTGATAAAGTAATAATTTGCTCTGACTCAATGGCAGTTCTTGGGAGTTTACAATCATTGGAAACAAAGAGGACTGACATTTTAACAGAAATCCTGATCAGGTTATACAGTTTACGACAGGTGGAAATAATAATTCGATTTATGTGGGTTCCAGTGGGAATTCAAGGTAACGAGGAAGCAGACAAAATAGCCAAAGAATCATTAAAAATGAAAGAACCAAATATAAACATGTCACTTAGTAGAGCAGAAGGGAAAACATTTTATTTTAGAAACGTGCAATAAGAAATGGCAAACAGTTTGGGACTCGTGTCATACAGGTCGGCATTATTACAAGGTCCAAAAAAACATAAAGAGAGGCAATATAATTCACAACTTAAGTAGAAGAGAACAAGTTATTTTCACACATTTAAGAACAGGACATTCAAATCTTAATCATACTTTACACATTATAGGGAAGCATAACACAGGTTTATGTGTTTAATAGAGGAGACAGTAGAACATGTATTGAAGAAATGTAAGGCTTATAATAAAGAAAGGAGGATTCTTAAAGGGACACTTCACCCATTTGCATTAAGATTTGTATCTTTAGAAACCAGTCATATTTTTGAATGGTCATGGTTTATTCCCTTATTTTCCCCTGAGATGGGAGAAATAAGGATTTAAGTGTTCCACTTCCTGCTTTTTATGACATAAAAATCGTCATTTTGCGTCATAAAAATCAGGAAGTCCCATTTCTTTGTATAATGGTTGAGACTACAAACACTAGCTCATCATTTATCCAGGGTGTGGGACCCACTCAAGCTACAGACCTATTACAGATCAGTGGGTGGGACTTCACTTGCAGATACTGAAATCAATATCAGCCATCTTGTTTGGAAGCTAAGCTGACAAGCGCTGTGGAGATAGGAAGTTACGACAATGACGGAAGAAACTAAACATGATAAGGAAGAAGATTTTGAAATTCTGCTGCTCGAATCCGATGTTCGTGGCTATCTTTACGAGCCGCAATATAGTGAAGAGCAGCTGAGGCTGATGGAGGAACAGGAGGCGGCTACCTGTCGCGGACGAGGAGCCCGGACTGGCTCGAGCTGGGCGGACTGCTGGTGCCTGTGCTCTCGCTGTGCGCTACGGACACAGATAGAGTCCGTCTGCTGCAGAGAATTTCAACGATCGCAATTTCTCCTGGACGAAATCTCTGAATCAGACGAGCACACGGACGTTTGTGTTGTGATGTGAACCATCCTAGTTTCGCCTGACTGAACATCCCGGTATCATGCAATATTTCACCATATAGAAAGAAATACAAACGAGGAGTAATTCGCTAATGAGTTTGCCAATGTAACGGGGTTCGTTGTTGTGGGAAGAAGGAGGCGGGAACCGGCGAACATTCAAACATTTTAATAGTAAAATAAACAAATACAAAACAAAAGTATAAGCCAGCAGCCACACACAACAGAAACAAAACACAACATAAAATCAGGCCTGTTCCTCTCTCGATCTGCCCTGTCGTCGCTCCTCCTTTTGTGCTTCCGCTCCTCCGTGAGAGATGCGAGACCGGTGCGTCTCACAGGTGTCATTCATTAGCACTCACGCCACCGGCCTCGCACCGTCCTCTCACGTCCCTCGCCCTCGTCCTGCCCGCCACAGCCAACTAACTAGAAATTTTTTGTGAAATGAATTTCTAACTCTGGTGGTAGACGAAAGAGCGATTTCTCCGATGTTTGGGCTGTTCTGGATTAGTGGGAGTGGCTTGCGGAGCTGTGCAATGTGCTGCATTGTAGGAGTTGTTGTCTTACATACAAATGCGCCCTAAAGTTATTTTCTGTCTTTTCTCGGTCAAGAGGGCACCAAATTCAAAAATTATTTTACATTTCAACTACATATATGACCCACTTTCAATAAAGATTAATGTTGAAATGGGTGAAGTGCTCCTTTAAGGAAGAATTGCAAGCTGTAGGATGCCAGGAATTCACTATAACCAACTTATTAAATGATGGTCCAAATTCAGGAAAACAAAAAAATGCAATCATGAGATTTATTAAGAATAGTGGGTTATATAATAGGATATAGGAGTATTTAGTTCATTCTTTTCACACTCCATCACAGTAGGTGGCGGTATGCACCTTTAAAGTTGCACCTTCTTTGTCGAGTATTGTTTGTTCTATGCCCCGGCTCCAGTTCCTGCTTTAAGTCAGAGTTTTCATGCCTTGTCATGGTTTTGATTTGTGCTTTATTGTGTTCTTGTTGTAAATAAATTTGCGTTTGGGTTCTCACCTCAAATTGCCTCCATTGGCCTTCAATCGTTACAGCCTCTTATTTAACAAACGAATGAAATGAATGCCCTGTAGTTATCTGGAGATGTTTTACTTATTTGTATTAGGTACATCCGTGCCGCAAGATGTTTCAAAAAGTGGTGGGGATGTTTCCAACCCATATTGCTTTGTGACGTATCAACGGTCACTTTGGCCAGGTGGTATTTATAGCATGGGGGTGGGACGCTTTAGATTCTAGAGAGCATTTGATTGGACAGAAGATGTGATGAGAAGCTGAAGTCTGTGGTGATGTCATAAAATCTGTGATCCATTTTAACGTAAGTGAGGGACTGTAAGTTTTGAATGCTTATATCTCCTAAATGCGAATTTTGTCATTGTTTTGGAACACACCAGCTAATTCATAACCTTAAGGCTAACATATTCATACTAAAAGCTAAAAAACTTACATTTTGATTTCAAGGGGCCTTTAAAGATAATATTAGATATTTTAGAAGGACTTAGGAGCCATTTTGAAATTGTCATACTTGACTCACTGACATATAAAGAGGACAGTCATATAGAATAATAAGAAATGGTCAAATCATTATGCATCAGAAGATTAAACAAAACTGTTTGTAGATACATATGTCTGCCTTTGTAAAGCATAAACAATGTTAATAAACGTAAATGAAGTCTGTTGTCCCTCAGTCCCAGCAGTGACATCAGTTACTGATTTTATTACAACATTTGTGTAATGGGATCTCAAACACTACAGGGAACATTATCTGCTCAGTTATTAATGGATAATTAAAAGGGCTCTTGTGTATGTTAATAAGGTGGAGGCATTGTGGCCTATTGCTAATTAGCAAAGTAAACACAATGAGCAGAAGCTACTTGTTTTACTTTCACTGTTACACATTTTTGAACATTCAGCAATTTTAATATAGCTCAATATACAGTTCATTTAATCTGTATCACAAATAAGTCACCATTTTCAAAAGTCTGATTACCTTGCAACACAACTAATCATGCTTTCAAAACCAAGAATTGTTAAAAACTGGTAAAAGACAATAATCTGGCAAATCACTAAGCATGAGCTGCAATAAACGTGTTTATTGCACCGTTATTGCAGCTCATGCTTAGTGATTAGTGATCATGCTTAGTGATCCAAATACCAAGCTGATTTTTCTATGTAGGTTGTAGTTCTGAAGATTCAGTTGTATCTTATAGCAAGCTACATTTAGTTAGCTAGCTAAGGTTGCCCAATATTGGGACATATCTACAATGTTTTTTTTCCTTACACAAGGGTTCACATAATCATCCATTGATAACTGAGCAGATAAGTGGTTTAGATCCCAGTGCACAAATGTTTTAATAGAATTAGTAATTGAAATGTTTGGACTAAGGGACAACAGAATAATTTAGTTTATTATGATTATTGTTATTATTAATGCTTCACATAGAATTATTCATGCTTCACATACAAAGATGGGATATACAATGTATCTAGTTTTGTTTAACAACTCTTTGTCAATTCATAGAAAGTCTTTCTATTTAACATTTAATTTTAAATTTCTGCCAATACTGTCATTTAAAAAATAATCAGAGCTCCAAATATTTTCCTTATTTTTCATTTACTTTATTTGAAAACAAACAATTCAACATCAGCATGTCTATCCTTTGTCTTATCTAACACAAGCAACAGCAACAGCATCACAAAACACATTATCAAAACAACCAATAGCAACATCATTACAATCAGAATTAAGATGGTAAAGCTATTGATATTGACTTTAAATGATTTGGTACTATTTTTTTGTGCAAAAATATATCTGCTAATCGTTTCCTGATCTCCTTAGTCCTGGTGCAATAAACCGTGGGATTTATTAAGGGAGGAACAAGAGAGGCTACAATCAAAATTGCGTTTCGTTCTGTTAAATTTAGCACAACTCCTATTCGAGTTAGTAAGCCAGAGACTAGCTTTGGTGCATAAAAACTGAGCAGAACAATGAGGTGACTCAAACAAGTGTTGATCATTTGCTTTCTGCTTGAGTTGTTGGAGAGTTTGGTCACACTATATGCCAACACAGCATAAGTGCACATTATAAAGGGAAATTGTCCACACATTGGCCACAGACTTAACATTGCAGGTAAGAAAAAATATGGTTCAGGATTCACACAAGCAGCTCTAATCATGGAAGCAAAATCACAGAAGACATATCTGATAACAGGCTGACAGTATGGGACACTGTCTACCACTGATATCACAAAACCTATAACAGCAAAACCAGTGATCCAGATCACAAAAATAAGCAGAAGGGTTCGAGAATTTGTTACAATGCTGTGATACCTTAATGGTAGCCTAATCG
Organism: Rhinichthys klamathensis goyatoka; assembly: GCF_029890125.1. Lineage (NCBI taxonomy): Eukaryota > Metazoa > Chordata > Actinopteri > Cypriniformes > Leuciscidae > Rhinichthys > Rhinichthys klamathensis. The sequence continues at coordinate 1,108,986 of NW_026606832.1, forward strand.
CAATAAGTCGGTCAATTGCCATTAATGTCAGAGCCATGCACTCTGTGAAATCACCAAGATGATAGAAGTATGTCCTTGAGATACAAGAGTAGTATGACACGGTTTTCATCTCAGCCAGCAGCACTGAGATCATGGTTGTGCTGCAGGTAGAGGAGTACATTATGTCAACAACAGCTAGATTACAGATTAATATGTACATTGGTTTATGTAAATGTCTGTCAGTCAAGATGATACACAGATTGATGCCGTTCCCAAGCAATATGAGCATGTAGGTTATTAAGATGAGGAATCCGAGGAGCTTTTGGTTCTGAAGGTGATCAAATCCAGTGATTATGAAGCTGTCTACATTATTCACAGTGTAATTTTCATTTGCCATTTTAAGTCAACCAATTCCTAACATACAGACAAAAATATTTTAAAATACAGTTTGTGAAAAAATGAAATCAATTAGATCCTCAATGTACTCATAAATGCACATAAAAAAAGCTCCTGTGAAGGAAAATGGCAGAAAGATGCGGACAGCATCTGTATCGGCAAGCTGATGAAAACTCTGAATGTTGAAGTATAGTTTTAACAAAAATATAAAAAGAGTTTCATGCATTCTTGAGAACAAAAAAAGAAGATATTATGTAAAAATGTTTTCTTGCCCTTTACTTCTTTAGGTCCTTAATAAAAAAAAAAAAAAATCCAATTAGAGTATTAAAATACCATATGATAAACCATCTGAGATGTTCCTCTCATCTAGATAAATATATGACAGAAATGCTGCCTTTTATATTATATTGTGAGACAGATACGTCATGGTTTCCTAGCACCCGTGATCAAGCTAGTAATCAACAACATAAAAATATTTTACCAAATATAGTTTGTGGTAAAATAAATCCCTCACACATTTAAGGAAAATTCTTCAACAATATCATAATGCATTAACCTATGATTTTAAAGTGCACATTTATTCAGAAATTGTAAGTATTATAATCAGACATGATTTTGGGAGACCGTTTCTCACACAGGTAAACAGGAGACATATCTTTAGAGTCCTTTACATTTTAAGTTGAACCATTTTCTTAGGAAAGTGATATTTTTCATAAATGTCAGAGTCGGGGGAAGTTGTCACTTGTTTTATATGTTGTAATTTTATAGAATTTATTAATTATGATATCTATATATTTTTATTGAGGCAAATCATCACATTTATGTTATAGTTTTATAGAATTTATAAGTTAATTTCATGGCCATAACAATGGCTTGATATATTTGTATGTTTCAAACATAAACCATTTTAATTAAGCTAATAAAAAAAAGCATATAATGGGTTATTTAATGGCAGGTTCCATGTGAAAACCTACCCCATATAGTGTGACAATCCAACCTCACTCGTACGAATTCGTATGATTTGTCTAAACCCACGTGATGGATGGGTAGGTTTAGGGGCGGGGTCAGGGGTAGGTCATTCGTACGAATTCATACGAATTTGGTAACTCGTAAAATATGTACGAATTAGCAAAAATCGTACGAATTTGTACGAGTGAGGTCGTATGAATTAGTACGAATTAGCCACCTCGTAAAATTCGTACGAATTGCCGTGAGATCGGGCTGGACAATCATTTATAGTTGATGCGTTATAATGGAGGCACTCAAACATTTTTAGTTACAGAAACATGGATTACGTTAACATTAATTTAGTTGGTAACTAAAAGTGGGACACTAATAGGAAATGAATGTTTCAAATGTAATCAATGTTGCTGTAAAATAATTCATTTTTAGTGCATCTATTATAATGCATCACAATTAAATTATGTGGTACCTTGCAGCTTGAAATAAGACTGAGAATTAACTTTTTTATTCTGTTAAATTCCATGTGACCTCTGCCCCCTCTGTGTTTGTTTCTTGTGGGTGCACTGCAAGAAAACCTCCACTTGTTTTTTTCACTGTTGCTTCACACTAATGAGCTTCGAGACACTTGAATGAAATCTCTTAGGTTCCATATGAACCTCTCCACAGATTTACCTGAGCAAATACAGTGCTATTAGTAGGATAATTAACACGTTTCTCACCTAGTTAGATGATGTAACACTTGTTGATTACTACACATCAACAACACACACATTTGAGTGCAGACTTTGCAGTGGGTAAAAAAAAAAAAAAAAATCATGAACTTACTTTGATGTATTCCGAAATTTAAATGACCTCAACACAAACAAAATATTATGAATAAACCAGCTGTTAGCTAATAAATTCTGTCTTCAGCTGACAAATATACGCAATTTGACGATATGTAGATGATATGTGGCGTAGATGATTATGCTATATCAAAGCCATGATTGGTCAACTGACAAGTCTGAGGCCTGGCATTCATATCACAATCAGTGGCATATATACTGTAGTTAAGTATGTAACAGCTTTTGACAGTATATAAGCAACTTTCCAGGGCCCTATTGAGCTGCTCTTTACCTTTCTGTGGATATATCATACCTGAATAGCACTGTATAGCTTTCACTTTAAATCTTGCATGTTTTATAACAAATGTGAATTGAATATAACAATGTAAGATTCAGATTTGAAATGTGCATGCATGTTTTTAGAATGTAGAATGTCTAATATGTTTTTTGGACTTTTTGGTTGGGATCCAATTAAAATGATTAATTATAATGTACAATTTTTTAAAAATATATTATATTTACATTACATGAAAATCAATTTTAACCCAATTTGTGCTTCTCTACCCAGACAGCATGAAGGCAGGATCAGTGAGTGAAATCAACATGAATCAAGATTTCACTGAAAATGAAAATATTTCCATTCCGTCTTATTTCTATATCAGTGGTTTTTCTGGTATACTTTACATGAGATACTACTATATATTTCTGTTTTTTGTCTACATCATTACTGTGCTTGGAAACTCCTGCCTCATGTTTGTTATAATTACAGACAGAAATCTTCACACTCCTAAATATATTGCTGTCTTTAATTTATCACTGACCGACGTTTGTGAAAGTACCGCTGTAATCTCTCAGCAACTGGACACATTTTTGTTTGGGAATCAGTTGATTCCTTATGGATTGTGTTTGTGCAATATGTTCTCTGTTTTTTTATTTTTCGCAATGCAGTCACTAACTCTCACTATTTTGTCTTTTGACAGATTAGTAGCCATTTGTGTACCACTGAGGTATCATATGATTGTGACTCATAGATCAATGCTTGTTATAATTGGTGCTTCGTGGACACTTGCACTGTTACTAGCAATCATTGGAGCAATTTTCATAAGCAGACTTTCTTTCTGCAAAGTTATTGTCACCGTTAACAGTTTCTACTGTGATCATGGGCCTATATATCGCTCTGCCTGTAACAATAATTTACCAAGTACCGTGATTGCCAATTTGTTTCCGGCAATAATCATTGGGTTCCCAGTGTTTTTTGTTATCTTTTCATATATATGCATAGCTGTGACGTTGTTTAGAATCACAACCCCACAAGACCGTCAAAGAGCCACAAAGACATGTACTGCTCATTTAATATTAGTGGCTATATTCTATGTACCTATCACATTTACATATGCATTTTGGTACTTTATAAACACTAACACAAGGATCATTAATCTCTCTCTGACCTCTGTGCTTCCTCCAATGCTTAACCCTATAATCTACACATTCATGACAGAGGAGTTCATGGTGTCTGTGAAAAGACTTATTAAAAGAAGATTAATTTTCCCATCACGGAAATAAACCTATTTTTTCCCAGTTTAATATTATTAATAGTTGTGGTTTTTCATTGTTTTTTTCCCAATGTAGATTTCTGCATGATGTTTACAATAATTGTAAAAAAAAAAAAAAAATTTTTTAGAATGCATTTCAACAATTCATTATCAGGTGTCACAATGTCAGCTTCATCTGCACACATATAACCTTTGTCCATCCTATTTATATGGATTGGTACTCCAATAATACTAATCATCATCTCATATTTTTGCATTGCTGTGTCTCTGCTTAAAATCTGCCACATCATGATGCAGTGGCGCCTCCAGAAATTTTTCATAGGGGTGGCCAGATTGGGCCACTTAAAATCTTGGGGTGGCACACCAAAACTATAAACCATAATTTCAGAATTTTATTCTACTGTTGTAGTAAACCGGCCTGTAGAAAACTATCAGAAAGACTTAAGGAAACTCTGATATACTTTGGTTTATTGTGTTATATTTAATGTTAGCTTACTAATGATATTAGTAGGGCCCTACTAATATATATTATTTTATATATAATGATATATATATGATATATATAAGGGCCCTCGCCCTGCAGCAAATTTCCAGATACTTACATAATTGTGATGAATTTAATCCTTTTTAAGTTATTATTTTGCAGTGTAAGATTACAGTTAACACCTTTAAATATTACATAAATGTACTATGAATTTTTAATAAACTTAATGAGTGTATAAATCAGCAGCAAAAAGTAATTCTTGAAAAAATCTGCACAGTAATTTTATAAAATCTAAATATGTTAATAAAAACAAATTACTATTAGTTCTCTTATAAAATTCAATCAGGCAATCATACATTTTACAATTTTATATTTATATATTAATATCAAGAATTCAGAAGTGCATATATAGCCTATACACTACAAAGAAATAATATACAATTAAATTATGCTTATTTTAAATGTATTGAGCAGGCTAGGTATCCATCCATCCATCCATCTTCTTCCGCTTATCCGGGGCCGGGTCGCGGGGGCAGCAGTCTAAGCAGAGATGCCCAGACTTCCCTCTCCCTGGACACTTCCTCCAGCTCTTCCGGGGGGACACCGAGGCGCTCCCAGGCCAGCCGGGAGACATAGTCTCTCCAGCGTGTCCTAGGTCTTCCCCGGGGTCTCCTCCCAGTGGGACGTGCCCGGAACACCTCCCCGGGAAGGCGTCCAGGAGGCATCCGAAACAGATGCCCGAGCCACCTCAGCTGACCCCTCTCGATGTGGAGGAGCAGCGGCTCTACTCTGAGCTCCCCCCGAGTGACCGAGCTTCTCACCCTATCTCTAAGGGATCGCCCAGCCACCCTGCGGAGAAAGCTTATTTTGGCCGCCTGTATCCGGGATCTTGTCCTTTCGGTCATGACCCAAAGCTCATGACCATAGGTGAGAGTAGGAACGTAGATTGACCGGTAAATCGAGAGCTTTGCCTTACGGCTCAGCTCTTTCTTCACCACAACAGACCGGTACATCGACCGCATTACTGCAGAAGCTGCACCGATCCGTCTGTCAATCTCCCGTTCCATCCTTCCCTCACTCGTGAACAAAACCCCAAGATACTTAAACTCCTCCACTTGAGGAAGGATCTCTCCACCAACCTGAAGTGAGCAAGCCGCCCTTTTCCGACTGAGGACCATGGCCTCGGATTTGGAGGCGCTGATTCTCATCCCAGCCGCTTCACACTCGGCTGCAAACCGTCCCAGTGCATGCTGAAGGTCCTGGTGTGAGGGGGCCAACACGACAACATCATCCGCAAAGAGCAGAGACGAAATCGCGTGGTCCCCAAACCTGACACCCTCCGGCCCCTGGCTGCGCCTAGAAATTCTGTCCATAAAAATTATGAACAGAACCGGCGACAAAGGGCAGCCCTGCCGGAGTCCAACATGCACCGGGAAGAAGTCTGACTTACTACCGGCAATGCGAACCAAGCTCCTGCTTCGGTCATACAGGGACCGGACAGCCCTTAGCAAAGGACCCGGGACCCCATACTCCCGGAGCACCCTCCACAGGCCGCCTCGGGGGACACAGTCGAATGCCTTCTCCAAATCCACAAAGCACATGTGGACTGGTTGGGCAAACTCCCATGAACCCTCCAGCACCCTGTAGAGGGTATAGAGCTGGTCCAGTGTTCCACGGCCTGGACGAAAACCGCACTGTTCCTCCTGAATCCGAGGTTCCACTATCGACCGTATTCTCCTCTCCAGTACCCTGGCATAGACTACAGTGTAAGATTACAGTTAACACCTTTAAATATTACATAAATGTACTATGAATTTTTAATAAACTTAATGAGTGTATAAATCAGCAGCAAAAAGTAATTCTTGAAAAAATCTGCACAGTAATTTTATAAAATCTAAATATGTTAATAAAAACAAATTACTATTAGTTCTCTTATAAAATTCAATCAGGCAATCATACATTTTACAATTTTATATTTATATATTAATATCAAGAATTCAGAAGTGCATATATAGCCTATACACTACAAAGAAATAATATACAATTAAATTATGCTTATTTTAAATGTATTGAGCAGGCTAGGTATCCATCCATCCATCCATCTTCTTCCGCTTATCCGGGGCCGGGTCGCGGGGGCAGCAGTCTAAGCAGAGATGCCCAGACTTCCCTCTCCCTGGACACTTCCTCCAGCTCTTCCGGGGGGACACCGAGGCGTTCCCAGGCCAGCCGGGAGACATAGTCTTTCCAGCGTGTCCTAGGTCTTCCCCGGGGTCTCCTCCCAGTGGGACGTGCCCGGAACACCTCCCCGGGAAGGCGTCCAGGAGGCATCCGAAACAGATGCCCGAGCCACCTCAGCTGACCCCTCTCGATGTGGAGGAGCAGCGGCTCTACTCTGAGCTCCCCCCGAGTGACCGAGCTTCTCACCCTATCTCTAAGGGATCGCCCAGCCACCCTGCGGAGAAAGCTTATTTCGGCCGCCTGTATCCGGGATCTTGTCCTTTCGGTCATGACCCAAAGCTCATGACCATAGGTGAGAGTAGGAACGTAGATTGACCGGTAAATCGAGAGCTTTGCCTTACGGCTCAGCTCTTTCTTCACCACAACAGACCGGTACATCGACCGCATTACTGCAGAAGCTGCACCGATCCGTCTGTCAATCTCCCGTTCCATCCTTCCCTCACTCGTGAACAAAACCCCAAGATACTTAAACTCCTCCACTTGAGGAAGGATCTCTCCACCAACCTGAAGTGAGCAAGCCGCCCTTTTCCGACTGAGGACCATGGCCTCGGATTTGGAGGCGCTGATTCTCATCCCAGCCGCTTCACACTCGGCTGCAAACCGTCCCAGTGCATGCTGAAGGTCCTGGTGTGAGGGGGCCAACACGACAACATCATCCGCAAAGAGCAGAGACGAAATCGCGTGGTCCCCAAACCTGACACCCTCCGGCCCCTGGCTGCGCCTAGAAATTCTGTCCATAAAAATTATGAACAGAACCGGCGACAAAGGGCAGCCCTGCCGGAGTCCAACATGCACCGGGAAGAAGTCTGACTTACTACCGGCAATGCGAACCAAGCTCCTGCTTCGGTCATACAGGGACCGGACAGCCCTTAGCAAAGGACCCGGGACCCCATACTCCCGGAGCACCCTCCACAGGCCGCCTCGGGGGACACAGTCGAATGCCTTCTCCAAATCCACAAAGCACATGTGGACTGGTTGGGCAAACTCCCATGAACCCTCCAGCACCCTGTAGAGGGTATAGAGCTGGTCCAGTGTTCCACGGCCTGGACGAAAACCGCACTGTTCCTCCTGAATCCGAGGTTCCACTATCGACCGTATTCTCCTCTCCAGTACCCTGGCATAGACTTTCCCAGGGAGGCTGAGAAGTGTGATCCCCCTGTAGTTGGAACACACCCTCCGGTCCCCCTTCTTAAAAAGAGGGACCACCACCCCGGTCTGCCATCCCAGAGGCACTGTCCCCGACCGCCACGCGATGCTGCAGAGGCGTGTCAGCCAAGACAGCCCCACAACATCCAGAGACTTGAGGTACTCAGGGCGGATCTCATCCACCCCCGGTGCCTTGCCACCGAGGAGTTTCTTGACTACCTCGGTGACCTCAGCTAGGGTGATGGGCGAGTCCACCTCTGAGCCCCCAGCCTCTGCTTCCTCAATAGAAGACGTGACGGCGGGATTGAGGAGATCCTCGAAGTATTCCTTCCACCGTCCGACGACGTCCCCAGTTGAGGTCAACAGCTGCCCACCTCCACTGTAAACAGCGTTGGTAGGGCACTGTTTCCCTCTCCTGAGGCGCCGGACAGTTTGCCAGAATTTCTTCGAGGCCAGCCGATAGTCCTTCTCCATGGCCTCACCGAACTCCTCCCAGGCCCGAGTTTTTGCCTCCACAACCACCCGGGCTGCAGTCCGCTTGGCCTGCCGGTACCTGTCAGCTGCCTCAGGAGTCCCACAAGCCAACCAGGCCCGATAGGACTCCTTCTTCAGCTTGACGGCATCCTTTACTTCCGGTGTCCACCACCGGGTTCGGGGATTGCCGCCTCGACAGGCACCGGAGACCTTACGGCCACAGCTCCGAGCCGCCGCTTCGACAATGGAGGCGGAGAACATGGTCCACTCAGACTCAATATCTCCAGCCTCCCTCGGGATCCGGTCGTGGCTCTGCCGGAGGTGGGAGTTGAAGATCTCTCTGACAGGAGATTCGGCCAAACGTTTCCAGCAAACCCTTACAGTACGCTTGGGTCTGCCGTGTCTGTCCAGCTTCCTCCCCCGCCATCGGATCCAACTCACCACCAGGTGGTGATCAGTTGACAGCTCCGCCCCTCTCTTCACCCGAGTGTCCAAGACATACGGCCGCAGATCAGATGAAACGACCACAAAGTCGATCATCGACCTACGACCTAGGGTGTCCTGGTGCCACGTGCACTGATGGACACCCTTATGCTTGAACATGGTGTTCGTTATGGACAAACTGTAACTAGCACAGAAGTCCAATAACTGAACACCGCTCGGGTTCAGGTCGGGGGGGCCTTTCCTCCCAATCACGCCCCTCCAGGTGTCACTGTCGCTGCCCACGTGAGCGTTGAAGTCCCCCAGTAGAACGACGGAGTCCCCAGTCGGAGCACTTTCCAGCACTCCTCCCAGAGACCCCAAGAAGGCCGGGTACTCTGCACTGCCGTTCGGCCCGTAGGCACACACGACAGTGAGAGACCTATCCCCGACCCGTAGGCGCAGGGAAATGACATGGCGGCTGAGCTGGGGGGCTATAAGCAAACCCACACCAGCCCGTCGCCTCTCACCATGGGCAACTCCAGAGTGGTGAAGAGTCCATCCTCTCTCAAGGAGTGTGGTTCCAGAGCCCAAGCCATGCGTAGAGGTGATCCCGACTATCTCTAGTCGGAACCTCTCAACCTCACGCACGATCTCAGGCTCCTTCCCCGCCAGCGAGGTGATGTTCCACGTCCCTAAGGCTGGTTTCCGTGTCCAGGGATCGGGTCGTCGAGGCCCCCGCCTTCGACTGCCGCCCGATCCTCTCTGCACCGGCCCCTTACGGCTCTTCCTGCAGGTGGTGAGCCCACGGGAAGGCGGTCCCACGTCGCTCCTTCGGGCTGAGTGGGGAGAGGCCCGGCCACCAGGCGCTAGCATACGAGCCCCAACCCCGGGCCTGGCTCCAGGGTGGGGCCCCGGCTGCGCCATACCGGGCGACGTCACAGTCCTTGTATTGTTGTCCATCATAAGGGGTTTTTGAACCGCTCTTAGTCTGACCCGTCGCCTAGGACCTGTTTGCCTTGGGAGACCCTACCAGGGGCATATAGCCCCAGACAACATAGCTCCTAGGGTCATTCGGGTACTCAAACCCCCCCACCACGTTAAGGTGGCAGTTCAAGGAGGGGCAGGCTCTAATATTAATATTTCAGTGCGCAAACCCATGATAACATGAAAAACAGAGCGCACACAGCGTGTATGCGCATCGCGGGTGCAGAATGATGTGCTCAAAGCAACATGGTGACTGTGTGCAGCGCTGCGCTGCATAAGTGCGTATTTAAAAGTTCACGTCACAAAGCGAAGAAATGTCGAGCGCACAAATCCTAGTGCGATTTGTTCCTTTGTTTCAGTTTTATATTCCAGTTATTGCGCGTTTGATGCCGATTCATAGTCCTTGTGATGTGTGTGATGATCTAGCAAGCACACGGTAGTGAGTCGTTTAAAAACAACAACAAACTCCAACAAAATAAAGTAATTTTATGCAAATATACAGCCTTTTATCTACAGATCATGCATTATAATGTGAATATATCATATTGGAGAGAGTTTTACCGTGCATCCAAGAGGCGCGCGCGCTGTTTGAATATGAATGGAGAATGATTGACAGCCGCAGAGGAGGGAAAACGAGTTTCCGTATACTTAAATGATGTAAATAGACTTCTGTCCCTCACATTAAGCTATGGAATGACTTCAGATGACTTTGTCACCCAAACTGACGTAAGAAAAGCGAGAGGCGCCGAAAAGCGCGCTGTTTCCATCCCTGCTTGTCAAAACGTGGCAAAGACACTTCAAAAAGCTGCTGTAACAGTATACACTGTAACCATTTGGAACTTAAAAAGCACGTCACGACACATAATTCCCCGTCTTCTTTTACTAAAGAATATTTTTGACTTATTTATGAAATGCATAACTGATGCTACTAAAATTTATTCTGGCCATTGGGGTGGCCAGTGGGGTGGCCAGGAGTCGGCCAGGGGTGGCCACGGCCACCCCTGGCCACCCCCTGGTGGCGCCATTGTCATGATGGAATATTCTTCTGCAGAATCCTATCGCTCTTGGACCCCACATTGATTTAATTGACTTAAAGAACTTTTAATGGAAATCCTGATTAGAAATTCTACAAAATCGCTTCATGTTATATGTCACCTCAACAATGTAAATATGACAATTAACGTCTTTTAAATTGTCACACATCAGGTGAATAGACTTTGCCCCCTGACTTGAGATCCTTATCCTCCTGATCCTGTTTCCCTCTCTGCCCTTCCATTGATTTGCTGTTTGTCATTAACTGTCTTATGTAATAAAAATGACAAAAATTTAACTTAAAAGTATAAATATATATTAACTTAATAGTATACAATAGTGTGATACATTTTCAAACAGGCATTATAAACGGCTACATCTTGGAGACCAAGAGGATAGGAATCAGTAAAGAGATCAGTAAAGGCTCTGTCCCAAATGGAATCCTAAGCCCTCACGGTCCTTTGTGGCAAAATGCCGCTTTGACTGTCGGTAGAAGTCTGCTGAGGGTTCTGCTGAGCTCTCCTCAGTGCGGGTTTGGCAAAAGTCCACATCAAGGGCGCATATCGACCGCAAAGTAGGCACTCGCGAGCACTCTTCTGACACCTAAAATGACCAATGGGACACCCTATGGTCTTGTTGTCTTAACGTACATGAGCACACATTGGCAAGTGCACATGAAGTATGCCATTTGGGACAGGACCATATAGGCCACATTTACACTGCAGGTCTTGATGCACAATTCCGATTTGTTGACTATATCGGATTTTTTTGACGACCAGCTTACATCTTTTTTTAAAAGTTACCCATATCCAAAATCTGCACTTACACTATACACTTGGCAAAAACACCCAAAGTATATGTACTGACCCGGAAAAACGACTTGATTTGCAATGGACACTGCAGACAAAATGATAATACAAGCTTTTTTCCCACACCATCTCTAAAGGTCAGCTAAACAGTGGGTTGAGCCTTCATCCTGCATTGCACTAATAAAAAGAGTCTTGTGGTCACGATTTGTGTCCACCTGAGTTGACGTCATTCGCCCCAGTAGCTTTTTCAATCACGTACGACTCACATTGACGGGAACATCCGATCTGTCCGCTTACATGGCAGATGCAAATGCACATATATTTAGGGAAAACGCTGTACGACAATGGAAAATGGTCAAAAAAGTAGTTTTTCTATAAAAATATGGTTTTTATTTATACTTCTGCGTCGTTGTCCGCGTTGACGCGCAATTACACGTGCAGAGGGAACATGTGAAACCCAGGGAGCGGTTCTAGCAGGTCAATCACAGCGTTTACGGTACGGGTAGAATTGACGCGTTGTTACATTTTTGGAGAGGTGCACGTCAGGGTACGCCGAAGGGTACGCGCGCTACACACAGCCTACGACGTAGCTACGGCGTGAGTTCGACGCAGAAGTATAAATTGGGCTTCACTCTCATCACATGGAAGAGCTAACTCTGCACTCTTCCTATTACCCTTTCCATTAAATATTGCTGTATTAATTTTCTGAAATTAGGAAAAAATCAATTAGTTATTAATACATAAATACAACTATACTACAATCAACACTTCAGATAAATAAATAACAGCAATCATATTGTTGATGCTATAAAAAATCCCAATTGGGGAAATAAATTACTGCAATTCCACTGTGGTACAGTGTTTTGACATGGAAACATACCTGTTTTTCCATAGTGGTACTGTAACGATCACCAGTGAGAGTGCCCGGGATTACCATCAGAGGGCACTCCACCACAGACAATACCACACATCCACAGACTCAATTCCCCATAATCCTTAGTTTTGACTATCATCCATTATCACATTCACCTGTGGCTCCTTACCTTGTTTAACTCACCCTATAATAGCCTGGTTTTCCCATTTATTCCCTGCAAAGTCTTGTTTAGTGTTTGTAGTGCAATTCTGAGCATTCTGTCTGTTACTCCCGTTTTCTTGTTTTTGATCTCTGCCTGTCCTTGGATTTTCCATTTTGCCTGTGACCCTGTTATTGTTTGGACTGATTTCTGGACTAGGTCTTGTGAATCTGTAAGTACTGCATTTCTGAGCTTTGTTCCCCGGATCTTTGTTATTTATGTTCCCTGGATATCCTTGTTTTTGCCTTAGCCCTGGACATTATCTTTGTTTGGACTGCTCATCTGTGTTTCGACCTTTGCCTGGCCTTTGTGTATGTCTGTGGATTAACCCATTAAACTGCGTTTGGATCCTCAACCTTGTGTCTCGGAGCAGTTACAGTACAGGTACAGCGTTGCCATATGGCCACATTGATATTTTCTCAATTTACAGTAAAACTATGTTAGACAAAGTTGATTTGTGAATAAAAATATATAATTTACTTAGCAAAGATGCAGCAAAAAAAAAAAAAACCTCTTGAGAAGAGAAATGAGAATTTCTCATGAGAAATGAGAGCATTTCTTGGAGCACCTCAACAGGTGTCTTCCGTGTGAGGGTGACAGTGGGAAAGAGTTTTGGAGGGACATTCAAATGTCATGTGACTTAAAAACAGCACATCATTGGCTACCTTAAGTCCTGCATTTTTAATTCCCATAGTGCAATATATTGTATTATTTTCTGAATAACAAGAAAATTAGTAGAAATTAATTGCTGCCATATGGGAACGCCATACCATAGACATAGAGGGTCAAATTATATTTTCAATTCATCTTCTCTTTTTGCATTTGAGAACTTTCTTCAATAAAAAGACTCTCTCACCACCAAGACAAGTGACTGTAATTCCAATACTCTCATCCCCCTCTCCTATCGCCAGCGGGCAGCGGTGTGTGGTTCGAGGACACGATGCCTTCTCATGCACCCCCTGCCAAACCATGGAGCCAGGTAAGTGTCGCACCGCACACTCAGACCCCACTCCGAGACGTTATGCCTTTCGGATCAGGTCCCTGTGCTCCACCTCGCTGCCCCACTGCGGGTACATCCGTGGTTCCGATCATCACTTGTACTGTCTCTGGGTGCCTGGCTAGAAACCCCAGGCTGTCTCGCTGGCTTATCCGCACCATCAGACTCGGTTATGCGATTCAGTTCACCCAGCGTCCCCCTAGTTTAGTGGCATTCAGTTCACCTCAGTGTTGGACAAGGATGCTCCTGTCTTACAGGCAGAAACCGCCGGTCCCTCCAACCGATATAAAGGGAGGGTTTTATAGCCCTTACTTCATTGTTCCTAAGAAAGGCGGGGGGTTATGACTGATCTTTGACCTGCGCATTTGGAATCAGGCCCTTCACAAGTTCCCGTTTGTTGATGCAGATATGCATTTTCGAATGCATTCAACCCCAAGATTGGTTTGCAGCAATTTGTCACAGTTCTGTCACCCTTGTCTGGGTTTTCTCTTGGGTTAGTGACAGAGCTGTGACACTCCCGGTTTGTCTTGTGTTTGTCTGGTCTGTTGTGAGCACATGGCTGTCATGTTATTTCCTTGTGCCATGTGCTCTCCTGTCTATTGTCTAACCCCGCCCATCTTGTTATCTCATTATTGGTTAATTTCCCCCACCTGCCTGCCTTGTTACCTCTTTTGTTTGTTGCCCTATTTATTCTCCCTGTGTCTGCAGTCCTGTGCTAGTTCGTTGTCAATGTGACGTGTTTCTTGTGTTCCTTCCCGTTGTATCAGAGTTTTGGAGTTTGTACCTGGCCTGTCTGTTATTAATAAATCACTCTGCAACTGAATCCTCGTCTCTCGTCTACCATCTCGTGACACAATTGACCTGAAGGACGTCTACTTTCATGTCTCGATTCTCCCTCGACACAGACCATTCCTATGCTTTGTGTTCGATGGTCGAGCATATCAGTACAAAGTTCTCCCTTGCCTCTACCACAGGCTGGGGCTCCATGTTAATTGGAAATGGCAGGGTATGGAGGCTGCCATACCTTGGTACGTACCTCATACCTCAGATCAATGAGTTATATTACGTGTAACATATACTTTGTAATGTTAAATAAAACAGAAAAGAAGGTAAATTATAGCAATCTAGTTGTGTGTCATGTGAGTTCAATGGCGCTGCCAATGGCTGCATCCGAAATCGCATACTTCCCTACTATATAGTAGGCAAAAAACAGTACGTGAGAAAAGACGCATGTCCGAACTCAAAGTACCATGATGACTTTAGATTCAAGCTGAATGGCGTGCTCAATCCCTGAAGATGCCTCCATGCCGCTACGCGTGGGCATTTTAAAGTTGTCCGTTTAGGACATGTCATTTTTGCAATAAAGACATTTTAATTAAGGAGTGCCTCGGTTATCAGATAATTCTTTCTCTACACCGTCTCTACCATGATGACTTATTTTTTTTCCGAGATTCTGAAGTGTGCATACGATGGACACTTTACTATCCCATGAGGCCACGGGAGAGGATTTATGAATGGCAAAGTGAAGTGACATAACTGATGCGGGTAGGTCACATGATAATGACAACATGGCGAATGAAGTACGTCCAGATTACATTCATACTACACACATAGAGATTTTTTTTTTTTTTTTTGGTCGTGAAGTAAATATTCAAAATAAGTACCTACTCGAGAGTATGCGATTTCGGACGCAGCCAGAGTGTCTATTTACAACGTGATTTTGCAGCGTTGAGTATTGTAGCCAATCACAGGTATTTCTGTTGAAAATAATGTCCAATCAGTGGTGTTTGAGTTACCGGTAGTGAGAATCCGAAGTAGGATCTAGGAAAAATCTAATTGTAATTAAACCAGAAAATCTCAATATCAGTGAACAAAAACAATTTCTAAAGCTAGGTCTTCTAAACATTTGATCGCTCACACCTAAGACGGTTATTGTAAATGAAATGGTCACAGATAATAGTTTCGATGTACTTTGCCTTACTGAAACCTGGCTTAAACCAAATGATTATTTCAGTCTAAATGAGTCTAGTCCACCAGTCAGTCATATTTATTTATCACATTTAAAAACAACAGCTGTTGGCCAAAGTGCTGTACAAGTGTAAACAGGTATCCATAAAAACAGAAAACAACATATAAACAATGCACAAAACAATACAATACCACTACAGCCGCTTGTGACCATAAGCAGCAGTAAATAAGTGGGTTTTAAGCAACGATTTAAAATCAATGTATGTAGGTGCAGTCTTTATATAAGATGGCAGATTGTTCCAAAGCTGTGGAGCGGCCACTGAAAAGGCACAATCTCCTTTTAATTTTAGACGTGTCCTCGGAACAGTCAGCTGTAGACTACTGGTAGACCTGAGATTTCTAAAAACATTATGGTGGGCTAAAAGGAGATCAGAGATGTATGAAGGACCCAGTCCATGCAATCCCTTATAAACAAACAACAGTGTTTTGAACTCAATACGATGTTTAACTGGAAGCCAATGGAGAGTGAACAATACTGGCAAAATATGTTCTCTTTTCCTTGTTCCTGTTAGCAATCTAGCAGCAGCATTTTGGACCAGTTGAAGACGTGACAGAAGGGACTGTGAGACACCCAAGTATAGTACATTGCAGTAGTCTAATCTCGATGAAATAAAAGCATGTATCACAGACTCCATGTCTCTGGGTGATAAAAATGCCTTAATTTTCGCTATATTCTTTAACTGATAAAAGCAACTTCTGACCACACCATTGATCTGTTTATCAAAAGTCAAAGCAGGGTCAAAAATCACACCCAGATTTCGAACATGTGTATGGATATTGCCAGATAAAGGTCCCAATTTACTGGCGACAACCTCTGTAAACTTTGATGAGCCAAAAATCAAGACTTCCGTCTTGGAATCATTTAACTGAAGGAAGTTGGCAGACATCCACTGTTTAACGTCCCTCAAACAAACACTGCAAGCTAGAATCATCCTTTGGATGTAAAGGAACATAACACTGAGTATCATCTGCGTAGCAGTGGTATGATACATTATACTTGGTAAAAATAGTATACAGCGGAAGCATGTATAAGGAAAATAAAACAGGACCCAGGATCGAGCCCTGCGGAACCCCATATGAAACTGGTGCACGAGGTGATAAATAATTGCCTGTCTCTACTGAGAAGGTTCGATCCTTAAAATATGAAGCAAACCAATTCAAAACACAACCTTGGATTCCGATTTGCTGTAAACGAATTAAAAGAATACCATGATCGAGAGTGTCAAATGCCGCGCTAAGATCCAGCAGAATTAAAACAGCACATTTACCAGAGTCGACAATCAGAAATAAGTCATTTAAAACTTTAAGCAGTGCAGACTCTGTACTGTGTTATGATCTGAAACCAGACTGATATTTATCCAAAACACTATTTTCCTGTAAGTAGGAAGAAAGCTGATTAAACACAACCTTCTCCAAAACTTTTGATAAAAATGGTAATTTAGAGATGGGCCGATAGTTATTCAAAGCTGTTGGATCCAAGTTTGGCTTTTTGAGCAGCGGCTGCACAATGGCATGTTTAAAATAAGATGGAACTATCCCACTGACTAAACTACTATTGATTATTGACAATAGGCTAGGACTAATAGAATCAAGTATATCTGATATAAGACGAGAATAAACAACATCCAGTGAGCAAAAGGTGAACTTCATTTGTCGAAAAATGTGTTGCAAATGACTATGAGACACTGGAGAAAACTCTGATAAATTTGTTCAAATCTGTGACGATGTAGACTGAGGTAGGTCCAAAGAAGAGTCCTAAAAGCATGATCTTATAACATACATTTTTTGGCAGAAGAACTTAAGGAAGTTTTCACAGGCCGTAGGAGAGGGATCAGGATATAAATTAGAAATCGGATTCAGCACATTATTTATAGAATTAAATGGTATTTTTGGGCTGTGTGCATTTTTAGCGATGAGCTCTGAAAAGTATTTTGCTTTTGCAAAATTAACAACTTTTTGATATTGAATCATACAGTCTCTAACACATTCATAAGATATTTGTAGTTTGTCCCTCTTCCACTTCCTTTCTGCTTTTCTCCATTTCTGTCTAATAACCCTAGTATCATCATTAAACCAAGGGTGAGCACAACTTCTAGTTCTCTTCAATTTAAACGGGACAACAACGTCCAGTATATTTGAACATAACATATTGAATATATTTACTAACTCATCTGGCTTTGCTCCAAGACAGTTTGGCTCAATTTCATGAGTTTTTGGGGAACTTATATAGGCATCCAGGAATTTTTCAGATGTGGATGAGTTAAAAGAACGAGCAAACCGGGCTACCGGCACATAAGGTGGTTCCGGACTAGGAACATCTATATTAAAAGAAATAATCTTATGATCAGACAGGAAAAATTCTTTGATAACTGTTGCTGACTGAAAAGCCATATGATAAGATCAAATCAAGTGTGTGCCCTTGTTTATGAGTAGGACCAAGAACAGACTGTGTAAGATTAAAAGTGTCAATAGTTTGCAAGAATTCTTTAACCATAGGTTTGGAAGGACAACAAACATGTATATTAAAATCCCCCAGTATCAAAATCCTATCTGCATTTGGCACAACAGAAGATAAAAAATCGGAAAATTCACTTATAAAATCCTTATTATACTTTGGGGGTCTGTAAACTAATAAAATTGAATTACAGCCATCCTTCTTAAATAGCTGTGCCTCAAAACTGGAAAACAGTTCTGTGGCAGATAGACGGCATTTAAATTTATCTCTATAAATAGTAGCTAGGCCCCCACCACGACCGGCTGACCGCATTGTATTAAAAAATGTAAAGTCTTTAGGACAAACTTCAGTGAGTGGACCAAGTTCACCGGCATTTAGCCACGTCTCAGTCATAAATAAAAAGTCAAGCCCAAGAGATAGAATATGTTCATTAATTGTGAATGTCTTGTTTGAGATCGATCTTACATTTAAGCCGCGTTTCCACCGCAGGAACTTTACCCAGGAACTAGGAACTTTGGCCTGGTACTCGGTGTGTTTACACCGCAGGAACCAGGGTCTAAATGAAGTTCCGGGTAGATATTTCCCCCTCCGAAAGTCCCTGCTCGCGAGGTAGTACTTTTTCAAAGTTCAGGAACTTTCGCGGGTGGGGCTTGTGCGCTGAACATGCTGATTGGTTGTGTTCACGCCGCATTATGATTGGATAACTCCGCGCAGCATTTTATTTTAACCGGAATTTTTAGAATCTATTGCAGTTCGTGGCTTCATGCAGTAATGAAGTTCCATGCAGTAAGAGTTGTCTGTCTGCAAATATGGAATTTAATAAAAATAAAAAAGGCAGCTGGACCGACGACGAGATTCAGGCTTTATTAAGCGTATTTGCGGAAGAGAAATTTTCTGCGCGTTCGTCCCAGCCTTCTCACGGTCAATGTCCGCAATAGCTGATAACATACGCTGTCTAATTTTAGATCTAACGTTAGCATTACGAGCTTTCTGAACACGCTTTAGTATCAGTGCTCGTCTCTTTTCTGCCGTTTTGTTAATTACCTGGTTAGTAAACCAATACATCTCAAACAACTGCAGCACAGTGTGAATCTCTTCCATATTTATTATAAATGTGGCGCTCAAAACTGATTACTGTCTTTTACAGTCTACTGTCCGTCACAAGCAAGCAATGAGCAGTCGCGCGCAGTTTACCCGGTACTTTAGACCGCGATGTAAACGCAGAAAGCTACCGGTCTGGGGCAAAAAAAGTTCCTGGGAAAAAAGTTCCTGGGACAAATTGTTCCGGGCAATTGCGGTGGAAACGCCATCTTTAGTAACGCCATCTTCACTTCATTGCAGTCTGTTTCCTGATGTGTGGTTTGATTGTAGCGTGCTTTAAAATTGTGTCGATGCTGCAGCAACGAGGAATATTCCAATGTCAATAAAGCAATAATTGTTGGAGATTTTAACATACACGTAGATAACACAAATGATGCGTTAGGGGCTGCATTTGCAGATTTATTAAACTCCTTTGGGGAGTTTACGTCAGTGGTCCCACTCATCGTCTAAATCATACACTAGATTTAATTATATCATATGGAACCAATCCAACCGATATAGATATTATACCGCAAAGTGATGTCACTGATCATTACATAGTAACTTGCATACTACGTACTGCTGAAATTTGTCATGTTGCACCACGTTATCGACCAGGCAGAACAATCCTTCCAACCACTATAGCTATCTATAGTGGTTGGAAGGATTGTTCTGCCTGGTCGATAACGTGGTGCAACATGACAAATTTCAGCAGTACGTAGTATGCAAGTTACTATGTAACTTGCATACTACGTATGCAATTTAAGCTATTTATTACATAAATTTTTTGGCAGAAGAACTTAAGGAAGTTTTCACAGGCCGTAAGCTATTTATTATTCTCAAATAGCTTACCTGATCTATCTCAGCTGCTCAGTGAACCCAAACAAACAGATGAACTAGAGGAAATGACTAGCAGTTTGAGCACCATTTTCTCTAGTACATTAGAAATTGTTGCACCAATTAGATTAAAAAAGGTTAGAGAGAAAACTAAAGCACCATGGTACAACAGAGCTACGCATGTTATCAAGAGAGAAACTCGTAACTTAGAGGTTAAATGGAAACAAACTAATTTAGAGGTCTTTAGAATCGCGTGGAAAAACAGTATGTAACGTTATAAAAAGGCTCTAAAAGCAGCCAGGGCTGAGCATCTCCGCAAACTAATAGAAAATAACCAAAATAATCCAAGGTTTTTATTTAACACCGTGGCTAGACTAAAAAATAAACAGACATCACCAGAGCAAAATATTCCGTTACAGTATAGTAGTAATGATTTTATGAATTTCTTCACTGAGAAAATAGAAAGCATCAGAAACACAATTTTAAATGTACAGTCTTTTATGGTGTCTTTTAATTCAGCCTCAATTATCGCCCCTCAAGAACAACTACACCGCTTTACAACTATAGGACAGGAAGAGCTAAATAAACTTATCATTGCATCTAAACCAACAACATGTTTATTAGATCCAATACCCACTAAACTACTGAAAGAAGTGTTACCTGTAGTGGAAGAGCCTCTTCTCAATATTATTAACTCGTCTTTATTTTTAGGTCATGTTCCAAGAATATTCAAGCTGGCAGTAATTAAACCTCTCATTAAGAAACCACAATTAGATCCAAATAACCTAGCAAATTACAGACCCATTTCAAATCTTCCATTTATGTCTAAAATACTAGAAAAAGTTGTGTCCGCTCAATTGTGCTCTTTCTTGCAAGATAATGATATCTATGAAAAATTTCAGTCAGGATTCAGACCGCATCATAGCACAGAAACTGCGCTAGTTAAAATTACAAATGATTTACTTTTAGCTTCTGACCAAGGCTGTATCTCAATACTAGTTCTACTCGATCTTAAAGGAGAACTCCGGCGCAAAATGAACCTTTGGTCTAATTACACATTGTTACCTAGTCAACCGTTATCTGAGATTTGTTTTCATGATTATCGAATGTAAATAGTTTTATCTCTAAAAACAGTTTAGCCTATAAAGCTAGTATAACGCTAGTATATTGGGCATAGTGTAATGACAAATAAAAATCGCTTGTTAATACCACTAACAAGGCTGAAAATAGACCCACACTAACACGGTAGCATAATGAGGGTCCCTACCTTCAAACCGAAGCATTGAGAACTTTGTAAGTGTACAGACAGTTTAATAAGAAGATATTTTAAACATACAGTCAACTTCGTGTATACAGGCAGAAGCCATCTTTGAAATACAGCCTTTACCAGTCGATCTACGAACGCCGATCCAAGTGCGCTGGTGAGAATGATAAGGTGAGCGCGAACAGCAGGCTTGGATCGGCGTTCGTAGATCGACTGGTAAAGGCTGTATTTCAAAGATGGCTTCTGCCTGTTTACACGAAGTTGACTGTATGTTTAAAATATCTTCTTATTAAACTGTCTGGACACTGACAAAGTTCTCAATGCTTCGGTTTGAAGGTAGGGACCCTCATTATGCTACCGTGGTAGTGTGGGGCTATTTTGAGCCTTGTTAGTGGCATTAACAAGCGATTTTTATTTGTCATTGATCTATGCCCAATATACTACCGTTATACTAGCTTTATAGGCTAAACTGTTTTTAGAGAGAAAACTATTTACATTCGATAATCATGAAAACAAATCTCAGATAACGGTTGACTAGGTAACAATGTGTAATTAGACCAAAGGTTCATTTTGCGCCGGAGTTCTCCTTTAACGCTGCGTTCGACACTATAGATCATAAAATACTCTTGGATCGACTACAAAAAACTGTTCTGTTTCCACTGTTATGCTGATGACACTCAATTATTTCATCATGACCAGATGAAAACACTAACTCATCTAAATTGACAGAGTGTCTTAAAGATATCAAATGCTGGATGACGTGTAGTTACCTGCTATTAAATTCAGGTACAACGGAGGTATTACTCCAAAAAATACCCACAAAACCTCTTACAATACAACTTTAATTTAGAAGGATGTCCTGTTACTTTATCCACTACAGTAAAAGACCTGGGTGTTATTGTAACCCTGTATAATTTTGCTAATGAATTATAAAAAGGAATTAATTAGAGAATTGTTAAAATAATAAACTAATCAGAATTAGTAAAAAAGTGTAAGAAAAAATATAAAATCAAAAAGAAATGCATGTCAGTGTGATGATTGACATTTTATTGATTTGTCCAATTACGTGAGGTTTATGTTGAAGTCCCGCCCCACCACGTTAGTGCTGTATGGGCGAATCCATTTTTTTTTCTCTGCGTGACTGTGAGACGAGCAGCAGCATAACTTTGTGTACAAGTTAAAATCGTCAGAGAGGACTGAATAGGAGACATTTATATGATCTATTTTCTTTGGATTTGGTGAGTACACATTTTGAAATGTGTAAACTTTCATAAATGTGATTAATTGTGTATTGATGTGTTAAATTGAGAGAGAGAGTGAAAACGTATTTTTTTCGTCAGTATGAAATGCTGATAAGATCTGATGTTTAACGAGCAAAAAGTGATGTAATGTTTAAAATATGTGTATATGAGTTTGTGATGTTCATGTTCGTTATTGAACGAGTGATTTTATGATGTTTAAGTTGCATAATGTTATCTAAGCTGTCGAATTTCGATGGACATGTAGCTGTTATATGCTGAACAGGATAACAAGTGTTACTATTTAATCTAATTTACTGCTGTTAAACTAAAAGCTGTGAATTTAATGTGCTGTGAACTAATTGCTGCCTGTTGCACATGCAGGTCAGGTTTTTTGTGCTACGCTGGAACTGCGTTCTTTTCAGCATTACGACCTAAGATGGCGAGCCTTCCCAGCGAGATGAACGTTAATGCTTGATGCGAGATTTGAGTTAATCCAACACCTGTGGAATTGGGTAGGAATGTTCTGATTGCCTGCTAGTTTTTCCTAAACGGGACTGAGTTTTATTTTTGAAAGACTGCTCAGAGTATTTTGTTTCTCTGTGCAAAAAGATCTTCTCTGGAACTGTTGAATCACTTTTCCGCGATTCTAACGAACTGTGGATTTTCTGAACTGGATCTTTTGAATCGGATCTTTTGAATCGGATCTTTTGAATCGGATCCTCTAACGAATTTGAAGTGAACTTTTCCAACTCAACCTTTTGAACTGAACAGTTCAAATGAGTCTTTTGAACTGACCTATGTGAATTGTTTTCTTCTGAACTGTTGTTTTTGCATTTTGTACATTTTATTTTATGTTTGAACTTGATTTAGTGAACTGTCAAACTTTTCAATTGTGAACATTTATCAATGTTTATGGGGTTCTATTTTATATTGAAAGTGTAGTATTCTAGGAATCTGTATAGCCTAGAGGGTGAACCCAAACTGATTGAACAAACAAAAGAGTCAAGTGAAATTGTTCACTTATTGTGAATTGAAGTGAATCACTATAACTGTGGTTTTACATTGAACAAAAATAACTGACAATTTGTTTTGTTTGTTTTTCCTTTCTTTTGAATATCAACAATTACTCCAGTCATTCATTTAAATATAAAGATTTACTTTATTATTTAACCAGTTTTGTCTTTATTACACCTCCATAGTCGAACCTACTGGCCTATGGTTAATACTAGTAACAAGTGCAATATTATATGACCCGTGTACTACATACTAAGTGGCGAGCCAGCCAGGAGGTGTAATTAATAGCTTTATTTATACTTTACATCCAAAAAGAAAAATCGACAAAAGAGACATTCAAATCAGTTTATTAGTGTGGCAAGTAAATTGACTTTGAAAACATGGAAATAGTACAGAAGGAAAGTGTCAAAATTTTAAATGCTCTTCTAGTTAGTGGGCCAATTAACACTCTTGAGGATGAAGAGGTCCTTGATCTTCTAAAACGTCATGGTACCATCGCAAGAGTCCTTCCCATTAACGATCCTGAGTCCAAGTATCATGACCACACCATTGTAGAGTACAACTTTGGATCAGCTATTGAATCAATAAGTCACTTGCTACCTCTTAACTACACAGATAAAGACGACCCAAGCTTAACTTACCAGATAAGAGCCCTGAGCAGTGTCTACTCTTGTGAGGAGAGTTTTGGTGCCACAACCTCTTACTTATCCACCCTGAAAACCATTGCTAAGCAAAGTGGAAAATCCTTCAATGCTTTGCTACGAGAGGAACTCTCGCAGATCTCAAGCTCCTTAATTCCAGATGAGGTCGATGCAGATGAGCCTGCGCTTGATGAGCTCAATTCCATTAAAGAGCAGAATGCATCCAAGAGGAATGTCCAGAGTCCTTGTTCCATTCACAATGAGCCAACATTTGATCAAGATGACTTACCAAGGTCTGAAAAACAGCTGTCAGGCACCATGAGTCACGTTCAGCTCAATCCTGCCGAGGTGCAGAAAGTTATTGTGGAGCATATAGTAAAGAGTGAAGTCGCTGCAGCAATTCCATCCACTGCTGTAGTTAGGCTCCGTCCTTTTTCAGGGAGAATTCCCCAGCCCAATCATGAATCTGATTACGACACTTGGCGTTGTAATGTTGAATTACTCTTTGATGACCCTTCTGTGTCTGACTTACAAAGGGTAAGGAGAATTATGGAGAGTCTCTTACCTCCTGCCACTGATATTGTCAAGTCTTTAGGGCCCCGTGTTTCTCCCAGAGCTTACCTTAATGTGCTTGATGCAGCTTATGGTGCGATCGATGATGGTGATGAGTTGTTCTCAAAATTCATGAACACATTTCAGAATGATGGAGAGAAAGCATCTAGCTATCTCCAAAGGCTTCAAGTTGCTTTGAGCAAGGCAGTCAGAGGAGGTGGGATTAAATCGTCTGAGGCCAACCATCATCTCCTACGGCAGTTTTGCAGAGGCTGCTGGGATGACATCCTTATTTCTGAGCTTCGTCTCGAAACTCGTAGAGATGACCCTATCGATTTCCAAGACTTACTGCGTTCCCTTAGAACCAGAGAAGACAAGAGTGCACAGAAATGGTTGCGCATGAGAACCCACATCAGTGCTTCTAAGCAGAAACCGCAGCCATCCCCTAGATCTGCTCATGCTTATAGCCAAGATGCTGCCATTTCAAACAAACTTCCTCATGAGTCAAAGTTGTTGTCTGAGACCGCTGAATTGAAGAAGCAAATTGCTGAGCTAAAGGAACAGTTAACTTCACTGACCCTCCCGAAGTCCAGAAAGACTGTCAAACCCAAGCATAAGACTTCACCCTCTCCTAGCACTCCTGAGTTTATTGCTAAACAACCGTCTAAGTCAACCGGTGGTCCTGTCACGAAATCCAGACCACGCCCTGGTTACTGTTTCAGATGTGGTGAAGATGGCCACATCTCTGTTACCTGCGAAAATTCTCCGAACCCCAGGCTAGTTGAAAAGAAAAGGAACGAACTGCGGTTGAAGCAACAAGAGTGGGATCAAGAGAACAGTCACGTTGGTGCAGCTTCTTTAAACGCCTAACAGTTCCAGTTGCGGGACAAACTGGAGCTAGTGAACTTAAAAGTTGTCCCCCCAGAATAAATTCAGGCCCACACCACAAATTCCGTATTCAGCGTCTGGTCGGATCCAAGTGTACAGCGCAAGTAAAAATCTCAGGAACTGAATGTCATTGCTTACTTGACACAGGGTCGCAGGTGACCACAGTTCCTTGGTCCGTTTACCAAGCTTGCTTGATTAATCATCCCATCAAGCCCCTGAATCTTCTGCTTGAGGTCAGTGGAGCAAATGGTCAGCCAGTTCCATACAAAGGATATGTCGAAATTCCAATAACTTTTCCAGAGGACATGGTCGGATCTGAGGTTGAAATTTCCACACTGGCACTAGTCGTTCCTGACTTCAAACCAGAAAAACAATCTCAAGTCTTAATCGGGATGAATACGCTTGATTCTTTGTATGCTGAATGTTCTAACTTGAATATCCTTGAACACCATTCTCCACGATACGGGTACAGTGCTGTGCTCAAAACTCTGCAATTACGGCATAAACAGAATGCCAATGGATGCCTTGGATTGGTGAGACTACAAAGCAAGGAGCCCGTAGTGATTCCAGCACAGCAGACCGTTGCTCTCTGTGGAAAAACAAATGTGAATTGCTTATCCACTAAAGAATGTGTTCTTCTGGAGCCCCCATCAAACTCCTTCCTCCCTGGAGGTATTCTTTTTTCAAGAGGTGTAGTTCAAGCGCCACCATTCCCCACGCAAAAGTTGACTGTCCAGCTACGGAATGAGTCGCATCGGGATGTAGTACTGCAGCCAAATGCTGTGGTTGCTGAAGTGCATGCCATCGAGAGTATCATCCCTCAAGAACGCAAGGTGGGATCTGTACCTGCTGGTCAAAGCTGTTCCGAAGCAGGGATTACCTTTGACTTTGGGGACTCACCGTTGCCCAAAGAGTGGAAGGATAGAATCAGTAAGAAGCTCAGTGATATGTCTGATGTCTTTGCGCAACATGACCTTGATTTTGGTCGAACATCCAAGGTCAAGCATCACATCAAGCTGTTTGACGAAACCCCTTGTAAGCAAAGGGCACGCCCTATCCACCCTCATGACCTGGCTGCTGTCAGACGGCATTTGCAAGAGTTAAAAGAGTCAGGAGTGATCCGGGAATCTGAGTCTCCGTTTGCGTCCCCAATCGTAGTCGTACGAAAGAAGAATGGCGACGTGAGACTATGTGTGGACTACAGGAAGCTAAATTCACAAACTGTGAAAGATTCCTATGCTTTGCCTAACCTCGAAGAGTCTTTCTCTGCCTTAACGGGTTCTCGATGGTTCTCAGTTCTGGACTTGAAGTCTGGTTATTACCAGATAGAAATGGAGGAGTCTGACAAATACAAAACCGCTTTCTCTTGTCCCTTAGGATTTTGGGAATTTAATCGGATGCCTCAAGGAATTACCAATGCACCAAGTACCTTCCAACGCTTGATGGAAAGGTGCATGGAGGATCTACATCTCACCGAGGTCTTGGTGTTCCTTGATGATTTAATAGTGTTTTCCCAGACCCCTGAGGAACATGAAGAACGGCTTCTAAAAGTACTGCGAAGACTAAGAGAGTATGGGTTGAAATTATCCCCAGAAAAATGCAAATTCTTCCAGACTTCAGTCCGGTACCTAGGCCATATCATATCGGAGACAGGAGTCTCGACGGATCCTGAAAAGATCAGTGCTCTTAAGACCTGGCCAAAACCAAAGAACTTAAAAGAGCTAAGATCATTCTTGGGATTTTCGGGATACTATCGACGGTTCATCCGCGATTATTCCAAGATAGTGAAACCCCTAAATGAATTAACTGCTGGTTATGCCCCACTGAATCGTAAGACCATGAACAGTGAGCTGAAAGGAAGCTATTTTAACCCAAAAGAGTCATTTGGGAGCCGATGGACAACGGCTTGTGATGAAGCATTCAACACCATTATCTCCAAACTTACCAGTGCTCCTGTGCTTGGTTTTGCAGACCCGACCTTACCTTACATCCTACACACAGACGCGAGCACCATAGGCCTTGGCGCTGCGTTATATCAGGAGCAAGATGGAGAAAAAAAAGCCATAGCTTTCGCCAGTAGAGGTCTTTCTAGAAGTGAGTCTCGATACCCTGCCCATAAGTTGGAGTTTCTTGCTTTAAAGTGGGCAGTGACCGAGAAATTCTCTGACTACTTGTATGGCAATCACTTCTCTGTCATAACCGACAGTAATCCACTTACTTACATTCTAACTTCCGCGAAGCTTGATGCCATAAGTTATCGTTGGCTATCAGCATTAGCCACATTCTCCTTCGATCTGACCTATAGAGCAGGAAAGCAAAACCAAGATGCTGATGGATTATCAAGACGTCCCCATGGTGAGCTGATCAATGACATGGTATCACAAAAGGAACTGGAACGGATACAGCAATTCGCCGACAAGCATCTGGGTGGAGATAAATGTGTTGTCATGGACTGTGCTGTTGTACAAGCTGTGTGGGACAAGCATCTGGTTCAGCAAGGATGTGGAACTTCTGTTGCTCTAGTGGAGTCCTTGGCAATGGAACAGGAGGTTATTCCTAATTGTTTTGCTCAAGACCTGACTGAAGATGAGTCTGCAGTCCCCTGTTTAACTGGTATAGACCTGCAACGTGAACAAAGGGAAGATGTTGTCCTGAACCAAGTCATTAGCCACTTAGAAGAAGGCCAGATGCCATGCCGGACGGTGAGGTATGAATGTCCAGACTTTTCCTTGTTGTTGAGGGAGTGGAACCGCTTGGAATTGAGGGATGGAGTTCTGTACAGACGACGACAGTTGGACCATCAAACAACTTACCAGTTGGTGTTACCTGTTAAGTTCCGTGCAATGGTGCTGGAGAGCCTGCACGATCAGATGGGCCACATGGGAGTAGATCGCACTCTCGACCTTGTCCGTTCTCGCTTTTATTGGCCAAAGATGAGTGCTGATGTTGAGAGGAAGGTTAAGACCTGCGAACGGTGCGTGAAGCGGAAAGCTTTGCCAGAGAAATCTGCCCCCTTGGTCAACATCCAGGTTACACGGGCCCTTGAGTTGCTCTGTATAGACTTTCTTTCCATTGAGCCAGACCGAAGTAATGTCCAGAATGTACTTGTCATGACGGATCATTACACCAAGTATGCAGTTGCCATACCCACCAACAACCAGAAAGCCAGACTGTGGCTAAGTGCCTCTGGGATGGATTCATTGTCCACTACGGTTTCCCGGAGAGGATACTAAGCGATCAAGGAGCCGACTTTGAATCTAAACTTATCAAAGAGCTTTGCGAGATGGCAAAAATTCACAAAGTACGGACAACTCCCTATCATCCTCGCGGTAATCCCGTAGAGCGCTTCAATAGGACGCTTCTAAACATGTTGGGTACCTTGAAGGAACAGGATAAGTCGCATTGGCATGACTTTGTGAAACCGTTAGTGCATGCCTACAATTGCACGAAAAATGAGACAACGGGATTCACGCCCTATGAGCTCATGTTTGGGAGGCGACCCAGACTACCGGTGGATTTAGCCTTTGGGCTGCCCGTGGAAAAACCTGTCCATGAGTCACATTCCAAATATGTCCAAAGTCTCAAAGCCCGACTTGAAGAGAGTTACCGAATTGCCACTCAAAACGCTTCAAAGTCTGCAATGAGGAATAAAAACAGATTCGACAAACGAGTGAAAGAGTCAACTCTTGAAGTGGGAGATAAAGTTCTAGTGAGGAACGTCCGAATCAGGGGAAAACATAAACTCGCAGACAAGTGGGAATCTACTATCCATATAGTAGTGGAACGAGTAGGAGACCTGCCAGTTTATAAAGTTCGTCCACAAGATAAGGATGTTCCTCTACGAGTGTTGCACAGGGATCTACTATTACCTTGTGGTTTCCTTACTTCTTCTGAGGAGAGTGTTTCTGAGGAGAGTGTTCCTGATCAAGTAAACATCTCCAAGCCTAAGACACGAAGCCAAAGACAGAGAGAACTGTTAAATGAGGAACAATCGGATTCAGAGGATGAAATTTGCATATTCAGTAGAATTCCTACTGGAAAAACAAAGATTACCTATGCATATGACACCACAAAGTCAAAAGTGGCTGATGGAAAAGAAAAAGACTTGCCTCTGAGATCTGACTTACCTCAGGAACCTGATTTACCTCATGAAACAGAATTACCCCAGCCTGTGAACGGTCCAGCTTACATTCTTCCATTGGATGAGAGTTTAGGAGAGGTGACAGAAATGTATGAACCTACAGATCCTGAAGTACCAGAAACTGTACCAACAGGAAATGGAATTGAAGGAGGATACTTACCATCATCCGATCCAGCTGGTGATGAGGAGGAAAAAGATATGTCCCCGGATGCTCATGATCTGGAAGAAGAAACAGAACAAGTTAATGCATATGCAAGATCAAGTGCAGATCAAAACCTAAGAAGATCAAACAGGGTCCCAAAACCTCCAAAGAAATTCCATTACCCACAGTTGGGTAATCCCCTTACCTCAGTAGTCCAAAACTTGTTCCAGTCATTGAGTGAGGCAGTCGTTAATTCAATGAATCTTGCTGATTTACCTAAAACTGACTTAGTGCTGCCTAAAAGTTACTGAAGGGTCAAGTAAAGGACAAAACGCAAAGAGACTTGCTTACCTTTAAGAGGGGAGAATGTAACCCTGTATAATTTTGCTAATGAATTATAAAAAGGAATTAATTAGAGAATTGTTAAAATAATAAACTAATCAGAATTAGTAAAAAAGTGTAAGAAAAAATATAAAATCAAAAAGAAATGCATGTCAGTGTGATGATTGACATTTTATTGATTTGTCCAATTACGTGAGGTTTATGTTGAAGTCCCGCCCCACCACGTTAGTGCTGTATGGGCGAATCCATTTTTTTTTCTCTGCGTGACTGTGAGACGAGCAGCAGCATAACTTTGTGTACAAGTTAAAATCGTCAGAGAGGACTGAATAGGAGACATTTATATGATCTATTTTCTTTGGATTTGGTGAGTACACATTTTGAAATGTGTAAACTTTCATAAATGTGATTAATTGTGTATTGATGTGTTAAATTGAGAGAGAGAGTGAAAACGTATTTTTTTCGTCAGTATGAAATGCTGATAAGATCTGATGTTTAACGAGCAAAAAGTGATGTAATGTTTAAAATATGTGTATATGAGTTTGTGATGTTCATGTTCGTTATTGAACGAGTGATTTTATGATGTTTAAGTTGCATAATGTTATCTAAGCTGTCGAATTTCGATGGACATGTAGCTGTTATATGCTGAATAGGGCTGCAACGATTAGTCGACGTTGTCGACAACGTCGACAATAAAAATTTGTCGACAAATATCTTTGTTGTCGAGTAGTCGTTTGATCTCACGTGACCTAATGTAAGGGCCTGCAATATCGCGATTTGACCGCTACGGCGCTGTAGCGCTAGAGTGTAGTGCAGCCCTTACCAATGCTATTGCGGTAGAAGAGAAAACAGCGCGAATTATGACAGTGCAAACGAATCCGAACTAGCAAGGTTTAGGTTTGGGAAAGTTTCACAAAACTTCAAATCAATAATGCTGTCGTGTGCAATACATGCAAGGCGGAACTTGCTTTTCTCCCGTGAAAAAGCACAACATGCATGTTGGAGTGCAAGAGGAAACATCCCGGCAAAAGAGGAGCCGGTGAGAAGTGAGTGTTCTCCAGCTGGAGCTTACTAACCAGCGGTAAATCTCTCTTTATTAGAGAATGCAATACTACTAATAATAGTAATAATATTATCAATAGTAATATAATTACAGTAATGTGATGACTTATTTTGCATAGAATAAAGCTTGATCGAGCTTAGGAGTCAGGGCTGTTTTTATTATTGTAACACTATTAGTATATTAGGTATTATTATAGGCTAGTCTTATCACTTGCCTGTATTTTGTTCAATAATCATGAATACTTACAAAACGAGATGTTATATCCTTCCTATGATATAGGAAGAATATCATGGCAGTTACTTTATCATACTATAAATTAAAAGGTGAATGAGAACGTCTCTGTCAGCTCAATTGTCATGTAAAAAAAGATTGTAATTTTATAATTATAATAATTGTTTGCAGATTAATATTTTGCCATTCTTTGTGTCCTGAAGTAAATGTCCCTTTTTCTGTTTCAGTTCTAAGAAAAGCAGTGGGCCTATTAAACAATGCTTAGAGAGCATTTGTGTG
Organism: Rhinichthys klamathensis goyatoka; assembly: GCF_029890125.1. NCBI lineage: Eukaryota > Metazoa > Chordata > Actinopteri > Cypriniformes > Leuciscidae > Rhinichthys > Rhinichthys klamathensis. The sequence goes on from NW_026606832.1 coordinate 1,140,556, forward strand.
TGATTTGAGTTGGACCGAAATCTGAAAACTTAAAGAGAATGACCTGTTTAGTTGGCTCAAAGTTCATTAAAACAACTATTTCAAAAGCTGAAGTGATTTTCTTTTTTTATATTATAGTTAGAATATGTATAACTCAATGTTTTAACTAATTGGAAAAGCTGAATAATCGTTCCAAACTTACTGATTAGTCTGCAAAATAATCGACGATTAGTCGATTAATCGTTCTAATAATCGTTAGATTAATCGATTATCAAAATAATCGTTTGTTGCAGCCCTAATGCTGAACAGGATAACAAGTGTTACTATTTAATCTAATTTACTGCTGTTAAACTAAAAGCTGTGAATTTAATGTGCTGTGAACTAATTGCTGCCTGTTGCACATGCAGGTCAGGTTTTTTGTGCTACGCTGGAACTGCGTTCTTTTCAGCATTACGACCTAAGATGGCGAGCCTTCCCAGCGAGATGAACGTTAATGCTTGATGCGAGATTTGAGTTAATCCAACACCTGTGGAATTGGGTAGGAATGTTCTGATTGCCTGCTAGTTTTTCCTAAACGGGACTGAGTTTTATTTTTGAAAGACTGCTCAGAGTATTTTGTTTCTCTGTGCAAAAAGATCTTCTCTGGAACTGTTGAATCACTTTTCCGCGATTCTAACGAACTGTGGATTTTCTGAACTGAGTCTTTTGAATCGGATCTTTTGAATCGGATCTTTTGAATCGGATCCTCTAACGAATTTGAAGTGAACTTTTCCAACTCAACCTTTTGAACTGAACAGTTCAAATGAGTCTTTTGAACTGACCTATGTGAATTGTTTTCTTCTGAACTGTTGTTTTTGCATTTTGTACATTTTATTTTATGTTTGAACTTGATTTAGTGAACTGTCAAACTTTTCAATTGTGAACATTTATCAATGTTTATGGGGTTCTATTTTATATTGAAAGTGTAGTATTCTAGGAATCTGTATAGCCTAGAGGGTGAACCCAAACTGATTGAACAAACAAAAGAGTCAAGTGAAATTGTTCACTTATTGTGAATTGAAGTGAATCACTATAACTGTGGTTTTACATTGAACAAAAATAACTGACAATTTGTTTTGTTTGTTTTTCCTTTCTTTTGAATATCAACAATTACTCCAGTCATTCATTTAAATATAAAGATTTACTTTATTATTTAACCAGTTTTGTCTTTATTACACCTCCATAGTCGAACCTACTGGCCTATGGTTAATACTAGTAACAAGTGCAATATTATATGACCCGTGTACTACATTATACTAGACCGCAACTTGTCTTTTGAAAATCATATTTCATATGTTACAAGAACAGCCTTTTTCCACCTTAGAAACATTGCTGTTAGCTAAGCTACGTAACATGCTATCTGTTTCTGATGCAGAAAAGTTAGTTCATGCATTCATGACCTCGAGACTAGATTACTGTAATACTTTATTAGCTGGTTGTCCTGCATCCTCAATAAACAAGCTACAGTTAGTGCAAAATACAAATAAATTTGAATTGAATTGAATCCGCTCAGTATCTCTCAAAACGCTAAATGAGTTTATAGCGCACGTTTAATATAACTAGTAGTAATATAACTAATAAGCATGTTTATTACTAAGTTCTGCATGTGCACAAATCCTCTAATTATAACAAACAAAGCAGAGACATGATGTAAATGAAAGATTCACAGTTTTGACAGATTGATTGATTAAAACTGAGTTTTCACACTCTGAGTTTGTGCTAAAATGACTGACACCTTCAGTGATTACTCGCTAATTTCATTCGCAATTTGAAGAAAAGTTTTTTGTTTTTCATGAGACTTTTCCTATACACTTCAGTACAAAAATCTGTGAAAAAATACATTTAAATGTTATTATAATAATTGCTGGTCACTATTCTGCTGGCTATAGTGCTAATTTAATGTCTTTTTAGATTTTAAAATTAAAATATTTTTTTTTTATCAAGTGTTAGTTTCCTACATTGCAAAACTTCAGACTTTTGAGCTTTGAAGTGCTGGAAAAAGTTATGTGAAGTAGGCTACTTTAAAGTGGGACTGTCACGTCAAGGGAGTAAGATTGGATGAAGTCATCAGAGTTTTTCATACCTTGGCATTTGGTGAATTGACACCACTATTCTCTTCTAGTTTTTCCTCTTTCCTTCAGCGATTTTGTAGGTGCCTGTAACTTCTATACTTTTTTAGGTGAAGGGTTCCCTTCACAATTACATGCTGCATCTCTGTGGATTAGTCACTGTTTCTGATGTAACTAATCATGCCAGTTCTCTGCTATGATTGGTCAACTGATAAGACTGGAGAGGCCTGCCGTTTGTATCTGAGGGTTATATAGTTCAATATGTATAAGGTCAGGGGAAGTCTTTTTACAGTATATGTGTGCCTGTTAGATTTACTGTATTGTGCTGCTTTTCACCTTTCTGTGAGTATATCAAAGCTACTGATCCTGAAATCTTGCATATTATACACAAAATGTTAGTCCAATTAGGCAATTGAAGTTTAAAGATCCATGTTAAAATATAATTGGTTGCTTGAAATATCTTATATGCTTATATTTTTAGTCTTGTTTTGCAGGGATCAAGTTAAGAGTCTTAAGTATGGGAAATAATAATGTATTATAATTGCTTAAGGTCAAATTGGAGTAAAAATATCTATCTTAGATTCCCATGTTGCAGTATTTGTTAACATAATGAAAGAATTTCTTACAACTCTGAATAATGTACTTTTTTTTTTTTTGTTGTCCAGACAGGATGAATACAGAATCAGTGAGTGAACTGACCATGAATGAAGATTTATCTGAAAACAGGAATATTTCTATTCCATCTTATTTCTATATCAGAGGTTTTTCTGGTATACCTCACATAAGATATTATTACATGTTCTTGTTTTTTGTTTACATTATTTCTTTGCTTGGAAACTCATGCCTCATGCTTGTTATCATTATAGACCGAACTCTTCACACTCCTAAATATATCGCTGTCTTTAATTTATCACTGACAGACATTTGTGGGAGTACCGCTGTAATCCCTCAGCTACTGGACACATTTTTGTTTGGGAATCAGTTGATCTCGTATGGATTGTGTTTGTGCAATATGTTCTCTGTCTTTGTATCTATTACAACACAGTCACTAACTCTTGCTGTTCTGTCTTTTGACAGATTCATAGCCATTTGTTTACCACTGAGGTATCATATGATTGTGACTCATAGATCAATGCTTATTATAAGTGGAGTCACATGGGTAGTGGCACTGCTTATGGTAACTGTTGCTACAATCTTCATCAGTAGACTTTCTTTCTGCAGAGTTATTGTCATCATAAAGAGTTTCTACTGTGATCATGGGCCTATATATCGCTCTGCCTGTAGCAATAACTTTCCAAGTTCTGTGATAAGTGATTTTTACCCGATAATGATTATCGGGTTTCCAGTATTTTTTATCATCTTTTCATATACATGCATAGCTGTAACATTGTTTAGAATTACAACCCCACAAGACCGTCAAAGAGCCACAAAAACATGTACTGCTCATTTAATATTAGTGGCTATATTTTATGCTCCCATCACGTTTACATATGCACTTGCGCCCATTATAGACACTAACACAAGGATCATTAATCTCTCTCTGACCTCTGCACTTCCTCCAATGCTTAACCCTATAATCTACACAATCAAGACGGAGGAGTTCATGGTGTCTGTGAAGAGGCTTCTTAAACGGAGAATCATATTTCCATCTCCAAAATAAACCTCTTTTTCCACATTGTAATTACATTATTAGACGCTTTTGTGGTTTTTATTGTTTTTTTTTCTGTGGATGTTTAGAATAATTTATGCTTCTATAATATCACAGGTTATAAAAAGTCAGACAACAGGTATCATGACCTTATAAACCCACAACAAATTTTGAAACCACCAACAAACTATTGATGGGTTTGGTGATACCTGTTGATAATTTCCCTATCTGACATGGCGACACACGAAACGCGAGGAAAAGAAGTTAGCTGATTGTTTAAACAGCTTGTATGCTAGGCCTATACATTTCGGTGGAATTACACAATCGGTCTTATAGAGGATTATTTTCTGGAGAACGATGGTGATGACTAGAGCTGTGAATATAATCGTTTTTCCGATGCATCTCGATGCATGCTGACATAAACGATTCTGCAATGATACACAAAAACAAAATAATAGGCCTATCATACATATTAATATACAGGGTTTTTTTGTAGGCTAAATAAAGAACGCGCATTATATATTAATAAAAAAGTTGTGTATGTCCTTCGAAAGCAAAGCACTTGCGTCTGGTGTTTCAGTTTGTAAGAAAAGAACATTCATGAATAAGAAGGGCATTTCTTTTCCTGTGTAATCCCAGATTTACTCCAAATGTTAAAAAATAGCCCTAGTTATTACCCCCAATAATAGTCTATTGATGTTTTATAAATGCATTAATTTATATATTAACGACATTTTCTACTGATATTTCATTATACCACTAACGTTATACAAATCATTACATTGAACTGACTTGGTAAATCAAGCTGTTATGTTACCCACCATACATTTCAATGTTTCACGCTTTTTGGACATGCACATCATAATAAATACTTGTATACTAAATCTAATAAATAAAAACTTGTTTTACATAACTTTAAAAATGTTCCCATAAATGTATCATATTATATCACTGAAAATGGGAGAATCTCAGCTATAATGTGGTATATGGCACATAGTCAGGAAAATTATGTTTAAAATTTGTTGCGGGTTTAAAAATAAGCTCGTTTTTACAATGAAATTTCTCAAAAAACATGATTTTCTGAGCCGATAATTAAGCAAATCTTTGACATGGTCTTACTCAGTCAATATTAAAGATATCAAGGTTATATTTTCACAGAATGCTCTTTACATTATGTAGGATGATTTTATATAGAAAACATCCATCCATCCATCCATCTTCTTCCGCTTATCCGGGGCCGGGTCGCGGGGGCAGCAGTCTGAGCAGAGATGCCCAGACTTCCCTCTCCCTGGACACTTCCTCCAGCTCTTCCGGGGGGACACCGAGGCGTTCCCAGGCCAGCCGGGAGACATAGTCTCTCCAGCGTGTCCTAGGTCTTCCCCGGGGTCTCCTCCCAGTGGGATGTGCCCGGAACACCTCCCCGGGAAGGCGTCCAGGAGGCATCCGGAACAGATGCCCGAGCCACCTCAGCTGACCCCTCTCGATGCGGAGGAGCAGCGGCTCTACTCTGAGCTCCTCCCGAGTGACCGAGCTTCTCACCCTATCTCTAAGGGATCGCCCAGCCACCCTGCGGAGAAAGCTCATTTCGGCCGCCTGTATCCGGGATCTTGTCCTTTCGGTCATGACCCAAAGCTCATGACCATAGGTGAGAGTAGGAACGTAGATTGACCGGTAAATCGAGAGCTTTGCCTTACGGCTCAGCTCTTTCTTCACCACAACAGACCGGTACATCGACCGCATTACTGCAGAAGCTGCACCGATCCGTCTCTCAATCTCCCGTTCCATCCTTCCCTCACTTGTGAACAAAACCCCAAGATACTTAAACTCCTCCACTTGAGGAAGGATCTCTCCACCAACCTGAAGTGAGCAAGCCACCCTTTTCCGACTCACAAAAAACTTTAGCTGGGTTTTCACAGGCAGGGTCACAAATACTTTTATAGATATTTTCAGGAAATGTTTTACAGACTTTTCCCGAATTATTATGATCAAACACCTTCACTGTAAAATGTAAATCTAATGTATTTAACCATTAGCTTTCAATAACACGTGCATGAATGAACTAACCATAGACATCGCATTGGCTATTACACAGTCTGTGCCTTTTACACAAAGCAACATGAAGCACAACAATGTTTTTTGGCCCATCCTCGACTAAAGAACAAGCTCTACTTTAATGTGGTAACCTCACAAAACCCATTAAATCCCAAAATAACAGAACATCAAACACGAACAGATATCTCTAGATCTCAGCAGAGGATGATTACCCCAAAAACGGCATTACCAGCTTCACTTATTAGAAACCAGTTTGACTTTATTTCATACATGTACAAAAGTTCTTATTGAGAATTAACAGAGGTTTAGATGTTGATGCCTTATTGAAAAATATAGTTACGTTTGAAGTAACCGTTATGGTCATTAGTGTTTTTGAGAAAACTGGGTGATGTTGGCTTGTTGATAACAACAATCACGACTGATTCATAAAATCCAGAGTCAAATCTCCGAGTCTGAATATACCTGTTAATTTCACATTATTAATTATAGTAGACCTGTGATATTGTTTCATGAGTGTTATAACAATCAGATATTGTGAAAGATTCTATAACATCATTATGCAGAAAACGTTTAGAGCTACTACATTTAGACTTAGCATGTGAATCTCAACAATGGTGACAATTAGTGTTGCACGGTGCACCGATACTTCAAGAGTATCGCGATTCTCGGAAATAAAAAACGTCACGATTCCTAAATTTATTATCGATACTTCTAAGAATGACCGCGTTCCAGATTTGTAAGAGATGTATTTCATGTTGGTATCTGTGTTTTTTCTCCTCACGCACACAGCAAAGAAGCTGCAGCTTTCATGAGACAAACACTACAGCAAGATGGCTGCATGTGCGAGCACAAGTGATACTGTGGCCGCCGGTCAGCGGAGTGGCAATCGGGAGAGTCGGGACTTTTCCCGGTGGGCCGGTAGTGTTTCGAGGCCGCGAGGGCCGGTCTGATAGTTATACATTGCAAGTTCTTAGCAACACCATCAGGCAGGGACACGTTTGTGAGCATTTTATTTTGTGATCTCACTGGAACGAATAGAGAGTATCCGCAACGGCGATAGATTGAAGCGCGCGTCTAAGTGAAGACTGCGCCGCCACGAGAGCAACTGTATCCATGACACTGATTGCAGCGGCAACAAGCGCTCACCTTATTTTTGAAAAACAACAGATTTTAGCGCTAGATCTCTTATTTAATAGCGAACTAAATGAATGTTCTGCTAGTTAACTGGAGATGTTTTATTTATTTTTGTATTACGTGTACAACTTTCCCCCCAACTTTCATAGATAACGTTAATAATTTGCAAGCTGCTAAAATAAAGGATACAAAACATCAGCTAAAATGATCTATAGGCTATATCAGTGTTTCTCAACCTCTCCTGCAGGGACCCCCTGACAGGCCATGTTTCTGTTTTAACCCTGAAATGGCACACCTGATTCAAGTCATTAAAGGCTTAATGAGTAGTTGACTAATTGATTAATTGAACTATTCCTACTCTAATTACTCATTAAGCCTTTAATTACTTGAATCAGGTGTGCCATTTCAGAGTTAAAACAAAAACATGGCCTGTCAGGGGGTCCCTGCAGGAGAGGTTGAGAAACACTGGGCTATATGATTATAATCAGAGAATGTGCATGTTTGTCAGTGATTAATTTATATTAGGTTATTACAGCATTTAAAGAGCACAGACCTGCACAAAGGAGGTGTAGCTATAGAAATGCCTTGTAAGAAATACTTTTCCTTTTCAGGAAAAGTATCGAAAAATTATCGAAATCGCAATTCTTGACTTGGTATCGAAAAAATAATTTTGGTATCGTGACAACACTAGTGACAATCAACAAAAAGCTTTTTTTGTGACTTTAGCTTGTTTTCTGAGGTTCAAAGTTCATCTGTTTATCTGAATTATTTGTTGACTGTCAGCATTGTTTCAAAACATCACAACATTGCAGGATCTCATGTGGTAGTACTAGAGCTACAATACACAATAATGTAAAATTAATAACTAATATAATAAGTGATTAGACTCTAGATTAGATCAGTGAATCGGACCACTACATGATGATTATGTCATTGTCACAGATCAAAACGACGTAAATAGATGTTTATTTAAAGCACTCAGGAACAGACACGGCAGGCGAGTAGATGATTTGAAGACAGATTTGGATAATGGATGAGATGTTTGTATTTGACTGAGTCTCTTATCTGATACAGGTTTGATGATATCGAGCTGGGCAGAAGACGGATGACAGGCTGAAGACAGATGGACCAGAGCTGCAGACGGGAGTCTCATGGACGGCACGAAGCAGGTAAGACAGATAGCAGGCTGTAGAGATCCTGAAGGAGAGTCAGGTAGTCGATGGCAAAACGCAGAGACCAGACAGTGAACTGAGGGAACTGTGGTGTTTTAAGGTGCTGGCGATGAGAGTCCAGATTGCTGGCAGGTGACGATGACAGGTGAAGGTGATTAGAACTCAGGGGATATGGAACGAGTGGGCGGAGTGTGGAGGTCTGGTGCTGACGATGGTGTTTCTGTGACAGTACCATTTGCCCACCTGGTATAAGTCGCTGATCTCCTTGCGTCGGCCTGGCTCTTGTGTCTCCGAACAGCCCTCTGCAGATGAACGTGTGCTGAGTCCCAGACCCTCTCGCTCTCTTGAAACTAATGGTGGACTGCTGGAACGTCGGAAGGCTCTCCTGACCAGGGAAACAGGGGCGGTTGGTAGCTGAGTATGCACTAAAAGGCTGTGAGACCCGTGGTGGATTGCTGTAGGGAGTTCTGTGCATACTCGGCCCAGGGTAGGTAGCGGTTCCAGCAGTCCTGATGGTCGAGGCAACACGTTAATCTTACAGAAACTCCCAGGACGTTGAAGAAAGATTTCCATACCCTAGACATAAATTGTGGACCAGGATCTGATATGACGCCTCCGGGTATGCCAAAATGTCTGAAGATTTGATTGAAGAGAGTCTCAGCAGTCTCGAAGGCTGTGGATAAACCAGGCAGAGGGATCAATTTGCAAGCTTTTGAGAAACAGTCTACTACGACCAACACACAGGTGTAGGAATCAGAAGATCTGTGATGAAATCCACCCCGATGTGGAACCAAGGTCTTGTGGGTATAGGTACGGGTACAAGCTTGCCTTCAGGAAGGCGTCTGGGAACTTTAGCCATGGCACAGACTGAGCAGCTTTTGACGTACCGGGAGATATCCTGGGTCATATTGGGCCACCAGTTGCATTGTTGTAGGAGCGAGAGGGTTTGTTGGCTGCCTGGGTGTCCAGAGCCCGGAGATGTATGGACTGAGGCCCCATCCACACTACTGCGTTTTAGTTTAGAAACGGATAATTAAAACGAATACGATCTCCGTCCACACCAGCGTTTTAGCTGCGTATTAGAATTGATCTCCGTCCACATTAAAACGACTGAAAACGCGGATCACGTGACCCAACACTGGGCATGCGTGTGCCGGTGTAAACACAACTTCATTGATAAAATTATCCCACCATGCTCTGGGTTAACCCCAAACCGACGCTCCATGTATGGTCAACGCCGCCGCTGCACACGGGAATTGTCACAGATCGCTCGAATAATAGCTTGACTCCGGCGCATGTAGGCAGTTATAGCGTTGTAAAATGCAGAATTTACTTGGAAAACAGCTGCTAGCAAAGATATACGCCATGACTGATGACACCCAATCATAGAGCCAAGCGTGAGCCTCTACTACGTCATGGTTTCTAAAGTCCTCCGTTTTGACCCGTCTACACTAAAACGCCCTCCGTAGATTCAAAACGAAAAAAGGGATCGGCAGCGTTTCTAAACTTCTCCGTTTTGGGTCTCCGTTTTTTGCCGTTTTTGTGTGGACGGGAGGTGCAAACGCAGCAAAAGGTCTCCGTTTTTAAACGAAAACGCAGTAGTGTGGATGGGGCCTGAGTCCATGAGGACAGACGTAGACGAGATGGTACAAAGGTCCGTCCCTAAGGACCTCCCGGCGGAGCAGGTTCAGATTGAGTGGCTTCGGCAATATGGTCATCCAGACTCCACTGGATTGGGATGACAATCATGGCTGGAGGGAGGATAGGTTCGGGATTTGAGGTGATGGTTATAAGGTTGGTACAATCGAGAGAGGGAATCAGCTTTTATGTTCTTATCTCCTGGTCGATTACTTTGAAATTAAACCGGGTGAAGAAGAGTGACCAGCGGGCTTGACGGGTGTTGAGTCGTTTTGCATCTCGAAGGTATTCTAGGTTGGGGTGATCGGTGATGACTTCAAATGGGTATTTCGCTCGCTCCAGCCAGTGTCTCCATTCTACCAAAGCCAGTTTGATAGCCAGTAGTTCCCGGTTGCCGACATCATAATTCTGCTCCGCCGGGGACAGCTTTTTGAAGAAGGCGGCACATGGATGGAGTCTGGAAGGCTTCCCCTGCTGCTGGGAAAGGACCGCTCCTACCCCGGTGGTTGAGGCGTCAACCACAACGAGGAATGGAAGATCAGGGTTTGGATGAATGACTGTAGGAGCGGAACTGAAGGAGGCTTTGAGCTTCTCGAAGGCATTGGTGGCTTCAGTGGTCCAGGACTTGGCCCCTTTTCTCAGCAAAGAAGTGATGAGTGAGCTGATTTTGCTGTAGCCTTGAATGAATCTCCGATAAAAGTTGGCGAACCCTAAGAAACGTTGTAGTTCTTTGATGTTTGACGGTAACGGCCAGTTGGAAACAGCCTCCACCTTCCTCTGGTCCATGGTAATTCCGTGTTGGTTAATCACATAACCCAGGAACTGGAAGTCTCATGGTGGAACTCACATTTTTCCAGTTTAAGAAATAGCAGATGATCGCGTAGTCGTTGAAGTACTTGTTTCATATGGTGGTGTTCTAAGACTGGTAGAATAGATTAGAATGTCATCAATATACACAATGACGAACCGTTGAAGAAAATCTCTGAAGATCTCGTTCATGAATCTGTAGCGACAACGAGAATGAGACCCACACAAGTGAAGCTGTCATACATAATCAAACACAAGAGGCGGCATATTCCAGATTACCCCGAGGCTATGTAGCCAGAAGACCCTTTGTTGTTTAACTAAAGGAAGGACGTTGTCAATGTTTTATAATTTGGCAAGAACAGAGGCCCTAACAAGAAGTCACCTGACCCCTGCGACTAAACAGACTAGCCTTTCTTTAAGAACCAAGGTCTCATGATATGTTGAACAAGAACAGACTTCAGCAGGAACTATCATTACCTCAGACTGGAATGTCTTTCTTAAACCCCAGAAACTTTACACACACACATAAGGACTTTCCTCCATATCAAACTCAATAAAACTCATCCCAAAACAATTCTTGACTGACCCAGAATCAAAATCATGTAACATAACAATTATATATTGTGTTTACAACCCCTGTATGTGTCTATTCTGCTTAGATCACATCTAAGTCATGTAATTGTTTTAAATATTAGAGATACTGGAATGAAAGTGTCGTGTTTCCTATCATTATGCTCGTATGTGTTTAATTCAAAAGATGGCTTGATTGAAATCTGTGTAAAAATGTTTATGTTCTTAAAATGATAGATATAGACCCCCTTCTCAAATTACCATATAGTATCTTATTGTCCGAATTCCAAATTCCTCCAGGAGGCGGGACAAACATTTTGAGTTTAAAATCTTAGACCCGAACACAGAATCCCTGCTTTTTTTTTGTGATCCGGCTCTTGTGATCCGCGCTCTTGCCCTCTGCTCTTGCCCTCTCTCTCTTGTGATGCTCTCTTGTGATGCTCTTGTGATGCTCTCTTTCGGCAGAACAAGCCGGGTGGAGCCAACGATGGTTATAGTAACCATGTAGACGCAGAGACAAATGACCCAAATCAAGATATGGGTTAAAACAGATTTAATTCAAGCGATCTCGTCACACTTTTCTTTCTTTTCTTAGTTTCTTTTCTTTTCCGTTAAAAGTCTCGGTTCTAAGTTAAGGGTTGCTGCAAAGTTTCGTTTTAACGTTTCAACTGCAAAACCAGCTTTCAACTTCAAAGACTTTCATTCATCCGCGCCAACACACCACGTGACTCGCTGTCCAAGATCTATCCAGGCACACGAGAAGATCAGCCAAGCAACGGACGGGGGAACCCCCTTCACGACAAAAGGGAACCCCAAAGCAAGGACAAGCAAGTACCTCCAGACTTTTAACTGAACTGGTGATTTTAATATCAAATTGAATTACCCGCCTAAGAAACGATAAAAGGGTGAAATTAATTATTGATGGTTCGTTCAGGTCATGTCTTTTAAGTGCATATAGAAACTTGGGATCTCACCATCTAACTCCTAAAACTCATTCTTCCTCACTCTCTGTCTTTCTTCAACTTGTATGAATGCGTGTGCGTGTGTTTGTGTTATACTAGTTTTATGTGTGTTAGTCATAGGCTTATAATCAATAAAGTATTGTTTGTATTTGAAAAGAGAAGCATTACTTGTGTTATGTGCTCACAGATTTATTGTCTTGAACTTCGATCTAAGTTACCTATGCTTTGACCCTTGATTTATTTCTTAATTTAGCTGTTAGCTGGGAATTAGTCTTTCTTGGCCAAGAAGATATTATATTTCCTAGAATTAATGATTGTTTATGCTTTCCGTTCATTGGATGAACTGATAAACTGATCATACTATTGATTTTGCTACAGTAAATTCTGAAAATAATTAAATTATTAATTATTGATCATAATCCGTTATGAATAATAATTAATTATATTTATACGTGCGTATAATCGCTACAAATCCTTGGATGACGGCGGGAGCATTGGACAGTCCAAAGGATATGACCCTATACTCATAATGGCCAGCAGGGGTGATGAACGCCGTCTTCCACTCATCTCCTTTTCGGATGCGTACCAAGTTGTAGGCACTGCGAATATGAAGGTAAAAGAGTAGCAATACTCGAGAGCACGTAGATGTGAATTTGAGAACTTGTACAATAAATATTCGTACTTGTATGTGAACATTTACACTCACTGCTCCAATGTGAAAACCTGTAAAATAAAAATCTGAAGTTGAATGTTGAAATTTGCACTCGCAGACCTGTATTCTGAATTTAAAGCTGCAGACAAGTAGTCACAAATGTGTAAAATGCCATTCACAGAAATACAATGACAGTCACAAACATGTAAAATATATTTGCACTTCTTCTAACATTAAAATTCGCAGTACAACCTCAAATTGGCACTTGCAACTTCTCAAATCTGTCACTGCAAGTTCAAATTTCGCGCCTTGACTTTTGCTACTATTTTCGCGATATATGAGGTGCAAAACTAACTTGTGCACTTGCAACTCAGTAGTGGCGAGAGAGAAAAGGGGGCGGGAGCGGGGGTGTTCAAAGGAGCCGTTTTATTTGTTGGCGCCTAGCCAATGAAATGGGACTTCTGTTGTACGCGATGATGTCACGAAACCCGGCTCCTCGTGGATGTTCTGAAACGCTAACATGGCTTAACCCTCTGGGCTTCTTCGTAATTGGGTTACACTTAGCTTCCTCCACGGTCAAAAACGGACGAAGCCTTAAAATTTAACTTTATTTTTTCCCAGGATAACCAATCAAATATATGTTTGTTCTATAATATTTTCTGATTGTTATTTCGATTTTTTTTTTTTTTAATTTAGATATACATTTAGATATTCTAAAAGACTACTGTCACGGATTCAATCATCAATGACACCAATCCATTAATCGCAACTCAGCTCACCTGGTCTCGATCATCATCCCCGGAATTCTAATCGCTCCCACCTGCTCATCATCATTACTCACCTTGATGCACACCATTCATAAGCTTCAGTCTCCTCTCACTCAGCGTCTGGTCTCGTCTATCCGTTACCTGTGACTCACTGGTTCCTTGTGTTCGTTGCCTGGTTCCAGTTATTGACTGACTTCAAGTGGTTTTCACGCCATTCTAACGTCCTGTTTATATCTCCTCTGCAGCGTCCGTGAAGTGGGTTTCCTGATACTCACGATCACCTTCCTGTGTTTTACCTACACTGATTCAGTTTAAGTGTCCTTCAGTAAGATCCAGCTGATCCAGTCTAGCTCTTTCTGTATCTCTCCTGTTCACGGAATCCTCTGCAGAGCCGGACAGTAACGGAGTGCATTTACTTGAGTACAGTACTTAAGTACAATTTTGAGGGATCTGTACTTTACTCGAGTATCATTTTCGGGGAGTACTCATGACTTTACTCAAGTACATTTGAGAGGCAAATATTGTACTCTTTACTCCAATACATTTCTATCCATAACCGTGAGTACCTGAGTAAACAAAAAAAAAAAAAAGTAAAGAAATCTCGGAAACCCTCAATTTGTTGTTTCCCTCTCAAACGTGATTGGATTGTGCAGGCGCCACTGATTGGGACAGCCTATCAGCAATCACTTTCAGCTTTCCGCCAAAGTCAACTCCATGGTCAGATTTTATATTACACATTAATGTAAGCCAAGCTTTTGGTTTGATGTTCTTGAGTATGTGGTGTGTTTAACACAGTCAGGTTCAAATGTGGCAGTGGCGTAGCCACGAGGGATTTCTTATTTCTTAAAAAAAAAAACTTTAGGAGGCAAAATGTATTTTTACTGATTATGTGAATTACACTGCGCAAACCAAAGTAGGCTACTACCCAGCGAATGAAGAAGGGTTGGCGCTCAGTCTCCACAGTACATAAAATATGAATTTTGTTTTATTTGATTTTTCGGGTTTGCATTTATGAGGAAAAAACAATGTTATGGACGTGATCTCCGTTACGGACGTGAGCGCTCTGAAAGCGGCATACAAAATGCTTTAAAACTTTCACAGAGACATCAAACAGAAAACACAAAACCTTTCTTTAACCTGAATTTCGTTTTGCATTAATTGTATCTTAATTTGAATCAATGTTTCATCAACCAATTGCCTGGGTTTAATAAATAAGAAGTAAATAGCAGACGATAGATAAGAAACGGAGGCGCCGGCACGTGAACTGGATCTCGTCTCATAAATGAACCGAAACACAGTGTATTAGGTAGCCTACTTGCCTCACAGACATGTCTACTTTTAAACAGAAAAATTCAAAACGAAAGAAAACAGACTACAGACTGCTCTCTGCTTATGTAATCCGTATGAAATGTGCATTTCTCTCTGGCGCGTTCACTAACTGAAGATCGCGAGTCAGCATCGTCAACTTCATCTAGCCGACACTGACAAAGAAAAACTTGTTTATTAACAAGTGTTTATTAATAAACAATTAAAATATCTCCTTGCTATATTTTACATATTCATAATCATTCCATTTGCCGGTTCTTTGTGACTGCTTTTAGGTGCTTTATTGGCAGCGCCACCCTTACATGTGGTGTGTGTGTGTATGTGTGTGTGTGTGTGTGTGTGTGTGTTGTCCCCGCATTTAAAGATGGGACCCCCCAAAAATTAAATTAAATTAAGCAACATGGTAAAAAGATGAAAATGACTTGATTTTACTTTCAATTCCTTTTACATTCTCCAAGGTATTAACATTAACATTTTTCATAACTCCATGTAGGACGTTTCTGTGCATAAATGTAAGCACTGTGGCAGTAGATTAGTAATGCAATATTTAGAAAATCTACTCTTGTACTCTTGATACTCAAGTACTTTAAAAACAAGTACTTTAGTACTTTTACTTAAGTAGACATCTGAATGTAGTACTTTTACTTGTACTTGAGTAAAATTTAGCAAGGGGTATCTGTACTTTTACTCAAGTAACAAAGCTCTGTACTCTGTCCGCCTCTGATCCTCTGGGACTTTGGAATACCCTGGGACATCACGAGCCTTCAAGTATTATGAAGTTGCTTATGCTTGTTTAAATAAACATTGTCACTCTATCTTTGTGTCTTCGTCCCTCAGTACAAGCGTGACAACTACTTCTTTATTTTTTTTATATTTTTTTTTATATAAGTATCAGGTTTTGCATTATGTGTCACGACACACACACAAGACACGTAGATCCAAGTGCAGTATATTTTAATGGGTAATCCGTACTCACAATCAGTCCAGGCAAAGGTCAAAATCCATACAAAGGCAATCCGAGAAACAAGAAACAGAACCAACATCCTAAGTGTGGGACATAAAACAAGGACTCCGTGACAAACACTAAGACAGACAGGGTATAAATACACAGACACCAATGATCTAGACAAGAAACAGCTGGGACAAATGATGACAGGGAACAGCTGAGTGTAATAAACCGTGATAAGTGCAGATGGGGATTATGGGGAATGTAGTTCCTAATGAGAATGACACCGTGGGGGAAGGGGACCTCAAGTGGACACCAGGGAACATAACACAACACTGTGACATTATGATTACAATCAAACTATAGCATTTGGTTAGAAACGGAACACAATGCAAACATTTTTGTTACTCAGTATTTGATCATTTAAATAATTGAACAAAATAAGGGATGGTTAGTGATAATTCAAAACACTTTATACAGACATTTTGCAATAAATTGGTATTTTTTTATTCATTTTAATTCATTAATTTGATTTGATAATTTTGAATGATATTATCAAACTTAGTAAACAATAATGCATACTACAGAAAAGCAGATGAGCACAGAATATGAGCGCAACACGTTAAATTAAGACAGTGGTATTAAAAGACCAAACTCAGTAAACACCATAAATAAAGCATACAGAAAAGCAATTGAGCAGAATATGAACGCAACTCGTTTAATTGTACGTTAAGCATTTTCCTCTCATAGAAAACCAAGAAAACGCTTAATGATGCTTAATGGACCAACAGTTATAAAAAAAACACACAATTCGTTATACATTATTAATAAAACACAGGCAGCTGGTTTATTTCCACTCAACACAAATTTGCTTTCTTTCGTCATATTCTGTGCTCATCTGTTTTTCTGTAGTAGCCTAATAAGCCTATACATTATTAGTATGGTGTTTACTAAGGGACCGTTCGGTATTTATGGAAAGGGCCACCGGAGGAAAATAGGGGAGGGTCATGTCTTTTTATTCTTTGTTCAGGGGAGGGTCACCCAACTTTTTTTAGTCTATAGGGGAGGGTCACCCAACTTTTGTATTCATCAAAACAGCTAAATTTCAAAGTGGCTTGTTTGGTGCATATTTTTTCCATGTAGCTCCATGTAGCTCTCTCGGTCTCGGCCCCCCATCGCTTTCAGATGGGTCTGACCCAACACAAATCCAGTTTGGCGCTGTCTGACAGTGCGCACGCGCTTCAGTACGCTCAGAAAAAGTGCATTAGAACAGAACACCAAAGAAATGTTTACCCTGCAAAGCTTTAAAGCACGAGCAAATAATGAACTTTTGTGATTGCGAATAAGTGCAGTGTCCTGTGAGTGTAACTCTACCGATGCATTAACATGTGGTCTATCATATTTTAGTTTCCATTCTTATTGTGTTTCCACAACAATGTTAGTGAGTAAATCCACTGAAATTGCCACCATAACAGTGGAGTGTGATATGTTGGACATAGGGCTACCACATTTTTAAATTACTATTAGTATTATTTGAAGTTAACATAATAAAATACAGACCTACACCAAAAAAACTAGTTGAGGATAAATTCTTTAAAATTGGGCAATTCCAGCGTTATGGACGTGACATTTGCAGTCAAAACTTGAAATATAAATTCTCAGAAAATGCATTTAATACTGAAACGTCTGTTTATATATTTATACTCCCTTAAGGCGGGTTTACACGGTGCGATTTTTTTATGTTTTACGAGCTCGCAGATTATTATTTTTCACTCGGGAGAAATGCCGGTGAAATCGGTTGTGTCGTGTGCTAGGAAGATACGAGCCGAGCCGAACCTCTCGACCTCACGATAATTTTTAAACATGTCTAAAAAGTTTGGGAGCTGCATTCGTGAGGTGTGTGCGCTGTAATTGAATGAGCTGGTTCATTCAATGGTTGAATGAGCCGATTTGTCAATCTATCTGAATTTGACCAATCAGGAGCTGAAGAAATCCACAGAAGAAAGACGAAAATGGCAGCGCCACCGTGAATTTGGACTATTGAAAGGAAAGCCTACTACTTTATTATGATTTTAGTATCATAATGATTAATAAATGCATGCACAATTATCAGTGAACTTGATAAATGTTGCAGATATGTTTTACTATGCACAAACAAATGTCTTTCAACTTGTGTGAAAAATTCTGAATTAAATGAATGTGCAGCAATTTGTACAAATAGAGTCTGTATGCCTATATGAGCTGTAGCCATAATAAGCGCATTTAGTTTCATATTTATTATAATGTTTTTTTTCATCTATGTTGATTATGAAAAGCCTACGCAATGGAGACATGGCCAGACATGATTTTGACCACTTCATTAAGTGTTGTTTTGTAGAAAGCCTTTCTTTAAAGTGAATTCCGTTTTGTATAAATTGTATCTTAATTTTAATCAATTTTTCATCAACCAATTGCCTGGATTTAATTAAGAAGCAAATATAACTGGATTTACAAATGCACATCTTGATTGTTGCATGCACATTGCACACATAGGCCTATGTTGAAATAATGACATAACCACAACAACCATCGAATTGTCCTGGTTCGAGACTGTTAATACACATAACACAAAATATTATTTTTATTTTTTTCGTGTTCGCATTTATGAGAGGGGGAAAAAAATGCACTTAACATGAACGCACGCGTTCTACGTGCTACTTAAGCGTCGCTGTCCATTCGCGAAGTGCTGAAATATAACCTTATATGGAATCGTATTCTGAACGTTTAACCTAATAATCGTCATTTGTTGTGGATTAGAAATCAAGACAAGTCTATATGGATATAAAGCACCTATACAGACTGACAAAATGGCTGAACAAAAACAAAAAAACAAGAGAAGATACCTTTCAAAAAGATAAAATTAATGTGCTTTTAGAGGAGATAGAGGGAAACAAAGATTTTATTTTTAACAGATTTAAAGGACACCGTACAAATAAGGAAAAACAAAACATCTGGAAGGACATTGTCACATTGCAAACTATCTGCAACCGTGTTCAAAGATCAGGGAAGGAGGTCCGCAAGAAATGCCCAATACATGGCTGGTTTTCGTGCACGTCAGCAAGTCATTGACAGATTTTTTTGAATTCATCCCTATTTTGCCCGGTCTTTAAAGCATATTTCCCAATTACTTATTTTATGATTTTTAGTTTTTTGTTCATTCGTTTAATTTAGATGTGCATTTCTATTTTTTTTCTTCCCTTTTTAATTATTTCATTTATTCATTTAAACAAAACACGAGTACAACAAAGTGTAAAATAAAGTACAATCAAATCCTTATATTATACTTACGTTGCAGTGTAATCTGTTAAATCTAGATAAAAGTGTAATCTGCCGGTTGTCCTGCAGGTGAGCTCATAACTCTGTCTTCTTACGATGCACTTGGGGATTTACGATTACTCCAGAGCACTCGTAGTTCTACGAAGATTTTCAAGTGCTATTTAAGTTACGATGCTTTTGGGAAACAGACCATAATATTAAGCTCAGTCGTACGATCGTTTTTACCATCAATTTAGGCTTACGATGCTTTTGGGAAACGCAGCCCTGGACTCTGGTCTAATAAATGAACCGAAACACAGCTTATAGCCTAAGGTAGGCTACTTGCCTCACAGACCTGATAAATATATAGAAAACTTGACATGACTACTTTTTAACAGAACAATTCAAAACGAAAGAAAACAGACTACAGACTGTTCTCTGCTTATGTAATCCGTATGAAATGTGCATTTCTGCCGCGTTCACTACTGCGAAGATTGCGAGTCAGCATCGTCACCTTTATATTTGCAGCTGACACTGACAAAGACTTGTTTATTAATAAACAATTAAAATGTCCCCTTGCTATATTATTCATAATCATTACTTTTGCCGGTTCTTTGTGGCAGCTTTAAGATACTTTATTGGCAGCGCCACCCTTACATTTTACATGAACGCGTCACCACTGCATCAGCACCGAAAACATGAGTTTTTTTTTTTTTTTTTTAATCAAAAATCGTGATACGAACCGAATTGTAGGTTTGGTCTATTGTTACAGCCCTAGCAAGATGAGAAAGCAGGAGTTTAGTCGTTTATCATGGAATGGCTATCTGAACATCTTTGCCAAGCGCAAACCAGTACATAAGTAATCAATAAATTATCGGGGAGGGTCATGCCTTTTTTCACAATCATTTTGGGGGGTCATGAAAAAATTATTGCTGGCGAAGGGAGGGTCAAGTCTTTTTTGACTACAGATCTCAAATCTCCTCCGGTGGCCCCTTAAATAAATAACGAACAGTCCCTAAGTTTGATAATGTCATTTATGTCTTTTAAATCAGTCTAATGCATTAAGCCATGTTAGCGTTTCATAACATCCACGAGGAGCCGGGTTTCGTGACATCATCGCGTACAATAGAAGTCCCATTTCATTGGCTAGGTGGCAACCAATAAAACGGCTCCTATGAACACCCCCGCTCCCGCCCCCTTTTCTCTCTCGCCACTACTGAGTTACAAGTGCACAAATCAGTTTTGCTCCTCATATATCGCGAAAAGAGTAGCAAAAGTCAAGGCGCGAAATTTGAACTTGCAGTGACAGATCTGAGAAGTTGCAAGTGCCAATTTGAGGTTGTACAGCGAATTTGAATGTTAGAAGAAGTGCAAATTTGTAGTTTGTTTCTGTCGTTGTATTTCTGTGAATGGCATTTTACACATTTGTGACTACTTGTCTGCAGATTCAAATTCAGAATACAGGTTTGTGACTATTGTCTGCGAGTGCAAATCTCAGCGTTCAAGTTCAGATTTTTATTTTACAGGTTTTCACATTGGAGCTGTGAGGGTTAATGTTCACATACACTTACGAATATTTATTGTACAAGTTCTCAAATTCACATCTACGTGCTCTCGAGTTTTGCTAATAATTTACCTTCATATGCGATGGTCCAGTTTAGAAAATATCCGAGCACCACGTAGTTGTTCCAGGACGGCTGGGACCAGAGGAAGGGGATACCGGTATTTGACAGTGGAAGCATTGAGGGTGCGATAATCAATACAGGGGCGCAAGCCTCCGTCCTTTTTGCCGACGAAAAAGAAGCTGGAAGCGGCAGGGAACGTGGATGGTCGAATGTATTCCTGACGAAGAGCCTCCTCTATATACTCCTCCATGGCCTTCTGTTCCGGGATGGACAACGGGTAGATCTTTCCGCGTGGTGGAGTAGCCCCAGGCAACAGGTCGATCGCACAGTCCCATGGCCATGAAGTTACTACGGATTGAGTGACGGTTCCATTCGCATCCCATAGTGCCCAAGCCCAGAGAAGTCCACGTCCGGTGAGAAGAGAGATGATAAATGCGATTTTCGCTCTTTCAGAGGCAAACTGTGAGACTTGCATCTCCATAAAAAGCTTGCACTGGAGAAGAAAACCGCTGCACTCCCCCTCCTCGCCTGAGTAGGTCGCTGGTCAGGCCATGGGACTGACAGAGGCAGATGACGTAGAACGTCCTGGTTGCGTATGCAACCCACGAGGACGTAGTCTACGTCAACTGAAATGGGATCATGCTAGGGAGCCTATTGTCTTCGAGTATCTTAGAACGAGCCAATGCACATTGGCGTGCGAGATATGCATCTCACACTCCGCCCCGCAGCGTGGGTATTAATATGGAAGTAGATGCACGCACCATTGCTTTTCGCTGAGGAGCCGAGCGTAACTCGGAGTCAGCGGTGGTCCAGCGGTAGTGGCAATGGGACTACGTCCTCCGCTCCCTCCTTCAGGGAACGGTGGGTTGCATACGTAGTTGACGTCGACTGAAATGGGATCAACCATTGAAAACGCCACTAAAGCTGCCACCTTCCAGTGCCTAGACAAAAGCCTCCTGATCCCTCCTCAATTTAAGGCGGAGAAGGGACAGGGCTTTAGGCCAGGGAAGTCACTGCTGTTTCAACAGGCTCACTGGGAAAGCGTTCCCTGACATGGAAGGAACGGACGCTGCGGAAGCCATATTCGTTGGTGCGGTGAGGAGGAAGTTTGGAGGCTTTCACCTTACTGAAGGCTACTGCTAGGTCGTGGTATTCGGTTGGAAGGCGGATTGAGTCAGTCCCCTCCTGGGGAACAGTGATACTTCGAACAGGCAGAGGAGTCACAGAGGCAAGACAGGGGGAGCAGCAGGATTTACTCCAGTGAATGATTTGACCGGTTCCCCACCGAATGTGTGGATCATGCTTTCGGAGCCAGGGCAGACCCAGGATGACTGGTGTGTAAGAAGTTTGAAGAACGTAAAACTGAATGGTTTCAGTGTGAAGAGCTCCTGTTCGCATGTGGATGTGCTGGGTGATGTGGGTTACTCGACCTGTGCCTAGTGGTCTTCCATCGATGGCCTCGACTGTGAGACAAGAGTAACAATGGTTTAGAGCAATGTTATTTCATAGAACAAAGTCTTGTGACATAAAGTTCCCAGCGGCCCCGGAGTCAATTAAGGCATGGGTGATAATCTGACGGTCATTTATAGTGAGCACGAGAGACACAGATATGCAAGAGTCAGGGTTCGGGGTGTCAGCAGTGAAACTCACCGGCCGTAGATTTCTCAGAGGAGGACGGATGGGGTTAATGCGGAAATGACCAGCCTCGCCACAATACAGACACAGGTTTTGACACCTCCGCCGTTCTTTCTCTTCCAGAGTTAGTCGAGAGGTGTTTATCTGCATGGGCTCGACATTGTCAGTGGAAGTGTGGGTTCAAGAAGTCGGTCGCCCGCCCCCTTGCCCTCCTTGGAATGTTCAAAAACGTCCCGAAACTGTTGGAGGAATGCTTCGAAGGTGAGAAAAGCTGTGCCATCCGCGCGCCACACCGCTATGATCCAGTCAAGTGCTTTTCCGGTTAGTAGAGAACAAACAAAGGCAATTTTACTGGTTTCGGTGGGATAGAGCATGGGTTATTGGGCAATGATGAGTGTGCATTGCAGGATAAAGCCTTTGCATCTCCCTGACTCTCCATCAAACCTCTCGGGGAGTGCGAGGCGAGGGCTCGCGCTCGCGGAAGGTTGAGCGTCGGTGGCGCGGATAGCGGGTTGTGGTATTTGCTGTGGAGGCGGAGCGGGGTTTTGCATGGCCTGAATGGCTTTCACCAATTCCTCTGTCACCGAGGTGAGATGGTTGAGTTGATGGTGATGAGTGGCGAGTTGATCCGCTTGGGCAGTGAACGCTGCGGAAAGTGCAGACATTGTTGCTGAACCTTGTTCTGGCGAAGTCTCCTGTAAGGAATCACCGGAGGCAGTCAGGTCCATTTGCAACGTTTATTAAAGGAGAGTAGTCAAACAGGAAAAGGGGTTAGGCACTGGCAAGATCATCAACACAGAACAGACTCACACTTGTCAAATCCAGGCGGAGGGTCAGGGCTGGCAGAGAGCAGAAGTAAATCCAGGGACAAAGCAGAGGGTCGAGAGGCAGGCAGCAGACAACGGGAGAATCAAGTCAGGGGAGGTCAAACACAGGCAATCAGAATACAGGAATAACGCTTAGAATGTCCACAGAGGAAACGAGACTTCGCACTGTTTGTGATGTGAGTGAAGTTTATATGATGGTAGGTAACAAGATGCAGGTTGCTGATTAATCAGTGATGACAGGTGCATGAGTAATCAGTCCAGTGTGAGAAAGTCAATACTCGGGTGAGGGTGCCCTCTGGTGGTCAGCGAGGGATCTCATCGAGTCTGAGATTGTGACACTATGAGTGGATCAGGCCACTAAATGATGAATATATCATCAACAAGTGACCAACATCACCTCATGTTCTCGTAAATTAAAGAATTTTAGAAGATGTAACCCTGTAGTCATTATGGAGCAGCAAATGATTGGCAGTATAAAAGTTTCTCCATATCTGTGCTGTGATTGATCAGCTGACAAGTCCCGTGATGCCTGGCATTTGTTGTAAAACTGATGGACTGAAGGAAGACTGAAAGTCTTTTTTACAGTGCTGTCAGTGTGATCATAATGATCATAATTATTTTTTTTTTTAAATCATTAGAACATTTTCTGTGTCTATGCCAATATATCTGTTCCTTGCCATGCAATATTTGTTGAACAGCAATGCCATGTCATTTCAAATGATTTTTTATCACACTGAATAAACACACTTGTTTTTGCCCAGACAGGATGAATACAGGATCCCTAGTGAACTGACCATGAATCAAGATTTATCTGAAAACAGGAATATTTCTTTCCCATCTTATTTCTACATCAGTGGTTTTTCTGGTATTCCCCAAATTAGATACTATTACATATTTCTGTTTTTTGTCTACTTTATTTCTTTGCTTGGAAACACCTGGCTCACGTTTGTTATCATTATGGACCGAAATCTTCACACTTCTAAATATTTAGCTGTCTTTAATTTATCACTGACAGACATTTGTGACCAGTTACGGAAACTAGGGACACAAGTCGGTTCTGGGGCATTTTGAGTTATTCATAGATTCTGAAAGTGTAGTCTCCAAGCTTTCCAACGATGTGTAACACGTGGAAATCTGATAATATTTAGAGAAGTTGTGGCCATTTGAAGGTAGGCACTTAAAATAACTAAAAGTTAAGATAACAGCCTCTAAAGATGTGCAGTTCTCACCTCTCTCTGCTGGGGGGAGTGACAATAGGGCTCATTTACATCTCATTTAGATAAGCCATACCCCCTGTAAAGCTTCCCCCTGTGCTTTACAGCTTTTTTTCTTTCCTGAGCTAGCTAATAACAATAGGTAGGTATTGGGAAGGTCTAAACAGACTAAACATGCAATAACGTGTAGCCTACGTGTTCTTAGAATGAACACAAAACGACAAACTTTAATGTTTATGGAAACTCACCCCCAGGACCGGCGAATGCACTTCTGCCGCTCTAGGCAAAAAACAATTGTGCTGCCCCTCTATGCAACGTATACCAGCAACAACACACAAAGACCAAAATGCCATACATATAACGTAAAACCAGCAACAACACACAAAGACCAATATGCCATAGGCCTACATATAACGCAAATAGTGCGCAACGCGCGTGTGCCCAAAATGTCAACAATATTAAAGTTTATGCAGGAGGCGAGCCCGTTCTCATCCCAAGGCGTAATATACTGACTCTTTAGCCAAAGCGTCTATATCCCACGCACATGGCACCCTTTAGCGTCATATGAGACGCAGATATATGGCGCCTCCTAGTGGTCTAACCCTAACACTACCCCAGACCTAAACCTACCCAAAACCGAAGCGTGTTATATTGACGCCAAAGGGTGCCATATGCGTTGGATATAGACGCTTTGGCAAAAGAGTCAATATATTACGCTTTGGGATGAGAATGCGTTGAGGAGGCAAATGTCTGCTGGCATTTTTCTTTAAGCAGTCATGACAGGAATTTTCCAAATAATCACATTTCACTTCCTCAAATTACTGTTGGAAATCTCTACATCACTTTCTTATGTGCATACACACACAAATGAAATGTCCGCAAGCACATTATATCATCAGCAGGTTCAGCATCTTAAATAACGACTAGAGAGCAAATGAAGCTTAACTTACGTTTCAGAAACGCGCACAGCAGGCCTTCATCGCAGCAATGGTCTTAACTGCATCCTCTATTTCGATTCTCTGTGCCAGTTCATGTTGTTGCCAGTCCATTAAGTCTGTTCCCTGTTCACAAAACGTTCCCCATTCAAAGTAATCGGGATGTCACATATGAAACAGCCAGCCACCGTTGTCAGCGAGCCGAGTCGCCGTATTCAAGCACCGAGAACGCGCGCGCCGCGCCCGATACCTCCGGCTCAGTTTCCCGAGCCCACAAAGTGCGGCGAAAACATTTTCGATGTAACTGCCACGGTTCAGCTCGTCTGCGACAATCTTTGCGGCGTCCATCTTCATTGAATTTTGATATCAGATAGAGCAGGAGCAGAGCGCTGCATATTAAGTAGCCACGCTGTTGGGGGGCGGGGGGCAAAGGCGCGGGCGGCTATTCAGTATGGAAATACACACAGACAATGACACTCCTACTGCATGCTAGAATCCCCGAAAAACAAGCCGATTTCAACCTCAAAATGTACGCTTTTAAATATACCAATACTGTTATCTCAAACATGGAGAGGCTTCTTCATCATCTCAACTAACAGATTCTGCAAAAAAGCGGAAATCACAAATTTTGAAAAAAAACGCTTCTTTCTCATTTTGCTCGCAAGTTGTGCTGCCGACTTGTGTCCCTGGTTTCTGTAACGGGTCACATTTGTGAGAGTATACGCTGTAATTGTCACGACACACACGGGAGATAGGCAGCAGATCCAAGTGCAGTAAGGATGTTTTAATGGGTAATCCGTAAAGCGTAAATCCAGTCCAGGCAAAGGTCAAATACCTTGTAAACAATCCAAATACAAAAATAACAAAACACAAGGAACAATCAGGAACAGACCAAGAAGTGTCAGACATAACAACGACTCCGTAACACATACTGACACAGACATGGAATATATACACACAGATCTAACAAGACTAACAATGAACAGCTGGGACAATGATTACAGGGAACAGCTGAGTGTAATGGACAGTGATAAGTGACAGACAGAATGCTGGGAATTGTAGTCAATGTGAAGGACACCGTGAAAACGAGGACCTCTAGTGACACCCGGGGAAACACAAACCAGACACTGTGACATAACCCCCCCTCTACGGAGCGGCTACCAGACGCTCCACGACAACAAAACCCAAGGGTTCAGGAGGGAGGTGGAATGGTGGAGGATCAGGGGGAGGGATGGTGGGCCAGGTCCATGGAAGGGAACCGAAACAGGGGGTGATGGTTTAGCCGGGGACCAGGGCGAAACAGAGTCCATCAGGCAACCAGGGCGAAAAAGAGAGTCCATCGGGCGGCCAGGGCGAAACAGAGAGTCCATCTGGCGGCCAGGGTGAAAGAGAAGACATTCCATCGGGCGGCCAGGGCGGTGAAGGTCCCTCGGGCGGCCAGGGCGGTGAAGACCCCTCGGGCGGCCAGGGCGGTGAAGGCCCCTCGGGCGGCCAGGGCGGTGAAGGCCCCTCGGGCGGCCAGGGCGGTGAAGGCCCCTCGGGCGGTGAAGGCCCCTCGGGCGGCCAGGGCGGTGAAGGCCCCTCGGCGGCCAGGGCGGTGAAGGACCCTCGGGCGGCCAGGGCGGTGAAGGCCCCTCAGGCGGGGAAGGCCCCTCGGGCGGCCAGGGCGGTGAAGGCCCCTCGGGCGGCCAGGGCGGGGAAGGCCCCTCGGGCGGCCAGGGCGGAGGAACAGGAGCAGACGCCGGCTCAGGAACTGCAACAGGTATCGGCTCCGGCTCAGGAGTAGCAGACACCGGCTCCGGCTCAGGAGCAGCAGACACCGGCTCAGGAACAGGAACAGCAGACACCGGCTCAGGAACAGCAGACACCGGCTCAGGAACAGCAGACACCAGAACTGTAACAGCCACAAGAACAGACACAAACAAAGAAACAAACACTGGCTCTGGCTCTGGAACAGGCACTGGCTCCGGCTCTGGAACAGGCACTGGCTCCGGCTCTGGAACAGACGATACTGGCACAGACTCTGGAATAACGAACACAGGCATGTCCAGGATCCGAGCCAAACGCTCCAGATAGTTGCTCGGTATTCCCCCGGCTGCGAGCATGGGTCTCTCCTGATCTGTCTCTGGCTTCTTGACCATGGCAGGACAGATGACGGGTAGTTCTGTGATGGTCTCTGGGATAACAGCGGACTGCACTAGGACGGCCTCTGACACCACCGCATGCTGTACAGGGACGGCCTCTGAAATGACTGCGTGTTGCACAGGGATGACCTCCGAAACGGCCGCATGCTGTACAGGGACGGCCTCCGAAATGACTGCGTGTTGCACAGGGACGGCCTCCAAAACGCCCGCGCACTGCACAAGGATGACCTCCGAAACGGCCGCATGCTGTACAGGGACGGCCTCTGAAATGACCGCATGCTGCACAAGGACGGCCTCCAAAACGATCGCACTGCACAGGAACGGCCTCTGAAATGACCGCATGCTGTGCAGAGACGACCACCGGGGCGTTGGGGAGATAAGAGGCCCTTCTTCTCCTCCTCCTTCCTTGATGGCGAGGTGCAGCCTCAGTTCCAGACGGGACCAGCGGTGAGGACTCCAGACCGGATGAGACCAGCGACGAAGATCTTGTGCTGGGCGGAACCAGCTGCGAAGATCTTGTACAGGGTGGAATCAGCAGCGAGGATCTCGTGCTGGGCCAGTCCGGCGGCTCCGGACAAGAAAAATTGTTAGGCGGAGGACGGTGTCGTGGAACTTGTCGACCACCTCCTCCCCTGCAACCTCCCCGAGTTCCGGAAAACCTCGCCAGCCGTGTCCCCAGAAACGACTCACCATTTCTGCTGGAAGACTTCGCTGAAGTTTTAGCTGCTGCTGCTTCCTCACTTAGCTGGGCCCATAAGGCAAAACATTGGTGAATATTTAGTCGGGGCGCTTCCTCCCCAACCTGCAACCCTCCTTTCTGCGGCCCCCTTCCTTCCCCATATACGGGAGAAGGATTACAGAAACCCGAACTGCTGGATCTGTTCATAAGGACGGAGTCGTTCTGTCACGACACACACGGGAGATAGATAGCAGATCCAAGTGCAGTAAGGATGTTTTAATGGGTAATCCGTAAAGCGTAAATCCAGTCCAGGCAAAGGTCAAATACCATGTAAACAATCCAAATACAAAAATAACAAAACACAAGGAACAATCAGGAACAGACCAAGAAGTGTCAGACATAACAACGACTCCGTAACACATACTGACACAGACATGGAATATATACACACAGATCTAACAAGACTAACAATGAACAGCTGGGACAATGATTACAGGGAACAGCTGAGTGTAATGGACAGTGATAAGTGACAGACAGAATGCTGGGAATTGTAGTCAATGTGAAGGACACCGTGAAAACGAGGACCTCTAGTGACACCCGGGGAAACACAAACCAGACACTGTGACAGTAATCCCTCAGTTGATTCGGTATGGATTATGCATGTCCAATTTTTTCTCTAATATTTTATTTTTTACAGTGCAGTCACTAACTCTCACTATTCTCTTGTATGAAAGATTAGTAGCTATTTGTGTACCACTGAGGTATCATATGATTGTGACTCATAGATCAACGCTTGTTATAATTGGTGCTTCATGGACACTTGCACTGTTGCTAACAATCACTGGAGCAATGTTCATGAGCAGACTTTCTTTCTGCAAACTTATTGTCACCGTGAACAGTTTCTACTGTGATCATAGCAGTAGAATTTAGCGGATAGCGGACCTGGAGCGGAGACAATATTCATCAAACTTAACGGAACATCAGAGGAGGCCAAGGTTTTGGTGATTAGATGGAGGAGTTGGATAAATATGACTGAGAACGCTACTGGATCAATGAGGTAAAAAAAAAAAAAAACTGTGTACATTCATACAATGTCATCCAATCACATTTCATTTACTTCAAGAGACATTAACGACATAGGGCTACAACAAAGGATTCTGGACTATGAACACTTGGAACTGAAATCATTTGACTACACTGAGCATAATGCACAAGACTTGGAAGATGAAATAGAGCCTGACAACAGGTTTTTCTCATCTATCAATATTAATTGTAACTATTTTTTTGAAGATGATTATAACAACAGTATCAACTCAGAAGGGAAATTGTCAATCATACTGTAAAGCCCGACTCGATCGGCCCAATGGAGGCATCCGATCAGCAGGTGAAGGTCTCTGCATGTTACTGTCTTTTCTCGTGGCAAAGTATTTTTTAATTAAATGCAATACATTTTCTCATATGTATTCTCTCGTTATTTCATCTGACTCCATAAATGAAAATGTTTTTTTAATGATATCTGTGCATCATTAAATATAAGCGAAAGTTTGACTATACTCTAATGAAAATAACGTCAAAAGTCAGTTAGAATAACCAAATGTAACTATTTATTATGTCAGGTAAATGTATAATCAGTTCAAAGATAATCAATATAAAACATCAAAGGAGATACTAACCCGCCATTAGGAAATACATGAAGCTGAGAGTCCCGCCGGCTCTCAGCATTCACAGGCTGATCTGAGATACAGAAAAGGCCCCGAGCCCCTTGCTGCATTTCATTATATAGGCTAACAATGGATATTTGCATTCAGAAGTTACACCTTTTGAGAACAGGGGGGTTTAACCAGTTAGATTATTCGTAATGAACAGACAGGAGACAGCGGGCTCTTAACATGGAAGCTTTACTGAAAACTCACATCCTCCGCGCATGGCGCGCATGCGCACATTACACATCCAAAACATCCTACCAGTACATCTCCCCCTTTTAGCTAAAGAACGTTCCCTGCATTAACATAGCATATTACTGCACTATTACTTTCCCATTCAGTCCATTCCTTCCCCTTCCTTTTTTTTTTTTTTTTTTAGAAAAACAATGTCTCTGTAGGAGAAATACAAAACACAGGTATTATTACTAATTTTCCTTACTTATTACTATGTTTCAACAGAAGAAAGGGAAATAACCTCAGAACGGACAATAACAAGTCAAACTCTAAAGGTTTAATCTGGTGGTCTGATTACCCTGCCCACTCTGCTTCTAACACAGTCCCTAATCTCTCTTGGCTGTGAAGGAACTACTCTCAGATGGGAACGGTGTCTTCTCAAACTACCAGACTGCCCTTCTACAATGTAGGAACGTGGAGTATCAGCAGGACTCATGACTATGCCTGGGTTTGGCACATTCTTAATCCAGACTGTAGAGCCGGTTTTGTATGTGCTCTGTGGTGTTTATTGTACCACTTAGTCTGTTTTACCTTCAACTCTTTGTCTTTTCTTTTGAAGGTGTGGAGGTTTGGCCAGGCTGGTTTCAGTGTGGATGGACTCACTGGGAGAGTAGTTCTGATGTTCCGTCCCATCAGGAGTTGAGCAGGTGAAGCTCCTGATGCTAATGGCGTAGCTCTGTAAGACATAAGTGCTTTGTGAGGGTCCTCACCTTTACACAGAAGTGTTTTAACAGTTCTCACTGCTCTTTCCGCTCCGTTGCTTTGAGGATAGTGCGGGCTGCTGGTTACATGATGGAAATCATAGTCTTTTGCAAAGTCAGCAAAGTCTGATGCTGCGAACTGAGGGCCATTGTCTGTAACTAGGACCTCTGGGACCCCGTGGCGAGCAAACATCGCTTTGAGCTTCTCTATCACATTTCTTGATGTTGTTGAAGTGAGAGAAGCAACTTCTATGTAGCGTGAAAAATAGTCTATCTGCAGAGCATAATCACCCTTGTTCCAATGGAAAAGATCTGCTGCCACTCTCTGCAATGGTCGTGAAGGTAATGGAGTGATCAACAGGGGTTCTGGGTAACTGTAGCTGTTTTTGACACATGTTTCACACTGACTTACTTTGTCTTTGATTTGCTTTGTCATACCTGGCCACCATACTGACATTTGCGCTCTTGCCAAGCATTTAGTGATGCCTTGATGTCCCTGGTGCAACTTCTCTAGAACTTCTTTTTGCATACTGCCAGGTATCACTAGTCGATTTCCCTTCAACAGCAAACCCTCTGCATTGAGCAGGTCCTGTCTGTGTTGCCAAAACAATGCTAGGTGTGGTGGAACACTCTTTTTTCCATCCCAACCTGTACGTACAAGAGAACTTAGCTGTCTGCACACTTCGTCCTCTTCCTGAGCCCTCTTTATCTGAGCAAGCTTGGTAGGTGTTGCTGGCAATTGTTGAATGACATGATCAACACTCACTTTTACCTCTTCCTCTCTTTTTAGGTCTGCTTCTGATAGGGTTTTCTTTGAGTGGAGCTCTGAAGAGAGTGTGTCCGCTGTGATCAGATTTTTTTCCAGGTACGTGCATGATCGAGTAGGAGAACCGCAGGAGTCGCAGAGGAAATCTTAATATGCGTGGAGGCAGGTCATCTAGCGATCTCGAGCCAAGTAGACTGACTAGTGGCTTGTGGTCAGTCCTGACCACAAAATCCAGTCCCAGAAGATAGGTTTGAAATCTTTCACAGGCCCACGTGATTGCTAGGGCCTCCTTCTCAATTTGAGCATATCTTTTCTCCGTAGGCGTCATGCTCCTTGAACTGAAAGCAACAGTTCTCCATTCACCTGTAGGCTGCAGCTGGGATAATACTCCTCCTAATCCAAAGAAAGACGCATCAGCTGAAACTCTGGTATGTCGATCTGGACAGTACTGTGCTAATACTGCCGAAGAACTGAGTTCTTGCTTAAATTTTTCAAAAGCTTGTTGTTGTGGACTCCCCCACACCCAGACGTTTTCAGGTTTGAGCAGGTCTCTGATAGGTCCAGTCAACTCTGCAATATTGGGTGAAAATTTTCCAACATAATTCACCATGCCAAGGAATCTCTTGACATCAGCTGTATTTTTAGGCTCTGGCATTTCTTTGATAGCTTTTATTTTGTCTGGATCAGCTCGTATGCCTTCTGCACTAACAATGTGTCCTAGGAACCTAACTTGAGGCACTGCAAATTGACATTTTTCGTTCAGTGTCAACCCTTTCTGTTCCAGGCGGTTCAGAACCTTGATAAGTCTTGCATCATGTTCCTTACGTGTAGCACCGAACACCAGGATGTCATCTGCGTGGCACAGTGTGCCATCCAGCAGTTGTGTCAACCGTTTCTGAAAGTGTTCAGGTGCTAAGGAAATGCCAAATGGAAGGCGGTTAAAACAGTATCTTCCATAAGGCGTAATGAAGGTAGTGAGCGGGACCGAATCTTTATGCAAAGGAATCTGCCAGAATCCAGCAGTAGCATCCAACTTAGAGAACACTGTTGCGCCTGACAGTTTAGCCAGTGTTTCATCGACTGCAGGAAGAATATGTCTCTCTCTGCAGACATTGCTATTTAGATGTGTTAAATCAACGCAGATTCGAATCTTGCCATTTGGTTTCGGCACTATCACCATACCTGAACACCACTCAGTCGCTTCTTCAATGGGTGTTATAACTCCTATTTCTTCCATTCTTTCTAGCTCCTCTTTCACTCTATTCATCATGAGCAAGGGCACTCGACGAGGGGCAGCCAGAGCAAATGGAGTGGTTAACTCTTTGAGTTTGATTTTGTATTCTCCTTCCAATTTTCCAAGTCCTGTGAAGACTTTTGGAAACATCTCTTTGTAATTCGGATCTGCTGTCTGCATTGCATCCACTGTGTGAAGTAAGTCCAGCTCTTTTATGGCTGGTAGTCCAAGGAGAGGGGACACCAGTCTTGGTATCACAAACACTGGGTGTTTTATCACTCTTCCCAGATGACAAAGTGATGCTTTAAACTTCCCTCTCACCTGTATTGACATGTTGCTTGGTCCACACAGCTTTTTGTTCGGCGGGCTGAGAACACCGTGGCTCGTCTTTGAGTACATGCTCTCTGGGATGGCTGTTACTGCTGCTCCTGTGTCCAGTTTGAAAAGAATTTTCTCGCCATTCACTGCAATGAACTTTTGCCAGACATCAGTCGAATTCTCAGACTTTACGACTCCCAGGAAAACAGTCTCTATGCTCTCCGTCTCATCACAATGATATATTTCCTCCAGTCTTTTTTTTGTTTTGCAGACTGCAGCGAAGTGTCCTTTTTTGTTGCACTTCCTGCACTCAGCCTCCCTCGCTGGACAGCTGTTCAGTGAGTGTGCTTGTGGCTTTCCACATCTGCTACATCCCTTGCTGGCTTCATAGTGTTTTGTACTGTCTTGTCGTCTTTGCATTCCTTTCTGTGCAAATCTTGGTTTCATTTTGTATTTTAACATGTCCATGTTTACCTCATTTGAGTCACCGCTTGCTTGTCTTAAGATTGTCTGCTGCTTTTTTATTTCTTCACTTTGTCTTATCTTTGTGATGGCTTTATTGAGTGTGAGCTCGGGGTCAAGCTGTAATCTCTCTGACAATCCGTGATCTCGTATGCCAACTACCAGTCTGTCTCGTATCATTTCCTCTTGAAGGACTCCATACTGGCAATTTTCTGCTAGTTTATAAACTGCCGTGATGAACATTTCAGCTGATTCGCCCTGTTCTTGGCACCTCTTGTTGAATTTAGCCCTCTCGTAGATCACGTTGTGTTTACATACGAAGTGTTTCTCGAACGCTTCTTTAACTTTGTCATATGTTTTTCTGTCTTCTTCAGAAAGAGCCAGCGTGCACATGATATCATCAGCTTTCTCTCCCATTGTGTAGATAAGCGAATTAACTTGATATTCTTGGCTTCTTTCACTAATTCCCGATGCTATACGGAATCTCTCATATCGTCTAATCCAATTTGGCCAGCTGCCAAAATCATTGAAGTCAAAATGTTCAGGCGGGCTTATTGAGAACAAAGTATCCATCTTATATGTTAACCTTGATGCTGTTTTTATTGAATTTTCTTTGGGGTTTTATTTCTTCTTCTTTCTCTCTCTTCGCGTTTATCGTCTCGGAGCTCACTCACACTCTGTGTCTGTCTCGCAGCTGCCGCCGTGCCGATCGCGTGATCTCGTTTTTGTTTCCTCGAAACTTCACTTACAAACTCTTATTTTCGCCGCGCTGGTGCGGATGACTGTTATCTCTTAGAAAGCGAGGTACATCCGCTTCTGACACCATGTTAGATTATTCGTAATGAACAGACAGGAGACAGCGGGCTCTTAACATGGAAGCTTTACTGAAAACTCACATCCTCCGCGCATGCGCATGTGCATGCGCACATTACACATCCAAAACATCCTACCAGTACAAACCATCCCACCCTCCTTTGTGTGTATGTTATCTCTAAACTCTTAAAAACCTTATTACCTTTTGTTTTACTTATTTGAGAATGAGACATTTGTACCAGTCACCCTGAGACATTTCGAATGATACTAAACATGTATAATACTCGATGATAATCATTCACATTAAACCATTTAGATTCTTGTGTGAGTTTGGGTAATCTCTACAAGAGTGAAGAATGAGGGGCAGAAATGTAGATTATGATGAGGGAGGTGAGACCTTCGTCTCAATAGTGCTCGAGGGGGCGTTCAAAGGTCCTTTGTCCACTCGAGGAGTGGTTGTTCCTCAACCAGTTTCTCCAGTTTTTCCAGTCTTAAAATACACTTCAACAGCAGAAGCATGTATACAAACTTTAATACCATCAAATTTACAACAGTTTATACATCCATTCAGCATTATAGCAATATGGTTCATGGTACATGAACCAATAAAACCAATAAAACATGGTTCAATGAGGATAAAGGAATTGATTTTGAATCGGAAGGTCATGACCTCAATTATAAGAACAGAGTAAACAAAGCAGGTGGGGGAGTTGCTATATATGGCCATACATTTTTTTAAGTTTAAAGTAATTGATGTTGTGGCAAAAAATCATTAACCAACCAATATCACTGCGTAAGAGACATTCTGAGACAAAAGGTCTTTTAAAATGATTTATTCTTGCAAGAATAGTTTCAGTCTGACACACAGAAGTTACGCTGTGCATGAGAGTGACACACAACAGGAAGATATGAGACAGCCTTTATACTCTTTTCAAGGTTCCTCTTCACCCGCTGTACCTTTCACCCACCCAGATAAGGTCCTTACTGCTGTTCAGTCTCTACTTAAAGACACAATCTGGTACTGAAATAAACTGGCCAAAACTGGCCGTCCCTAAGGTCAGTTGTCCTGTCCCATATGTTCCTGAAACGTCACACACAAGCACGTACACACATATATTTTACACATTGAATAGGTTCTCTCTCTTATGATATCTGTTAGGGTTCAATGACTATTAAAATTTCCACAACATTGACAAGATGACATTAACAATAAATTATATACTAGAATGTATATCAATTGAAATTCACAATTAAAAGAAAAAATGGTTCATGTTTTCAAGGTTCCTCTTCACCCGCTGTACCTTTCACCCACCCAGATAAGGTCCTTACTGCTGTTCAGTCTCTACTTAAAGACACAATCTGGTACTGAAATAAACTGGCCAAAACTGGCCGTCCCTAAGGTCAGTTGTCCTGTCCCATATGTTCCTGAAACGTCACACACAAGCACGTACACACATATATTTTACACATTGAATAGGTTCTCTCTCTTATGATATCTGTTAGGGTTCAATGACTATTAAAATTTCCACAACATTGACAAGATGACATTAACAATAAATTATATACTAGAATGTATATCAATTAAAATTCACAATTAAAAGAAAAAAAATATATATTATAAGTTGTATATACAGTATACTGTTGTGGTCATAAATGGCACCCCTGGTAAATATGATAAAAAATGGCTGTAAAAAATAAATTGCATTGTTTATCCTTTTGATCTTTCATTAAAAAAAAAAATGCAAAAAGCTAACCTCTCATTGAAGTAAAAGTATTGAAAGTGCGGGGGAAATCACATTATGAAATAAATGTTTTTCTCCAAAACATGTTGGCTACAAATATTGGCACCCTTTGATTAAATACTTTTTGCAATCTCCTTTTGCCTAGATAACAGCTCTGAGTCTTCTCCTGTAATGCCTGATGAGTTTGGAGAACACCTGACAATAGATCAGAGATCATTCCTCCATACAGAATCTCTCCAGATCCTTCAGATTCACAAGTTCATGTTTGTGCTTCTCCTCTTCAGTTCAACCCACTCATTTTCTATAGGGTTCGGATCAGGGAACTGGGACAGCCATGGCAGAAGCTTCATTTTCTGCTTATTGACATATTTTTGTGTTGATTTTGAGTTTGTTTTGGATCATTGTCCTGATGGAAGATCCAACCACGGCCTATTATAAGATTTCTAGCAGAAGCCGTCAGGTTTAGATTTTTTTATCTGTTGATATTTGATAGAATCCACGATGCCATGTATCTGAACAAGATGTCCAGTACCTCCAGCAGAAAAATATGCCCACAACAATTCTTGATTTTTGCAATTTTTTTGAATGAAAGATCAAAAGGATAAACAATGCAGATTTATTTTTTCCAGCCATTTTTGATCATATTTACCAGGGGTGCAATTAATTCTTACCACAACTGTAGGTCACCGGGTTCAAGTATGGAGTAATTTATTGACTGGATGGAAAATGTTTTCTATAACAAATAACAAAATACTATTCATCTGTGGAGATTATAATATAGACTTGATAAATCCAAATAAACATAAAATAACAGATGAATTTGTGAATAGGATACAGTATGAGCGTACCCAACCATCACTAGACCCAGTAGAAGTACTTCACACAGTGCCACACTCATTGATAATATTTTCACAAATAACATTGAATACACTACGGTCAGTGGCCTAATGATATGTGACATAACTGACCATCTGCCAGTCTTCACATTGTATGATGACAATTATAAAAATAATAAAACTCCCCAAAAATCTATCTATAAACGTATAAAGACAGAAGCAGCAATTAATTCACTCAATTATGACTTAATGGAACAAGACTGGAACACTGTATACAGAGAGAAAGATGTGGATAGAGTGTAGAATAGTTTTTTTTAGAAATATTTAGCACATTATACAACAAAAACTGTCCAATTCGGCAATACAATTACAAGAATAAATGTATAAAATGTCCCTGGTTAACTAAGGGTTTACAAAATGCTTGTAAAAAAAAAAACTCTATATAGACAATTTATTAAACTAAGGACAAAATAATTTAAAAACAGATATAAAACATATACAAATAAATTGACCAATATAATAAGAACTAGTAAGAAATTATACTATAAAAATGTATTAAAGGAAAACAAAAATAATATTAAAGGGGTATTGGGGTATACTAAATAGTATAATTAAGGATAAACAAATAAGAATTCATATCCAGATTATTTTATTGATAAGAATGGTGAAAACTTTAATATGCATAACATAGTAAATAGTTTCAATTAGTTTTTTGTAAATGTTGGACCAGATTTAGCAGCAACAATTTCTGAGTGTGGAAGTAATACATTGAATGAGTAATTTATAGAAAGGAATGCAAAGACCATCTTTCTCTCTGATGTGAGTGAGACAAAGATTAAAACTGTTGTTAATAAATACAAAAAATCTACTGATTGTTATGACATAGATATGACATTAATTAAAAAAGTAATAAATAGTATTTTAAAACCTCTAATGTGCATATGCAATGTATCATTTCAGACTGGAATATTTCCAAATAAAAGGAAAATTGCAAAAATAATACCACTGTATAAAAATGGAAACAAGCACATCTTCACAAACTATAGACATGTCTCTCATCTGCTACCTCAGTTTTCAATTTTTTTTTGAGAAACTATTTAATGATTAGAAAAATGTAGACAAATATGATATAATAAATGAAAGTCAGTATGGTTTTAGAGCAAAGAGGTTGACATAAATTGCCTTAATTGAAGCTGTGGAAGAAATCACAAACACCAAAAAAATAAAAAAATAAAATAAAAAGAATGCAGTTGGAATATTTATTGATTTAAATAAAGCCTTTGATACACTTAATCATTCTATTTTACTCAAACTGGAAAGATATGGCATTAGGGGAGTGGCTTTGAACTGGATTAATAATTAATAAAGTTAAATATGTCCTGGAATTTAATGATGTGTATATATGTGTCTATGTGTATTTAGGTATATATACAAGTGTATATATATATATATATATATATATATATATATATATATATATATATATATATATATGTGTGTGTGTATAGTTATTATTTGTAATATATATGTATATATATGTATGTATATATATATATATATATATATATATATATATATATATATATATATATATATATATGGGAGATAAACTGCATTTTTTTCTAGGTATTGTCACGGTTTCAATGTGTTTAGTTCTGTTTTGAGATCTTGTTTCCCCCGTCTTTTGTGACTTTTGGTTCAGTCCTGTTAGTTTTTCCCGCTATGTCTGATTAGTAATTCCCTTCACCTGTGTTCGGTTAATCATCCCATTAGTCCCTGTTCATTTAAGCCCTGTGTTTTCCCTCAGTGTTTGTTGGTCGTCGTCCGTGTATGGTTGTGTGTTTTGAAGTCCTGGAGTTCCTTTCCCTTTGTTCTTGTATGTTTATGGAAGTAAAGTTTGTAAATAAATACCTATATCGTAGATTCCGTGTCCTCGTCTTCAGCAGCCTACAGCAACCTGACAGAACGACCAACCATTACAAAAGAGGAAAGGAAACCGAAGATGACCGAGCGGGAGAGAGGACATCCATTTGCGGGGACCCGGTTGGCCATATTTCGTGGGACCCGTGGAGGCCGCAGTGGAGGAGGTGGTCGAGTGGAAGCCCGACACCACTCTATATTCTGGCCTCTTTTCGACCCTGGGTTGGTGATGACCGAGCCTGAGCTTCCCTGCACGCCTGCCGAGCCTGAGCTTCCCTGCACAGTTAAGGTTAATTACGAGTTTGATGACTTCACCGATCTTCCTCCTCTCATCGGTCCCGAAGTGCCAGAGTTTCCTTCGCCGCTGGTTCCGTCCAGCCCAGCCACGCCCGCACCGCTGGTTCCGTCCAGCCCAGCCACGCCCGCACCGCTGGTTCCGTCCAGCCCAGCCAAGCCCTCACCGCTGGTTCCGTCCAGCCCAGCCAAGCCTGCACCGCTGGTTCCGTCCAGCCAATCCGAGCCCGTCGCCTGCCCGCCAGAGCCTGAGCCCGTCGCCTGCCCGCCAGAGCCTGAGCTCGTCGCCTGCCCGCCAGAGCCTGAGCCCGTCGCCTGCCCGCCAGAGCCTGAGCCCGTCGCCTGCCCGCCAGAGCCTGAGCCCGTCGCCTGCCCGCCAGAGCCTGAGCCCGTCGCCTGCCCGCCAGAGCCTGAGCCCGTCGCCTGCCCGCCAGAGCCTGAGCCCGTCGCCTGCCCGCCAGAGCCTGAGCCCGCGACAGAGCCCGCTGATCCTGCGCCAGAGCCCGCTGATCCTGCGCCAGAGCCCGCTGATCCTGCGCCAGAGCCCGCTGATCCTGCGCCAGAGCCCGCTGATCCTGCGCCAGAGCCCGCTGATCCTGCGCCAGAGCCCGCTGATCCTGCGCCAGAGCCCGCTGATCCTGCGCCAGAGCCCGCTGATCCTGCGCCAGAGCCCGCTGATCCTGCGCCAGAGCCCGCTGATCCTGCGCCAGAGCCCGCTGATCCTGCGCCAGAGCCCGCTGATCCTGCGCCAGAGCCCGCTGATCCTGCGCCAGAGCCCACTGATCCTGCGCCAGAGCCCACTGATCCTGCGCCAGTCCTGTCCAGCCCAGAGTTTCCTTTGCCGCTGGTCCTGCTTAGTTCAAAGTCCTCTTCACTGCTGGTCCTGCCCAGCCCAAGACCCTCGTTGCTGCCGGATCCCCCCTGTCCTGTCAATTTTCCCATTAAAATTTTGGGGGGGCGCCCACCCGAAGGCTCTTCGCCGCCCTGGCCGCCTAAAGGGTCTTTACCACCGTGGCCGCCTGAGGGGTCTTCGCCGCCGTGGCCGCCTGAAGGGTCTTCACCACCGTGGCCGCCTGAAGGGTCTTCACCACCGTGGCCGCCTGAAGGGTCCTCACCACCGTGGCCGCCTGAAGGGTCCTCACCACCGTGGCCGCCTGAAGGGTCTTCACCACCGTGGCCGCCTGAAGGGTCTTCACCACCGTGGCCGCCTGAAGGGTCTTCACCACCGTGGCCGCCTGAAGGGTCCTCACCACCGTGGCCGCCTGAAGGGTCCTCACCACCGTGGCCGCCTGAAGGGTCTTCACCACCGTGGCCGCCTGAAGGGTCTTCACCACCGTGGCCGCCTGAAGGGTCCTCACCACCGTGGCCGCCTGAAGGGTCTTCACCACCGTGGCCGCCTGAAGGGTCTTCACCACCGTGGCCGCCTGAAGGGTCTTCACCACCGTGGCCGCCTGAAGGGTCTTCACCACCGTGGCCGCCTGAAGGGTCTTCACCACCGTGGCCGCCTGAAGGGTCTTCACCACCATGGACGCCCGAGGGTCCGACAGCTCCGCCCTGGACGCCCGAGGGTCCGACAGCTCCGCCCTGGACGCCCGAGGGTCCGACAGCTCCGCCCTGGACGCCCGAGGGTTCGTCTGCTCAGCCCTGGCCACGCCCACGTCCTGCTCCGCCCTGGCCACACCCACGTCCAGCTCCGCCGTGGCCACGCCCACATCCAGCTCCGCCCTGGCCACACCCACGTCCAGCTCCGCCGTGGCCACGCCCACATCCAGCTCCGCCATGGCCACGTCCACAGCCGGTTCCACCCCGGTTCCCCAAGCTACCAGCTCCGCCCTGGAGGCTTCCCGTCCCTGCATCACCGTGCCCTCGTCAGCCTCCAGGGCGCCCACCCTCCCACCCCTTTGGATGTTGTACGGCGCGAGGTCGCGCCTTCGGAGAGGGGGGGGTACTGTCACGGTTTCAATGTGTTTAGTTCTGTTTTGAGATCTTGTTTCCCCCGTCTTTTGTGACTTTTGGTTCAGTCCTGTTAGTTTTTCCCGCTATGTCTGATTAGTAATTCCCTTCACCTGTGTTCGGTTAATCATCCCATTAGTCCCTGTTCATTTAAGCCCTGTGTTTTCCCTCAGTGTTTGTTGGTCGTCGTCCGTGTATGGTTGTGTGTTTTGAAGTCCTGGAGTTCCTTTCCCTTTGTTCTTGTATGTTTATGGAAGTAAAGTTTGTAAATAAATACCTATATCGTAGATTCCGTGTCCTCGTCTTCAGCAGCCTACAGCAACCTGACAGGTATATTGTGTTAGGAACTTAGCATATATATATATATATTGCTCTAAATAAACTTCAATCAATCAATCAATCAATCATGGGCCTATATATCGCTCTGCCTGTTAGAATAATTTCCCAAGTACTGTGATTGCCAGTTTGTTCTCAGCGATCATCATTGGTTTCCCAGTATTTTTTATAATCTTTTTATATACATGCATAGCTGCGATGTTGTTTAGAATCACAACCCCACAAGACTGTCAAAGAGCTACAAAGACATGTACTGCTCATTTAATATTAGTGGGTATATTTTATGCTCCCATCACTTTTACATATGCTCTTTCATCCTTTATAAACACTAACACAAGGATCATCAATATCTCTCTGACTACTGTGCTTCCTCCAATGCTTAACCCTATAATCTACACATTTATGACAGATGAACTTATGGTGTTTGTGAAAAGACTTCTTATTAAAAGACGAATCACAGTTTAATCTAGGAAATAAACCTCTTTTCCCCAAATTTAAATATACCAATAATTTTATATTCTCTGCTGTGAAGTGCATTTTTAAAACCGTTCTTTATCACAAAATAAATGTGGTCTTTTATTTTGAAGCACACAATTGCCATTCATCATTTCTATAAAGATTATACGATTTCTAATAAGATTTTCAATAAAGAGTTCTAAGCCTTGAATCAATCCAACCACCACTGAAACATTTGTAACATTTTAAAACAACATCCCATATTAAGGTGAAGAGTTTAAAGGGGTAGTTCACCCCAAAATTAAAATTCTGTCAGTAATTGCTCACACTCATGTTGTTCCAACCCTCATGTTGTTCCAACCCAAGACTTTTGTTCATCTTCAGAACACAATTTAAGATATTTTTGATGAAATCTGAGAGCTGTCTCACTCCTTCATAGGCTTCTATGTAATTTAATTCTGCCAGCCCAGAAAAACATCATTAAAATAGTCCAAGTGACTACAGTGGCTCAACCTCAAGTTTATCAAGCGACGAGAATGCATTTTGTGTGCAAAAACCCCCAAGATATAACATCTTTATTCAACTATTCATTTTCTTCTGTGTGGGCCTCTGACGTGAGTTCACGAGAGCGTCACGATGCATGCACGAGTATTCTTTTCTCATGTGTAATCTCATCTTTCGTTTGGTTTCTGTTTGGTTGTGAAATGTAGTTAGTGGACCAGACAGAGTCTTATTGAAATGTTGTGTCAAGTCAGGTCAAGTCATCTTCATTTCTATAGAGCTTTTAACAATGGAGATTGTTTCAAAGCAGCTTTACAGAGATAAACATACAATTTACGGTATCAGAGATTGTTTTGGCTTTAAAGCGATTTTTGAATAATGTTATTTCCAGCTAAAGTTAGTTTTGATTGATTCACTTCCAGCAAAATTATCATTTGTTATTACTTTAGGGGCCACTTAGACGACGGCGTTCTCTCTAAACAGACTTTAAACGCGAACCTGTGACCTAATGGCGTTCACATGCGTTCACATGCGCATTAAATATTGATTCTATAGTTATATTCGTTTGAATATGTGCGCAGGTTTGTAATTTCCTTACAAACCATGCCTAAACAAACTACTTGTCTTGCCTATACATTTGATAAAGAATTTTGTTTTATTTGATCACTTCGGGGTACGCGAACCAGATTTTAAACAACGCTTTATCTGTAGAGTGGGAAAAGGATCCTCCATAGGGAGAGGATAGTTGACACTTCAGCACTGCATTGTCATCGGGTCCAGGCGAATCTCCTTCGTCAGATCTGGATACGGCCTGGATCCGGCAGGCTGCGGGAAAACCTCGGGATAAACAAAGACACTAAAGTTAGCAGAGATGCCATTCTTCTTATGATGTAACGAGTACATCAGGATTTAAGGGAAGTGTCCCCAACATTGAATTATAGAAGTCTATAATGTATTATGTGTATGCTAGGTCAAAGATATGTGTTTTTAGTCTAGCTTTGAACTGACAGAGTGTGTCTGCTTCCCGGACAATGGTAGGAAGATTGTTCCAAAGTTTTGGTGCTAAATAGGAAAAGGATCTACCGCTAGCAGTCGATTTTGATATTCTAGGTATTATCAACTGGCCGGAATTTTGAGATCGCAATAGACGTGAATGACTATAATGCTTTAAAAGCTTGCTCAAGTACTGCGGAGCTAAACCATTTAGTGCTTTGTAAGTAATCAACAATATTTTGAAATTTATACGATGTTTAATAGGGAGCCAATGCAGTGTTGACAGAACTGGGCTAATATGGTCAGACTTCCTGGTTCTGGTAAGAACTCGAGCTGCTGCGTTTTGAACTAGCTGTAGTTTGTTTATTAAGCGTGCAGGGCAACCTCCCAGTAGAGCATTACAATAATCTAGTCTTGATGCCATGAACGCATTAACTAATTGTTCTGCATTTGTTAATGAGAGCATATGGCGTAATTTAGATATGTTTTTAAGATGGAAAAATGCAGTTTTACAGATACTAGACACGTGACTTTCAAATGAAAGATTGGTATCAAAGAGCACACCAAGGTTCCTAACTGACGACGAAGACTTAACAGAGTAGCCATCAAGTGTTAGACAGTATTCTAGGTTATTACGTGTGGAAGTTTTTTGTCCAATAATTAGAATCTCTGTTTTTTCAGAATTTAGTAGTAGGAAATTACTAGTCATCCAATTTTTTATATCAGCTATGCATTCCGTTAATTTTGTGAATTGGTAAGTTTCGTTAGGTTTTGAATAAATATACAGCTGAGTATCATCGGCATAACAGTGAAAACTAATTCCATGTTACCTAATGATATCTTCTAATGGTGCATATCTTCATTTATTGCTACAAACTGATAACGGTCAGATAAGTATGATTTAAACCATGCTAATGCAATTCCACTAATGCCAACATAATTTTCAAATCTATTTAAAAGAATGTTGTGGTCAATAGTATCAAATGCAGCACTAAGATCAAGTAACACTAATAGAGAGATACAACCGCAATCGGATGATAAGAGCAAATAATTTGTGACCCTGATGATAGCTGTCTTGGTACTATGGTACGGTCTGAATCCTGACTGAAAATCCTCGCAGATATCATTTCTTTCAAGAAAGGAACACAGTTGTAAGGATACTGCTTTTTCTAATATCTTTGATAGAAAAGGCAGATTCGAGATCGGCCTGTAATTGACTAATTTTGTATGATCCGGTTGCGTTTTTT
The DNA here is from genome assembly GCF_029890125.1 of Rhinichthys klamathensis goyatoka. Lineage (NCBI taxonomy): Eukaryota > Metazoa > Chordata > Actinopteri > Cypriniformes > Leuciscidae > Rhinichthys > Rhinichthys klamathensis. The sequence continues at coordinate 1,185,179 of NW_026606832.1, forward strand.
TAACAAGCGGTTTTATCATAGCCAGCTTAAAGGTTTTTGGTACATATCCTAGAGACAAAGACGAATTAATGATAGTAAAAAGAGGATCTATGACATCTGGAAGCATCTCTTTCAGTAGCTTAGTCGGTATAGGGTCTAACATTCAAGTTGTCGATTTAGATGAATTAACGAGTTTAGAAAATTCTTCCTCTCCTATGGCAACAAATGAATCAAATTTTTCCTCAGGGAGACAACAATGCACTGCCTGATGCGATACTGTGGTAGACGGTTGCATAGTTATAATTTTGTCCCTGATATTATCGATCTTATAAGTGAAGAAGTTCATAAAGTCATTACTGCTGTGTTGCTTGGACACTTCTGGGGTTGAAGCTTTCTTTTTCGTTAGTTTAGCCACTGTTTCAAATAAATACCTAGGATTATGTTTATTTTCTTCTAATAGGGTTGAATAATAAGCAGATCTAGCAGCTTTTAAGGCCTCTCTGTAAGCAATCGAGCTCTCTTTCCATGAAATCCGAAATACCTCTAGTTTAGTTTTCTTCCAGTTGCGCTCCATTTTTCTGGCTGCTCTCTTAAGGGCCTGAGTGTACTCGTTGTACCACGGCGTTGGACTATTTTCTTTAATCTTCTTTAAGCGCAACGGAGCAACTGCGTCTAAAGTGCTGGAAAAGAGAGAGTTAAAAGTTTCTGTTGCAATATCGAGTTCTTCAAAGCTATCTGGGATGCTGAGATGATGAAACTGATTAGAAAGATTATTGATAAAGCAATCTTTAGTGGCAAAAGTTATAGGTCTAACGTATTTATAACACGGAGTCGGCTTTGCAGCCTTGACTAAATGTAATTTACATGAGACTAGATAATGATCTGAGATGTCATCGCTCTGCTGCAGAATTTCAACGGCATCAACATCTATTCCATGTGATAGTATTAGATCTAGAGTATGATTACGACAATGAGTAGGTCCCGACAGGTGTTGTCTAACTCCAATTGAGTTTACAGTGTCTTTAAATGCCAATCCCAATGCATCTTTTTCATTATCTACATGTATATTAAAATCACCAACAATTAGTACTTTATCTGCAGCCAATACTAATTCTGATAGAAAGTCCGCAAATTCTTTGATAAAAACTTTATGGTGCCCTGGTGGCCTGTATACAGTAGCCAGCATAATTCTCAAATGTGATTTATCGTTTACACTATATATTTTTACATTAAGAACCAACATTTCAAAAGAAGTATATTTAAAACTAGATTTCTTAGTGGTTTTGAAAATATTACTATAAATTACAGCAACACCTCCCCCTTTGCCTTTCAGACGAGGTTCATGTTTATAACTGCAATCTTGTGGGGTTGACTCATTTGAAGTAATATAATCGTTTGGTTTTAACCAGGTTTCTGTCAAACACAGCACATCTTAATTATAATCTGAAATCATATCATTAACTATGAGTGATTTTGGAGTAAGGGATCGAATATTCAGCAACCCAAGCTTTATCATTTGCTCATCTGTATTATATCTGTTTTTTATTCGTTGAACATCAATTAAATTTTTAACCTGACGTTTTTGGGATTTACAAATTCGGGGAACAGACACAGTCTCTATATGATGATATCTAGGTGAAAGAGGCTCTATGTGATGGGATTTATCTGACCTTGGTGACGTGAGGCCGCTAGCAGACGTTCGGTTTAGCCAGTCTGTCTGCTTCCTGACCTGAGCCCCAGATTATCATGTTTTAGCTCTAAGACTATGAGCCAAATTACTAGAGAGAAGAGCAGCACCAGCCCAGGAGGGATGAATACCATTTCTTTTCAACAGGTCAGGCTTGCCCCAAAAACTTTTCCAATTGTCTATGAATTCTACATTATTACGCGGACACCACTCAGACAACCAACCATTGAGTGAACACGATCTACAAACTATCTCACCACTCCTTCGAACAGGAAGGGGGCCAGAGCAAATTACAGTGCCTGACATCATACTTGCGAGTTCACACACCTCTTTAATATTAATTTTGGTGATCTCCGACTGGCGGAGTCGAACATCATTAGTGCCAACATGAATAATGATCTTAGAGAATTTACGATTAGTATTAGCCAGCACTTTTAAATTTGCTTTGATGTCAGGCACTCTGGCTCCCGGCAAACATGTGACTATGGTGGCTGGTATCTCTATTTTCACGTTCCGTGTGATCGAATCACCAATTACCAGGGCACAATCAACAGAATTCTCAGTGGGTGTTTCACTGAGTGGGGCAAATCGTTTTGTTATGGTAATCGGAACGGAAGAGTGGTTTTTTGATCCGTGACTAGAGCGATCTCTCACTGTCACCCATCTGCCCTGCTGCACGGGCTCTACTTCAGCCGGAACTGAATCATATAAAGAGTTCACTATGCTAGGCGCATCCAAAACACTATCTAAAGATCTAGCATTCTTACCATCCTCAATTAAAGTTTGGATGCGTGTCACTAGTTCTGAAATCTTCTCCGTCAGCCTGACTGTCTCCTTGCATTTATCACATATAAATCCTATATTGCCATCGGAGAAGGCTATACTAAACATATGACACGTGACACAGGTGACAATAGCAGGACAAGAAGACATTACTCACCGTGTTTGTTGACTGATTTACTTACCTGGACTTTTATGAACTCAAAGGCGCGGGCGCAGGAGGGAAAATAAATAAATAAATGAGCGCACGGGTGGCGCGTTAACAGGCTAACGTTAGCGAGTTACTAGCGTGCTGTGTTAACAATAACGGAAGCTAGAGATGGGTTAATCTGAGATGTTGGGTAAGCTGTATTTAGTAGTATAAACAACTAGAAATGATAGTAAATGATGGCTCAAAACAGAAAGAAATACGAGGCTCAGGCGGAGCTTACAACCTCGAAGCAAACAAACACACAGCAGGCAGCGAGGCAGACAGGAGCAAAATGAGTGTGACCCCTGTCACTAAACCGTCTTATGATGTGCACTCAACAGCAAGTAAATGAAACCCAGGACAGTCATGTACTGTGACAAGAACAGTGATCTGACAACTTTGAAAATCGTGTAGTTTTCCCGACATTAGTCTTGGAGTTTGTTAACTTAAAAAAAATTTAAGCAACTGATTGCCTAAATTTTTTTTAGTTCTGCCATCGTTTTATACTGTAACCCCTAATATGTATTCAAAATAATATTAATATTGTGCAAAAAGACAATATAAAACTCAATTCCTACATGTATTTTGCAATTTGATAGCATACATATCCTGTTAAGTAAAATCTTTTACCAATGGCACACTTGCATGTGCTAACATTACTATCACTATACATTTGCATGCAACATGCCGTAGCCTATCCACCTTATTTTTTAAAGGGGTCATATGATGCTTTTTAATGTTTTCCTTTTCCTTTAGTGTAATGTATCTGTTTGTGCATGTATACGATCTGCAAAGTTGCAAAGCTCATAGTCTCCAACAAAGAGATTTATTCTAACAGAGAAGACTGCTCCAGACATGCCTAAAACCAGCCCGTTCTCATCCCAAGGCTTCATCTAACTGACGCTTTTGACCATGCGTCAACATGCCGACGCACATGGTACCCCTTAAGCGTCAATATGAGACGCGCCTCCTAGTGGTCTATCCCTAACCCTACCGCAGACCTAAACCTACCCATAACGGAAGCGTCATCTAACTGACGCTAAAGGGTGCCATGTGCGTCGGATTTAGACGCATGGTCAAAAGCGTCAGTTAGATTACGCCCGAGGATGAGCGTCTCATATTGACGCTTAAAGGGTACCATGTGCGTCGGCATGTTGACGCATGGTCAAAAGTGTCAGTTAGATGACGCCTTGGGATGAGAATGTGTTGCTAAAACGCCTCGATCAAAGTCCAGATATTACTTCCTCAAACATCTACTGTATGTCACAATGTGAAATATTAGCATAATGCACGGCCAAAGGCATACACAAAGAAAGAAGATGAGGCTTTAGTGAATTGCAGTTTTGTCATCACTGTGTGTTTGAATGCGAAAGCAAAATCACTTTTTTTTTCGCCTTCCGACATATGAAATTAAGAATCATTATTTATAAAGAACTCTGCTACACTCTTTCAGTTTAAGTTCAGCTTATTATAATCAGTTATTGAGTTTACCTAACCTTTTTTGGTAACACTATTTTGATGGTATTCAAACAATATTTAATAATATCCACTGGGTAAATCCATATGAAGAACAGCAGCAAACAACCATACGTTAACGAGACCAGCCTGCACCAAACGAGGTGATTAACTAATACACAGCTGGCAATAATGACAAATCAAATGAGTAAATATGGTGATAGACTAGTGGCGGGAAATGCTGCAAAACAGAAATCAAAGTCCAAACAGGGTGATATTGTGACAACAGTATAAGGAACTTTATTTAATTAGTCACTGTTTGAGTTTACAGTGTAGTTTTTCTTTCTAACCATTTACCAAATCAGCAAGTGTATGATGCTAAGTTTTTAAATTTATGTTCAGATTTTAAAAGTTGTGTACTGTTTTCAAGCCTTTAGTTGCTCAAAAAATCTACATAACAGTGTGTAACTACAGATCTTGTGGCTGTTGAAATTGAATATTCATCCCATTTATGCATATCATTTCATGATGATAAAATTACTAGGCCCTTCCTGTCTGTATATTGACGTCAACGTTTCTTATTGACAGAAATGGGTTATTAGTTAAATTGCTGTAAAGACGCTAAAAGACGCTTTTGGCCTTATGTGGATTTCTCTTGGACTTACAGAACTATCGGACGCTTTGGGAGTGAGATCGGGTGTCATCAATGAATCTCATTAGGATTACTAGATACATAAATGCTTGCTAAAATGGTACTTTGAAGAAAATGGCACTACTGCTAACTGTAAAAAAAAAAATCTGTAATTTTACAATAGTTTTGCCATTTATTTTGACAGATTTTTCCTGTAGTTTTGAAATACAGAAAATATTGATAAAATTAGCAAAATAGACTGTGAATTTACATCTATAACATTTCATGAAAAACCTGTAACTGTGAATAACCAAAAATAGTTTTTTCTTTATAAAAGAAAACTACTCGGTTACTATCGTAACCTCAGTTCCCTGAGAGAGGGAACGAGTATTGCGTAGCTATACGCAGTGGGGAAACTCCTTTTCCTCGATTTACTGAAGCCTATATGTAAAACGCATTTGCAGCTGCACAGCTAGCACACTGAGCGTCTGACACGCTCATAGGCTGTGCTGCAGCAACTGCACATCCAATGGCGCGGGCGAATCTGACGCACGACCAATGAGCTAGCCCAACGTCAGAGCTCGTCGAGGGGGCGTGGCCCAGCCTATATAGACCCCCGAATTCGCCATTATAGCAGGTTTATACGACTGAAGCGACCACTTCACCAGTTACCATAGTGCGGCCGGTTACGCAATACTCGTTCCCTCTCTCAGGGAACTGAGGTTACGATAGTAACCGAGTAGTTCCCTTTCGAACGGTCACTTCGTATTGCGTAGCTATACGCAGTGGGGACGCCATGCAAAACGACGCACCCTGAGTAACTGGTTGCACTGCAACTCAGGACCCCTGAGCTAACAGAACAAGCCAGAACCCAATAACATATGCATATACATGTATATATAACAGACCAGACACAGTCGGGTCTGAATAATATATATATAAAGTCAGTAACAACTAACAGAATATACTAACCAAACCAGACACCGTCGGGATTATTAGTATAACTTTATTACCGGCCGAAGCGGGTTTATATAAATATGTAAGTGATTATGCACAGTAATTTTTGTAGACAAGACCAGCCACTGACAGGTCTCAATCATACCGAAAGCACCTTCGCCTGCAGGGAAGGTACCTCCATATTATAGAACTTCATAAATGTGGAAGGCGAGGACCAGCCGGCCGCATCACAAATATCTTGAATGGGAAAACCAGATGACCAAGCCCACGACGAGGCCATACCTCTGGTTGAATGGGCCTTGACACCTATGGGGCAAACATGACCCATTGCAGTGTAGGCCAAAGAGATGGCATCCACTATCCATCTAGACAGTCTTACTTAGTGACTGGATCACCCTTAGATCGGCCCCCAAAGCAGACAAACAGCTGTTCTGATTGTCTAAAAGACGCAGAACGCTCCAGATAGATTCTCAACGCCCTGACAGGGCAGAGAAGATTAACCTCCCCATCCTCGGCAGAAGGGGGAAGGGCTAATAGCGTAATAACTTGTGCTCTAAACGGCATTGAGAGCACCTTGGGTACGTAACCATGCCTGGGTTTGAGAATGACTCTGGAGTCATCCGATCCAAACTCCAAACATGCAGGACTCACAGAGAGGGCCTGCAGGTCTCCCACTCGCTTGATAGATGCCAATGCCAACAGGAGAGCAGTCTTTAGCGAAAGTGGTTTTAGATCAACCGACTGGAGCGGCTCAAAAGGTGGTCCCCTCAGGGCCCTAAGGACCGTGGAGAGGTCCCAAGGCGGCACCGAAGGGGGCCTGGAGGGGTTAATCCTCCTAGCACCCTTCAGAAACTTTACCACCAGGTCATTCCTTCCTAGTGATTGGCCAGCCACCAGAGCATGATGCGCTGCGATGGCTGCCACATACACTTTGAGCGTGGACGGGGTGCGGCCCGCGTCCAGTAGCTCCTGCAGGAAGGAGAGCACCACCGAAACCTCACATGACTCTGGGTCAATACGATTTCTCGAGCACCAGCTGGAAAAACCCGACCACTTTAAAGCATAAAGGCGCAGAGTAGACGGGGCCCTTGCTTCAGAGATAGTGCTTAAGACCCTGTCAGGAAGGTCCCCGGATATCCGTTTAGGGGCCACACATGGAGGGCCCATAAATCGGGTCGGGGATGCCACATCGTTCCGTTGGCCTGTGTGAGGAGATCCTTCCTCAACGGAACAGGCCAGGGGGTCGTGTCTGACAACTGAACCAGTTCCGGAAACCAAGGTCTGGATTTCCAGAGAGGAGCCACCAGAAGGACTGGGCATCCGCTCTCCCTGACCCGCTCGATAACCTGTGGGATCATCGAGACGGGGGGAAACGCGTAAAGGGGGCGGCTGGGCCAGAGATGAGCCAGCGCATCCCTGTTTTTCGAGAAAAACACCCTGCAGTGGGTGTTGGCTCTCGAGGCGAAAAGGTCGACTTCGGCCTCGCCGAACCTCTCCCATATTAGTCTGACCATCTGAGGGTTCAGGGACCACTCGCCTAGGGGAGTGTTGCCCCTTGAGAGCATATCCGCGCCCACATTCTGGACGCCCGGGACGCTCGCGCGCCCTGAATGCGGCTACCAGTGTCTGCACAGAGAGCGCGCGCTCTTGAGTGAGCCGCGCTTTCATTGTCACCGAGTCTAAAACCGTGCCCAGAAAGACCACAATCTGGCTGGGGTTCAGTTCGCTTTTGGCAACATTGATTGTGAGACCCAGGCACTTTAAATGGCTGAGAATCAAATCCCTGTGAACTATTAGTTCGTCTCTCGACTGCGCTAGCACCAGCCAGTCGTCGGGATAATTCAGCACACGCACTCCCTGGCTTTTCAGCGGGGAGAGCGCTGCATCCATACATTTCGTGAATGTACGGGGTGCCAGAGCCAGACCGAACGGCAGAACGGTGTATTGTTATGCCCTCCCCTCGAAGGCGAATCTCAAAAATGGCCTGTGACGAGGGTCGATCTGAATATGAAAGTATGCATCTTTCAGATCCATTGAAACAAACCAGTCCCCCGGGCGAACCTGCGCGAGAATTTGTTTGAGTGTTAACATTTTGAAAGGCCGTCACATGAGAGCCCTGTTCAAACGCCTCAGATCTAGTATGGGTCTGAGCCCGCCGTCTTTTTTTGGAATTAGAAAATAGCGGCTGTAAAACCCCGAATACATTAGCGCGGGAGGAGGGACTGACTCTATCGCTCCTTTTGCTAATAATTCCTGAACTTCGGTGCGAAGCACGTGATTCACGCCGCTTCTCACCGATGTCTCGATAACCGCCTGGAATTTCGGGGGTCTGCGAGCGAATTGGAGCGAGTAGCCTCGCTTTATAGTGTTTATGACCCAACTCGACACACCAGGGATGGCTTGCCAGGCCATCACTCGTGTGGCTAGGGCGTGACACACTGAATGGGGGGGACCGCCTAACTTAGGGGGACCTGATACCCTTATAATGTGATTTGTGCACATACTGAGTGTTTGACTGACTGTATAGGCTTTTGCCCGGGGGGAAGTCAGTGTTACAACAGGGCGGGGGCCGCCTAGTGAAGGGGGACCGTGAACCCGTGTGTTGTGATTGTGAAACATGCTCTTTTTGTGCTTTATTTGGGTCGCCGTGAAAACGGCGTTTGTTTGCAGAGACGCGCTCACTGCTGCGGGCCTGTTTACAATAATAAAATCCCCAGCCGCCTGAACTGAACAGGGAGCTGTGGGAAGTTTTGCTGGTTTCTTCGAGGGTGGTCCGGCAAGCGCGAGACACGAGCCCTCTCTCTTTCCCCTCCGTGCTAGGACGACTTCGGAGGCGCCTGGTCGGCCACGGCGCTGGGTCGAGGGCCTTGATGCCTGGGGAGCGGGTAAGTTAGCGCTTCGCGGGCCTTGACTGGCGCTGGCTATCAGCCGCAGGGCGGGGCTGAGAGGCCTGTTTCGCCGGCTTGGCTGGATGAGGCGAAGGCGGCGGCTTGGGCTTGCTGGACGCGGTGATTTCGGTGAGGTTAAGCCACAGATGGCGCTCGAGCACGACCAAACTAGCCATATTTCTGCCGATGGCCTGTGCTGTAGACTTAGTAGCACGCAGCGCTAAGTCCGTAGCACTCCTCAGGTCCCGAAAGGTCTCCGGGTCCGGGCCAGCCTCGTCCATGGACCGGAGGAGTTTGGCCTGGTAGACCTGCAACACGGCCATCGTGTGCAGGGCCGATGCAGCCTGACCGGAGGCGGCGTACGCGCGTCCAGCGAGGGCTGAAGTGTTACGGCAGGGTTTGTTGGGATGAGCGGCTCTAGCTCGCCAGCTAGCTGCAGTGTTCGGGCAAAGATAAGCTGCCACGGCCTCTTCGAGGGGCGGCAAAGACTCATAACCCTTTTCCGCTGCGCCATCCACGGAGGAGAGCGTCGCGGAAACTGCGGATCCCACACGTGCTGAGTATGGAGCGCGCCAGGCCTTGGTTAGCTCCTCGTGGACCTCGGGGAAAAATGGCGCCGGTTTGTGACGCGGGGCCTGCTGGCGCCCCTCCAGAAACCATCCATCCAGCCGACTACGAGGCGGCTCCTCGGGCGAGGCCCACTCGAGCTCGAGGTCCGCGACGGCCTTCGTCAGGATCCGAAGCATTTCGGCGTCGGAGTTCGTCCTGGTCGCTAATCCACTGGCCACCGATTGAGAAGCGGTGACGGGGTCGAGAGAGCCCGGCCACTCGCCCTCAGAAGCGGCGATGGAAAGGCTGTCGTCGCGCTCGAGAGATCCGCCAAAGGAGACGAGGCCCGCCATGTGTGGGGTGGGGGGGGGGCGCTGGTCTCCTGCGAACAGGACCGGTTATGGCGTTTGAGTCGGAGAAAGTGAAGCACGCGGGGACGCGGCCGGCGTGCGTTCACAAATCTCCATACCCTCCGGTTGCCGTTGGCTGCGACGCTTCTTCTTCCTCGGAATGGAAAGCGTGGTTGAAGCGGCCTCGCCGTCCCGGGAGAGAGCTAGCCGATTGCGCAGCACGGAGATAGGCATGCAGTCGCAGGCCTCACATCCGCCGGCAGAGAGAGCATTCTCTGCGTGGTCGACACCCAGGCAGGAAATGCAGCTCGTGTGCTGGTCTGCCTCGTGCAGACGGCCTCCGCACGTGGCGCAGGATGAACGAGGCATACTGAAAAGAATACAAAATAATAATACAAAGGATATAGGATGTCACCGGATAGCCACAGGTGAGACGGCGTCAGGAGACAATCGATGTGCAGGCGAAGTCTGCTGAAGAGAATCTCGCTCAGGCTGAAAGGCTTTTTCGATGGCGAATACACAGTAAAAAGCTCAGGGACATGTGTACTGTCGCTGAAGGAGTAAAATCTGCTATAATGGCGAATTCGGGGGTCTATATAGGCTGGGCCACGCCCCCTCGACGGGCTCTGACGTTGGGCTAGCTCATTGGTCGTGCGTCAGATTCGCCCGCGCCATTGGATGTGCAGTTGCTGCAGCACAGCCTATGAGCGTGTCAGACGCTCAGTGTGCTAGCTGTGCAGCTGCAAATGCGTTTTACATATAGGCTTCAGTAAATCGAGGAAAAGGAGTTTCCCCACTGCGTATAGCTACGCAATACGAAGTGACCGTTCGAAAGGGAACTGTTAAACCCTTTACCCTCATCCACTGTTCCCTACATTAGTTTACTATATAGCCTACTCAACGAGTGAATGAAAACATGTGACCAAATTCAGACATTGAGTGTCATTATTGGCTTACACCTGCTGTTAACAAGAAGTACTGAAGGAAAGAGAAACAACAATTACAACTGACTTCCAGCCACAGCCTTAGATGAAATCAACTGAAGATAAAAAAAGACAACATTGCAGCTTCCCTGATTAACAACATTCTTCTTGAACGGCTAGCATGTATGGTAGGTGTCAAGGGTATTACAATGGTTTGCTTCCTACCTCGAAAAAATAACTTTTTCTGTAAATTTAGGAAATTGTTCTTCATTATCTGCACCTGTTTTGTTTGGTGTACCCCAGGGATCCATCTTGGGACCTTTATTGTTTTCCCTTTATATGCTCCCCTTGGCCTTAATTTTTCAGAAGTACAGCTGAAATGTGATCTCATAAGAATACGAGTGTATTTTTACGCAAAGTGTAGTTCTACCACACGTACATTTACTTACGTTTTATACACACAGAAAAGTATAATACTAATGTTTTTACAGCACTAAAACGTACAATTTTACGTATTATATTTAAAATATTTAAAACTGAGGTTTTAATTCTGGGTTGTCCTGAAAATTCCTCTCCTGCTCTGAAAGCCCAGTTAGGTCCTCTCTCAACAAATGTACACAAACAAGTTTAAAACCTAGGATTGATCTTTGACCCTTCACTATTTTTTGATATACAAATTAGTTCTGTTATTAGAGGAAGCTTTTTCCATTTAAGATCTATTGCAAAGTTGAAGGACCTTCTTTCAAGCAAAGATTTAGAAGTTGCGATTCATGCATTTGTAACATCCCAATTAGATTATTGCAACTCTCTTTATTCTGGTCTCCCTCAATCTTCTCGATTGCAGGTTGTTCAAAATGCCGGCTGCAAGATTTTTGACTGGGTCTAAAAAGAGGGATCATATTTCTACTGTTTTAGCATCCATTCACTGGCTTCCCATTAAATTCAGAGTTGATTTTAAGATTCTTATGTTTGTATATAAGGTGTTGTCTGGCTGTGCACCAAGGTATATTAGTGATCTTGTTGTGCCATACTGTCCTGCTAGGGCACTTACATCTTCCAATAACTTGCTCTTAAATGTGTTACGGTGTCGCTACAAATCAAAGGGTGATTGGGCCTTTTCTTTGGAAAAGTTTTGGAATGGTCTCCCTTATCATGTGAGGTCTGCTCCTTCATTGGACATTTTTAAATCTACTCTTAAAACGTATTTTTATTTTTTAGCTTTTGGAAACATGTAATTGTTGTTTTTATAGTGTAGACCTGTTTTGTACTACGTAGCACTTTGGTTCAATCTATATTGTGTTTAAATGTGCTTTATAAATAAATAAATAAATGTTGTTGTTGTATTTATTTCATATGTCTGCAAAAGTTATTATTGACAATTAGCAGAGGTTAGCTCCCTCCTACTTTCACTCGCTCCTACAAGTCTATGTCCCTACCAGAAGCCTACGATCAGTCAATGAGACAGCCAAAAAATCCCTCTCTAGAACATTCTCATTCACGGTTCCATGCTGGTGGAATGATCTCCCCACCGTCATCCGGAATGCAGAATCCCTGACAACTGAAAACTCAGCTCTTCCATGAGCACTTAACCTGATAAAAAATAAATAAAAAAACTCTTTCCTTTTCCCTTAATCCTCCCTTGTCTGGCTTATGCTACTCTGAGAAATGCCTGCACTTTGTATTCTGAGCACTTCTTGCGTCGTTTTTGCCTCTTCACAATGACTTGCTTTAATTTAGTCCTAATTTGTAAGTCGCTTTGGATAAAAGCTGAATGACTAAATGTAAATGTAAATAAGTTCACATAAACAATATACTCACATTACTAACACAGTATAAATATTAGTTTTCGAACTTAAATGGTTTGAGGCAGTGAAATTACTGTTTGAAAGTAATGTATAGACTGTAATTTACAGTGTAGAGCAATACACAAACCAATTCATTAAAATTAGTTTCTGTGGTTATGGGTTTATATCAATAGCCTATGTAAAAATAAGTTTCTAAGAAGATTTACTCCTACCCCCTCATCTTCAAGTCTATTGGGAGAAGTGATGATCCATGAAAGTCCCAAGCGCAAGAGAATGATCTACTATAAATATGTCTGATTAGTGGTATAATAATGAGATTCTGGCAGCTTTGGAGAAGGTAGAGTATAAAACATGTGCTCCGTCTGTTTATTTAAAAAAAAAATATATAGATTTACTGCAGAGACTAAACAATTTTATTATTATAATATTATTGTCAAAGAACATTTAAGACTGTTTATTTATTAATGTATTGTGATTGGGAATTAAAGCATTATTTTAATACTCTCTGTTATGGTGTGCATTTTATAACAGTTCTTCATTACAGGTCTCAAAAATCCAGACAACAGCTGTTATGACCTCCAATCAGTCAAACTCCTCTGCAAATGTCACCTTTGTTCGACCTGCAACATTTTTCATTAGTGACTTTTCTAATATTCCACATGCAAAATACTACTATGTGTTTTTGTCTTTGGTGTATGCTGTGACTGTTTTAGGGAATTCATTTATCATGTGTATTATTTATTCGGCCCGGAGACTTCACACAGCCAAATACATTGCTGTTTTCCATCTGGCCCTTTCTGATCTGTGTGGAAGCTCGGCTTTGATTCCAAAACTCATAGACATGTTTTTATTTGACCACCAGGAGATTTCATATGAATCGTGCTTAACAAATATGTTTTTTGTGTATCATTTCATGAATCTGCAATCTTTGACACTACTTGCTTTGGCTTATGACAGACTGGTTGCTATTTGTTTTCCTCTACAGTATTATGCCATTGTAACCAAAACAGCCATGTTTCTGATCATAGGGGTTATGTGGATAGTGTCTGTAACAATTTTTTCTGTACTTGTAGGTTTAGTGAATACAATCTCCTTTTGTCGGTCTAATGTACTAAATAGTTATTTTTGTGACTATGCCCCAATCTGCAGACTAGCTTGTAATGATATTACGATAAATATTTTGATGGGTAAAATTTCCTATGGTCTCCTGATTTGCACACCGCTGATACTGATCGTCATTTCATATTTATGCATTTCTCTGGCTTTGCTTAAGATTTCTCATGGTTCTGAACGGATCAAAGCCATAAAAACATGCACTTCACATCTCATATTGGTGGCAATGTTTTATCTCCCTGTTATGAGCAATAATATTGCAGCTGTAACAACACCTTTGCATCCAAATGTTCAAATAATTAACAATTCCCTGACACAGGCGATACCATCTATGCTGAATCCCATCATATACACTCTAAAGACAGAGGAGGTCATGCAATCCATAAAAGAACTGTACAAACGAAGCAAGGTGAACACTACTAGAAAAAGAGAAATGAAATGCAGTAGGATAAATTAAGTATACTTACAGGATCTGATCAGTGTGTGAATTGCATTTTGCCTTCCACAATATTGGTGTTAGTTGACTTTTATTACCTGCCTGAAAGAAAGATTTACTTGAACGTTGACTAGAAATCTTTAACTAGTTTCATCAGCTGTGATCAATTTAAAAAATATCTAATTTAACAGAGTTGATTGATTCTGTATGTAGATGTTGTAAGTAACAGAAATTGTGTCATAAGTAGGCCAAATATATTTAAAGCCTCAGTCTGGGCTGAAACCTAAATTTGCTTTGTGATTGATTCCTTTATGTATTACACTGTAAAAATAATTTCAGTCTAAAAATAAAGCTTTAAAAATATTTATATTTATTTTATTCAGTGATTTTAAGTTTAACAATAAGTCAAATGAAAACACTTGCTTTCAATTTCATAAATGTTTAAAAAAAATCTTCTGCCTAATGTGTGTTATGCTTATGAACAGATATCTTGGAAAAAAGATACACTTCAAGTGTCCTATGAGATTGTAAAAGATAGTATGAGATCAGCGAAGTCAAGGCAGCAAAAGTGCAATACTTTTCTGACTTAATTAATAAACACTCTCATAATCTGAAAATTTAGTACAATAAACTCTGTACTGAATCCTTTGACACCCAGACCTATTTACCCAGACCCCACACCTAAAGCTTGTGACAATTTTATTTTTTTAAATTGCGGGCAAGATTAAGACAATAAGAGCTGGTACCGATTCTGATCCTTAGTCTCTAGAATTTTCTTCTTGTTCTACATATTTTTCTAATTTTAAACTTCTCTCCCATAACAAGCAGCCATATCACCCTGTAGCCCAAGACTGGTTGCCCACTGAAGCTAAGCAGGGCTGAGCCTGGGTTGGGTTTCCCAAAAGCATCGTAAGCTTAAGTTGATCGTAGAACAATTGCCACCAATGGTCTCTACGATCAACTTAGGCTTACGATGCTTTTGGGAAACGCAGCCCTGGTTAGTACCTGGATGGGAGACCTCCTGAGAAAACCAGGTTGCTGTTGGAAGAGGTGTTAGTGAGGCCAGCAGGGGGTGCTCACCCTGTGGTCTGTGTGGGTCCTAACGCCCCAGTATAGTGACGGGGACACTATACTGTCAAAGAGCACCGTCCTTCGGATGAGACGTTAAACCGAGGCCCTGACTCTCTGTGGTCATTAAAAATCCCATGGCACTTCTCGTAAAGAGTAGGGGTGTAACCCCGGTGCCCTGGCCACATTCCACCCATTGACCCTTGCCAATCATGGCCTCCTAATAATCCCCATCCACTGAATTGGCTCTATCACTCTCTCTCCTCTCCAACTATAGCTGGTGTGTGGTGAGCGCACTGGCGCCGTTGTACTGTGGCTGCAGTCGCATCATCCAAGTGGATGCTGCACACTGGTGCTGGTTGAGGAGAGAACCCCTGATATGATTGTAAAGCGCTTTGGGTGTACAGTAGTACATATGAAAGTGCGATATAAATGCCTCATTCATTCAACAATCTTTTAGATATAGTTCAACAGCTGAGAGCTACTACTTGTTCATTTGACTTTATTCCTTCTCGACTTCTTCTCCAGGTTCTGGATGTTGTGGGCCCAAGAATTTTGGGTATCATAAATAGTAGCTTAGCTAATGGTATAGTTCCATAGTCTAAAGCATGCTATTATACATCCTCTCCTTAAAAAGCCTAAACTTGATCCTTTAGTTTTAAGTAATTATCGCCCAATTGCAAAGTTGCCTTTTTTTATCAAAAAATTTGGAGAAGGCTGTCTATCATCAGTTGTCCATTTTTAAATATAAATTCTATTTTTGATAAATTTCAGTCAGGTTTTAGGACTAAACACAGTACGGAGTCTGCCCTTCTAAAAGTGAACAATGATTTATTGCTTGCTGTTGACTCGGGAAAGTGTCTTGTTCTCGTTCTCCTCAATCTCACAGCAGCATTTGACACTTTTGAACATGAAATTCTGTTAGAGCTTTTGTGTCAGTGGGTAGGGATCCAGGGAATTGCCCTCAAATGGTTTTCTTCTTATTTAAAGGACAGAAGCTCTGTAGTACAATTGGGTGGTTATTTATCAGATTTTGTAACCAGTATGTTTGGGGTTCCACAGGGATCAATTTTGGGGCCTATATTGTTTTCTTTGTACATGTTACCACTCTGCATTATTTGTCAACATTATAATGTTGCGTATCATTGTTATGCAGATGATACTCAACTTTATATTCCATTGAAGGCAGATGATGGCACAGCATTAGATTCTTTGATGAATTGCTTGAGAAAAATTAAACTATGGATGGCACATAAGTTTTTACAACTTGATGAAGCTAAAACAGAATGCCTTTTTGGCTCAATTAGGTCACCCACACACATATTTGATTGTTTAGGCTCTCTCGCATCTAATGTACATGAAGCAAGGAATCTGGGAGTTATCTTTGATTCAGAGTTTAAATTTGATAAGCAAGTAAATTCGGTGGTGAAGGCTGGCGTCTTTCATTTAAGGCGCATTGCTAAAATTAAACTCTTTTTGTCTTTTATTGATTTGAAGCAGGTTATAGGTGTTCATATTTTCAAGGTTGGATTATTGTAATTCATTGTATCTGGGGTTTCCTTGTGTTCTGTTGAATCGCCTTCAACTCTTACAAAATGCGGCAACTAGGCTATTGACTGGGACCAAGAAGCAAGTTACTGTTTCCCAGTAGCCTACTAGCTTCACTGCAGTGGCTCCCAGTTAATTTCAGGATCCAGTTTAAAGTTTTACTGTTTGTTTTTAAGGCCTTGCATGGCCTAGCTCCTGAATATATTTCAGAACTTCAGGTTTATCAGACGACAAGGCTGACTGTTGAGGTCATCTCAAACATCACTTTTAAAGATCCCTAAATCTCGTCTGAAGTCCAAAGGGGATCGTGGCTTTTCAGTTGCTGCACACCACCTCTGGAATAACCTGCCTTCGGATATTAGATGTTGTACTAAATTGAGTGTTTTTAAATCACAGTTGAGGGCACATTTGCTGTGTTTAATGTTTCTTTTTATATTTGTGCTGTTGGAATATTGTTTTAATGAAAAGCACTTTGGCCAACTCATGTTGTTTTTAAATGTGCTATATAAATAAACTAAACAAACAAAATCTTAAACTTCCTGAAACTATTGCTTGAATGAACAGTCTTGAATACATAATGTATGCATGTTATTCAATTAACAAACATCAAACATATATTAGGCCTTGTTTATTTATCAAAAGTAATACAGTAAATAACTACAAACAATTACAAAACCCCATCACACAGTCCACAGTATACTACCAAATAGCAGCATTCTGCATCTATAAACCCACACAGTGAACAACACAATGGCATACACAGACATTCCACCATGCAAAAACTCATTTCAGGGAGGTAGTTAATATAATATAATATAATATAATATAATATAATATAATATAATATAATATAATATAATATAATATAATATAATAAAATATAATATAATATAATATAATATAATATAATATAATATAATATAATATAATTCACTTTGAGTTTTGCCTCGTCATTAGAGTAGCTCCTTAAAGTGGCTATATGAATTTTCATGTATTAATCACTCCTTTTTATAGCCAATGTGTGAACAGCTTGTAACGAAACTTAAAAAACTAGACCTTTCCTGACTTATTAGGTATGAAGGCCCGTAGACTGGTTTTCATGTGAAGGACTCGGGATGTTTTCCCCGGGAAAATCAAAAGGATGTGTCGTTTATGCGTGCTACCGAGAACCTCTCTTCCATTCAATGAAACATGAAATGAATGCTTATATAATGCAGAAAGAGCTATTCTGTAGTGTAATGTCAATGTGTCATGCAAAGAAAAGGGATTAATATAAACTATAGTTTCACATAGCTATATAGTCTATTGTTTTTAATTAATTTTAATTACCTCATCTGTCAACATGATGACAGTGAATAGGAGAGCTGGTGCAAACATATCTACATCACTATGATCATATGCTGTCTTAACTGCTGCTTTCTCACCGCTGTCATTTTTGCAGTGTTTATTTTGTTATTGAGAGGAAAGCATGCAGCACATATTTATATATCTAAACTTTGCCCTCAATGTGGACCGTGTCGGGATGTTTGTTAACAGTATATAGCTGCAGGTCGTAATGGTACACAATTCTACAACAGCAACTAACCACCCTACCCCACACTCTAAAAGGCAGCTTTCGGTAGACCTTTAAGCACTCCCACTATTCCGACCTGCAGATACTGTACCATTTGCCTTTAACAGACAGACAGCTCAAAAAATGGGACATAACCAAATTGCCACCAACATGAGATGTGCCACACGAGTCCTGAAAAGTGAAGCCAAAGCATCTCGATCGCCCCCAGGTATTTGGATGCAGAATAGGTCATAAACCCCGCCCTCTTCATTTATTGTAATGGCTGTGAGACAAACTAAACAATCAAATTACACTTCAAATATTTTTTCCCAAAGATGGTTTCTGTCATTTTATGCAGTTTTAATCACGCTGATGTTAGTTCAAGTGTTCCTTCTTTAAATAAGTTTGATTTAAGTCATGTTTGATTGACAGCTGATATTGACAGCTACTCTGAGTGAAGTAGTCACTGAGGCGCCAACTGTTTATTTTACATCTGCATAATCAACTGTATTCCGCTGTAAACTGTACTAACAGGTTCTGCGGGAGTGTGGACAGGGCCTTGATATCGCAGCCCCACTTCGCGCTCACTACTGAGCAGACTCGAGACTCAAGATGACAGAAACATAACAACAACATATTGGGACACTGGCAGCTTCACTTACTACAATTAAAGAGAGTGAAGGTGCGTCGTCCATCTTTTTTTACAATCTATGACACACACACACACACACACACACACACACACACACACACACACACACACACACACACACACACACACACACACACACACACACACACACACACACACACACACACACACACACACACACACACACACACACACACACACACACACACAAATACTTTGATACTTGAAAAAGAAAAGAAAAGGTGTTTTAATCTAGACTTGCATTGATTTTCTTCTCAAGTCTACAGGGAAGCGTTGCTCCATCAACTAAAGTCCCAAGATCAAGACAATGATCTTCTATAAATATGTCTGATTAGTGGTAGAATAATAACATTCTGGCAGCTTAGTAGAAGGTAGTGTATGAACCAAATGTTTCTTCTCTTTTTTCTCTAAAGCATTTACAGCATTAACTGTTTTATTATTAATTCAAAATGAATATATCAAAGAACAACCAAATATCTTTGTTCATTAATGCACTGTGACTGGAAATTAAATCATTATTTGAATATTCTCTGTTATTGTGTGCATTTTTATAACAGTTCTTCATCACAGGTGACACAAAAAGCCAGACAACAGCTTTCATGACCTCCATTCAGTCAAACTCCTCTGCAAATGAGACCTTTGTTCGCCCTGCAACATTTTTCATCAAAGGCTTTTCTAATGTTCCACATGCAAAATACTACTATGTGTTTTTGTCTTTTGTGTATGTTGTGACTGTTTTAGGGAATTCATTTATCATGTGTATCATTTATTTGGCCCGCAGACTTCACACAGCCAAATACATTGCTGTTTTCCATCTGGCCCTTTCTGATCTGTGTGGAAGCTCGGCTTTGATTCCAAAAGTAATTGACACATTTTTATTCAAGCACCAGGAGATTTCATATGAAGCGTGTTTTGCAAATATGTTTTTCGTATATCATTTCATGAATCTGCAGTCTTTGACACTACTTGTCTTGGCTAAAGACAGACTGGTTGCTATTTGTTTTCCTCTACGGTATCATGCCATTGTAACCAAAACAGCCATGTTTCTGATCATAAGTGTTATTTGGATTTCTTCTGTGACATTTTTTTCTGTACTTGTAGGTTCTGTGAATAGACTCTCTTTTTGCGGATCTAATGTGATCAATAGTCATTTTTGTGATCAAGGCCTTGTCTATAAATTAGCTTGTAATGATAATTCTATAAATATTATGATGGGAAAAATTAGCTTTGGTCTCCTAATGTGCACACCACTGATACTGATAATTATTTCATATTTATGCATTGCTCTGGCTTTGCTTAAGATTGCTCATGGTGCTGAAAGGATCAAAGCCATGAAAACCTGCACCTCACATTTCATATTGGTGGCAATAAGTTATATCCCACTTATAAGCAATAATATTGCAGCTGTAACAATACCTATCCATCCAAACACCCGGTTAATTAACAATTCCCTGACGCAGACAATACCACCTATGCTGAATCCCATCATATACACTCTAAAGACAGAGGAGGTCATGCAATCCATAAAAGAACTATACAAACGAAGTAAGGTGAACACTACAAAAAGAATAAAATGTACTAGGGGAAATTCAAAAAAAAAAATTACAGGTTTAAACCTAATCAGATGATCATTTAACAAAAAATTTATTTAACAGAGTTGATTGATTTTGTAAGTTTGATGTTGTAACAGAAACTGTGTAAACTGTGTAAACAGGCCAAATATGTTTAAAACCTCAGGGTTGAAACTGCTTTGTGATTGCTTCCTTTGTTTGAAAACAACATAGGCCTATATACAATTTCAGTAAAGATTCTAAATGAGAACGCCTTGAAAATAGTATACACATTTTCATCCACTGATTTAAGCTTAAAAATAAGTCAAATGAAAGAACAATTTTTCATTACATTTGCTTTAAATATTAAAGATGATTTAGAAATTCTTCTGCATCATGTTCCTGATGAACAAACATATTCACACTCCAAAATATATTGATGTCTTGAATGAATCATTAGCTGGCATTTGTTTGAGCTATGATGACTGTGAACCACAAACAGTTTCCGAATTAAATATCCAGGGATGGACTCTAAACCCACATAGTAAACAACACAATAACGTACCAGATGGAAAGACATTATTTTAGGACTGCAACAACTAATTGATAATAAAAAGTCTTGATTAATCTGGTCTGTGAGCTGTGCATGATGAAAGTCTGAGTAACATTAATTTACAGCAGTTACAGTTTCTATGGTGTAAGACTTGGTTTTCTGCTAAGACAAAAGCTGAGATTAAACCCCCTGCAATAAAACAATAAAACTCACTAATATCTAGAGAGAAGATCTCAAAGAAAAAGCATAGGACATCACCTTGACCAAACTTCTCTCCAAGCTTATGCATCCTCCCTCTACCGACTCCCTCCCCTTTCCCCCTGATTCAAGTCAATGAGAGTTCACTAAGAATGTCTATATACCACATATGGTGTATCTTATGAATCTATTGTTTTTTCCCTTTCATGTTTGGTATCACATTAAATGTCTTAGTACGATTGATAATCCTCGTGTGAAAAAGGATTTATTCTATATGTGCACTAGTTCAGGTGGGTGCGTGTTCACACTGGTTTGTCAGTCAGGACACCTGAGGCAGGACTCAGTTTCCAGAATTGAATGAAATTATTCAGAAATGACAGCACAGTCAGACCACAAGGCATTTATTGCTCAAAAGTCTCATATAGTAGACATTTATATAGATGTGGTCTGTAAATAACAAAGATAACAATGAGTAGACAGTAAGAACAATAACTTTTCACAATTGACAAGACACAATCATATTCTCAAACTTAAATATATAACATGTACTGAAATAAACATTGTTGTAGTACTATGAAGTGCCACTAGGTGGCGCATGAAGCGCACGGAATGAAAGTAGGTGAACTGTCATTATTTGCTGTCATTAAAGGGATACTCTACTGGTTTTTCATATTAAACGTCTCGGTTACGGATGTAACCCTCGTTCCCTGAGTAGGGAACGGAGACGTTACGTCGGATGACGGAGAATGGGGGTTTCGCCAGAAAGCCAATCCTCTTCGAGTATAAAAAAACGAGCCAATGGCAAAGAAATGGCCTCACCGCGTGAGTATTTAAGGAGAGACACCTGCAACAGCAGATCATGTCTTCGCTGAGGAGCCGAGACTGAACTCAGGCGTCTACCCAGCGGTACAGCGGAAGTGGCAGGGAGACGTAACGTCTCCGTTCCCTACTCAGGGAACGAGGGTTACATCCGTAACCGAGACGTTCCCTTTCGTAGTCACTCCGAGTTACGTCGGATGACGGAGAATGGGGGTCCCAGTGTAATCACGCCACCTTCACAGCTGTCTTCCAGTGCCCTGCGAGGTCTGACCTCCCTGTCGTGATATAGGCACGGACGAAGGAGTCCTACTTAACACAGGAATACCAAGGTACACTGGGAAGCATATCTCAGGGGAGATATGTCGCAGCATGCCTACCCGTAGGGAGGACTTAAGAATACACATATGGCCCGAGGGAGCTACATATGGAGGAACACTGGAGTGACCAGCCCGTGGGGTGGCATCACTTTCAACTCCAGGAGTGGCAAGGTGGCTTGCCGAGGGAAAGACACATGCTCAAAGAGGCTTACAGTGGAAATACACATGTGGGGGTTGCTCGGAGGAGGAACCATGCACACGGAGGCACCTAGCCGACGCACAGGCAATAGACACTGGCGCCAGCGTCAACAGTGCTGGAGGAACTCAGGGCTTCAGAGAGGAAGGCTACCTGAGGAAATATCGCACGTATCCAGTCCGTGGAGTGGAGTGGCGAGCAAGCGATTCCCGTGTTAGCTTGAAAAAGACAGTACACGGGAGGAGACTGGCTCCACTCAGAGATTGTAAAATCTGGCGAATGTGTTAGGTGTCGCCCAGCCTGCAGCTCTGCAGATGTCTGTCAGCGAGGCGCCACGCGCTAAAGCCCAAGAGGACGCCACACTCCGGGTGGAGTGGGCGGTCACACCAAGGGGGCATGGTCGACCTTGCTGCTGGTATGCCAAAGCAATGGCGTCCACTATCCAGTGAGACAACCTTTGTTTGGAGAGAGCCTTTCCCTTCAGCTTCCCACCATAACAGACAAAGAGCTGGTCTGAGGTCCTGAAACACTGCGTCCTGTCTACGTAAGCACGGAGTGCGCGTACTGGACAGAGCAGTGCCAAGGCTGGGTCTGCCTCCTCCCGGGGCAGCGCTTGCAGGTTCACCACCTGGTCCCGAAAGGGAGTGGTGGGAACCTTGGGCACATATCCAGGCCGGGGTCTCAGGATCACGTGAGAGTGACCGGGCCCGAACTCCAGGCACGCTTCGTCAACGGAGAATGCGTGCAGGTCCCCTACCCTCTTGATGGAGGCCAACGCAACCAGGAGCGCTGTCTTCATTGACAGGATCTTAAGCTCAGCTGATTGCAGAGGCTCAAAGGGAGCCCTCTGCAGGGCATTTAAGACCACTGAGAGGTCCCAAGAGGGAACGAGAGGAGGGCGAGGAGGATTCAATCTCCTCGCTCCTCTCAGGAACCTGATGATCAGGTCGTGCTTTCCAAGAGACTTACCTTCAACTACTTCGTGATAAGCGGCGATAGCGGCCACATACACCTTCAGAACCGAAGAAACGGTCTGTGTCGAGGTAAAATGGAGACATGAAAGTAGGCGTCCTTCAGGTCTATCGCTGCAAACCAATCCTGTGGCCGCACGCATTCGAAAATGCGTTTGGCCGTGAGCATCTTGAACGGCAGCCTGTGAAGGGAGCGGTTCAAGACGCGCAAATCCAGGATTGGCCGTAACCCACCGGTTTTCTTGGGGACAATGAAGTAGGGGCTGTAGAACCCTGACCTCATCTCGGCTGGAGGGACAGCCTCGATTGCACCCTTCGCCAGCAGGGTAGCAACCTCCGCTCTCATGACCGGGGCATTGCCACCGACCATAGTAAAGCGAACTCCCCTGAAGCGGGGAGGAGACCGTGCGAACTGAATCGCATAGCCGAGCCTGATAGTTCGGGCGACCCAACGGGACAGATTGGGGAGCTCTAACCAAGCCCCCAAAAACTGATCCAGCGGAACCATCCGAGCCACAGGCGTCCCCCCGGAGGGGCAGCGAAGCGGAGTGACCGGCACAGGCGAGGGTGGCATAGCGGCCCTGAGCGTGTGCACAGCCAAACTCCGCGCCCTGACAGAGGAGACCAGGGAAGGACCAGCGTACCACGGGGGTCTGCTCTGCCAGGGGTCTGGCAATAGAGGGGGATGAGAGTGGTGTGGTCCGGGGACGGCACGCACTGTCATCCTCGCCCTCAGAGACAGAGGAGGACGAAAGTGGCGAGGCACGGGGGCGTCGCGCACTGTCATCCGGCTCTGTGTGCTCAGTGATGGACATTTCGGTTCTTTCTTTAACCACATTAGGGTGCTGCCCACCCGTGGGTGAGCAGCGGGGAGAGGAGAACAAAAGATTCTCCCCCGGCCCTCCACCGGGGGAAGGAGGGGGCCTGCAACCGCCTCCTGGGAAAAAACCGACACCATCACTGAGCAGCCCGTCTCAGGAGCGCCGCTTGGCCTGGCGTTTAGCGGGGCGCGGGGCCTGAGGGGGCTGGGGCGCCTTCCTGCGGCTTCCTCCACGACGCGGCCCGGGTGAAGGCTGCTGCTGGGGCCGTGCGGGAGGGGCGGGAGCCGCAGGAGGGCGCCCTCGGCGGTGAGCAGGCTGAGGCGTCTGTGCCGACGGCTGGGTGGAGGCAGCAGCTGGCCGTCGGGGCAGAATATGTTTAATCGCCTCAGACTGCTTCTGTGCGGTTGAAAACTGCTGGGCGAAGTCTTCAACCGCTCCGCCGAAGAGGCCGGCCTGGGATATGGGGGCGTCGAGCAGACGAGTCCGCTCAACGTCCCGCATATCGGTCAGGTTCAGCCAAAGGTGACGCTCCTGGACCACGTTAGTGGCCATCACCTGACCCAGGGAGCGTGAGGCCACTTTCGTCGCCCGGAGAGCGAGGTCAGTGGCGGCACGCAGTTCGTCGAACGTCCCTGGGTCAGTCCTGCCCTCGTGCATGTCTCTGAGCAGCTGGGCCTGGTAGACCTGCAAGGTGCTCATAGCATGCAAAGCAGCAGCCGCCTGTCCTGCAGCTCTGTGAGACCTCGCCACCATAGATGACGAGAATCTACAGGCCTTGGACGGGTACTTAGGATTACCACGAGAGGTGGCGCTCTGAGGACACAGTTGCATCGCAACAGAGCGCTCCACCGGGGGAATCCCAGTGTACCCATGGACAGCTGCGCCATCGAGGGGAGGAAAGGCGGAGAAAGCTGATGAGCGTTCACGGGAGGTCAAAGGAGCCTTCCATGATCTCGACAGCTCCTCATGCAGCTCCGGGAAGAAAGGAATTGGGGTTGGCTGAGGCCGTGAGGCGGCAGCCGCACCCAAAAACCAATCGTCCAGCCGCGAGCACTCGGGGCAGGGCGGAGGGTTCCACTCGAGCCCGATGCTCACGGCTGCCCGGGACAGCATGGCTGTCATCTCAGGATCCGACACGGGCAACGCTGGGACTCCCGAAGGAGGCAACAGCTAATAAGCGCACTCTTCACTGCGTGAAGTCAGCCAGTGACTACGTTTACATGCAGCCAAATTTCGGGTTATGGTCGGGTTAAGGTCACTATTCGGGTTTCTGAAACATTAGGATCTCTGAATCACAGCGGCACTCGCGGGTTGCAACACAGCGGAGGGGGGCGTGGTCCGAGGACGCATCGTCGGATTGCTCCACACCGTCACCCTTAGATCACCCTGTCCCCCAGCCGAACTACCACCTCTCGTGGAGGAAGCAGAACGGGTGGTGGACTCTCACTGAAAGATCATTGAGTCTCAATCTAAGTGTTGCGATGGCCATGTTCCCACAGAAGGAACATGAGTCATCCACGAGCGCTGCTTTAGCGTGCTCAAAGCCCAGACACACAAAGCAGCGCTCGTGCCCATCAGAAGATGACAGATATCGACCGCAACCAGAAGAACACGGGCGAGACATCTTTAAAAATACGTGCCACGTGCAGCTCTTTTAGGAGAGGAAAAACTCTGCAATGCTGAGGCGACCAGGGAGAAAACACAAAGTCAGGCAGACCACTGCACAGATCGCAGGCAATGTGAAGACTCGCTGGGTACCGCCGTCACACCAACACTGGAGAGTTCGAGTTCACTTCAAGAGGTGAGTCACTTGTAAACTCAGGTCTTGTGGCTGTGGAGTGAAGAGGTTCTCTTGGCTCCGAAGCGAAAACATGATCTGCTGTTGCAGGTGTCTCTCCTTAAATACTCACGCGGTGAGGCGGAGATACATTATGCAAATTCCGCAGACCCATGGCATTTCTTTGCCATTGGCTCGTTTTTTAATACTCGAAGAGGATTGGCTTTCTGGCGAAACCCCCATTCTCCGTCATCCGACGTAACTCGGAATGACTACGAAAGGGAACTATGTTATTCCCTTAACTAAGACGAGTTGATACATACCTCTCTCGTCTCAGTGCGTGCACTAAATCGCTGCTATTCGGCAAAACTTTGTTAGATCTTATCTCAGCCCTGTTCATTCAATACGTGCCCAGAAGAGAAGCGACCAAATACCTCCACGTTTTCCCTATTTAAATACAGTTACACGAGTAGTGTAACTCGACCTAGGACGGTGACACAAAATAAAACGTTGCGCTTTTCTAAGCGTGTATAATGAATAACTATATTGTATGGCAGAATACCATAGCAAGTGCTTGGGAGCACTTCGACTTGGCGCAGTAATATCATCTCTCGTGAAAAGTCCGCTCCCGTTGAAATGAGAGGGAGGAGGAGATGATGATATTACTGCGCCGAGTCGAAGTGCTCCCAGGGCTGAGATAAGATCTAACAAAGTTTCGCCGCAAGACAGCGATTTAGTGCACGCACTGAGACGAGAGAGGTAGGCCTCAACTCGTCTTAGTTAAGGGAATAACATAGTTTAATATGAAAAACCAGTAGAGTATCCCTTTAAGTGGCACGATAAATGTGACGAACGACAGGTGATTAACAATCCACACATATACAATATCAAATACTATAAGTTTACTACCTAGAAACATCACTTAAAACTACTGAAAGAAGAATTAAACTTATTAAGAAGGCGGCAATACAGCAGATTAACTTGTACACGCAAATTGCTATACTCTACTCGTGCGAGTAAACAAGCTAACGATAATAGACCAATAAAGTCAATCACTTGACTAACATAGAGTCACCTAGTAAAATACAGCAAATCACACTTACATATTTTCAATGACTCACGAAAGGGAATGTCCACTTTATGGAAAATAATTGCTATTGATCAGCCTCAGAAAACATAATGTTCAGCTCTCTTCAGCGGGCACACACTGACTACGTTTACATGCAGCCAATAACCCGTTCAAAACCGGGATATTAGCAATAACCCGGTCGCGCACGGCCATGTAAACAACTGCAAAAACCCGAATATGCTTATATCCCGGATTTTAAAAACCGGGATATGATACCTGGGGTACCCCTTTTCTAACCCAAATTTTTGGTCATGTGAACGCGCATCGGCATATCCCCATAGTGATTTGTGTTTTGCGCATGTTCTATTCGCAAGGAATCTTGGTCTTTTGAGTAGAGGAACTTCTCGGCGCATACAAAAACCTGCGTGCAGTATACCGGAAGTAAACATGGCGAGACGCAGCACAGCATACATTTGGAGCGAGGTCAGTACCAGCACCAAAGCGCAAACAAAGGCGATCGCTATCTGCCCCGAACTATTCATTATCCGCGTGCTGCTGCTGTTGTTGTCGTCTTTGGATACAGGAAGAAGAATCGGAACTGACGCATATTGCGTCTTAAGGTTGTCCGTACGTCTTGACGCTAACCGTGCGTCGCCGTTTACATCGGGATATTGCAATTCCATGTATACAGGAGAAACTCTCTCTGCTCACGCATGTAAACGAGTTATTCCTAATGTTTCAGAAACCCGAATAGTGACCTTAACCCGACCATAACCCGAAATTTGGCTGCATGTAAACGTAATCACTGGCTGACTTCACGCAGTGAAGAGTGCGCTTATTAGCTGTGCCTTCTTAACACTGCCGCCCCCAAATATGCTGAGCATATTTGTTCCTTTATAGAGTTAATCAGTTTGTGGGGGCTAAGTCTTTGACAGGTAAATCCTCGTCTGAGAAAGAAGGAAGGGGAATCAAACGAGCAACAGGTCGGGTGTAGATCTTATCATTGATTTGGATCTCAGCCAGTGCTTTAAGTGGCCCAAAATTTCTACAACTCAGAGTCTGAAGCCAGGAGAGCATATTTAAGTGTTCATTGTATTTGTATTTTAACCGAGCAGCTATGGTTGCGCGTTTCACACACCCTTTCCGGCAGTGGCGCAGCCACGAGGTGATCCTCAGATTTCTGATTGCTTAATAAAAAAATAAAAAAATAAAATAAAAATAAACTTTAGTGATTATGTGAATTACACTGTGCAAACCAAAGTAATACTACCCACCGGATGAAGAAGGGTTGGCTCTCAGTTTCCACAGTAGGCTACATAAAATATTCATTTTATTTAATTTAATTTTTCGTGTTCGCATTTATGAGGAAAAAACAATGTTATGGACGTGTTCTCCGTTACGGACGTGAGCGCTCTGAAAGCGGCACTAAAAGATGCTTTAAAACTTTCACAGAGACATCAAACAGAAAGCACACAACCTTTCTTTAACCTGAATTTCGTTTTGTATTAATTGTATCTTAATTTTAATCAATGTTTCATCAACCAATTTCCTGGATTTAATAAATAAGAAGTAAATATAGCAGACAATAGATAAGAAACGGAGGCGCCGGCACGTGAACTGGAGCTCGTCTCATAAATGAACCGAAACTCAGCATATAAGGTAGCCTACTTGCCTCACATGTCTACTTTTAAACAGAACAATTCAAAACGAAAGAAAACATACTACAGACTGCTCTCTGCTTATGTAATCCGTATGAAATGTGCATTTCTCTCTGGCGCGTTCACAAGCTACTGAAGATCGCGAGTCAGCATCGTCAACTTCATCTTAGCCGACACTAACAAAGAAAACACTTGTTTATTAATAAACAATTAAAATATCTCCTTGCTATATTTTACATATTCATAATCATTACTTTTACCGGTTCTTTGTGACAGCTTTTAGGTGCTTTATTGGCAGCGCCACCCTTACATGTTAGCTACATGAGTCGCCACCGCATCACCGCACCCACCAGAATAGGCCTGTATATATAAAAGTCTGGCTATATATATTGCCCCCTCATTTAAAGACGGGACCCCCCCAAAATAAAATTCTGGCTACGCCCCTTCTATCCGGACCACGTTGAGTTGACACTAACAGCGGCAAAAGCGACGCATGCGCTTTTCACTTGTAAAACTCAAGGGTGTATGGGTAATGTAGTCTCTGCTCTCGGTGGGACGAATTAGGAAGCGTGCATTGCGAAGGGTGCTCTGAAAAGCGGCAACGCAGCCAAAGGATTAAATCAGATGTGCAAATGAGCATACCGATACGCTAAAAGCACGTTCTGGGCGCATGGAGAGGTGGCGGTACGCTCAAGAGCTACATTTGGAAGTGGCGGTACTGAGTACCGGCGCGTACCGGCCCACTTAAAGCACTGATCTCAGCTGCTCTGATACAGCCATCTGAACCAGGAAAGGTTTTCATAACTTTGCCCACTAACCACAAGGCACGTGGGACCTGTGGGTCTACAACCATAACTACATCTCCAGTGGAAATGTTCCTGACCTCAGAATGCCACTTGTTACGAAACTGTAGTGTAGGTAAGTAGTGACAGACGAAGCTCGACCAAAACTGATCAGCCAGTACCTGACACTACCTGCGAGCCAATGGTGGTGCGTAGGGCATTTCTCACTGACCAAATCTCTCTCTCCCAGGCCCCGCCAAAGTGTGGAGCACTTGGTGGGTTAAAGCGGAAGGATATTCTCTGTTTGGCCAGCTGTTGTTGTAGTTGAGGGCCGAGGGAAGAAAAGGCTTCTTGTAGCTCTCTTTCTCCTCCACGCAAATTGGTGCCCTGGTCTGAGATTAAATCAAATGGAGTGCCACGCCGGGATACAAACCTCCATAAGGCCATCAGGAATGAGTCTGTATCAATGGGAGTGAGAAGATCCAGATGTATACTTCTTGTAGTGAGGCACTTAAAGATTACTCCCCACCTCTTATCACAGCGTCTGACGATTTTAATTTGAAATGGCCCGAAACAGTCCATGCCAGTACTGTATGGTGGCTTATATAGTCTTAAGCGGGCTGGCGGTAGATCTGCCATTTTGGGAATAACTGGCTTGCTCTTCCACCTTTGACACTCTCTGCATAAATCCTGCTGCTTGTGGATGGCTTCGCGTCCTCTCAATACCCAGAAGTTTCTCCTCATCTCCGCAAAAACTCTCTCGGGTTCTGGGTGGCAGAGCTTGCTATTATAGTCCTGGAATAGTAATTTAGTGCTGAAAGGAAGAGAATGTAGAACTACGGGGTGGATTACTGATGATTCCAGTCCTTCAGCCCTTTGCAGATGGCCACCGACTTTGAAATCACTATTTCTAGTAGATTAAAGTGGAGTCTGGTGTTACCACAAATCTGTGCTCAGACTAGATCATACCGAAGGCCCAATGAATGGTGCATGGGGCACATAATCTGGGACCTTCCAATTTCTGACTATCACTGACTAAGCAAGTTCCAGTTTCGTGACTATAATTTTTTTGTACACCTTTTGTTGTGAGCAAGCAGGGAGCGGCCTACTTAAAGGTAAATAGTTCACTCTGCATCCTCTGACTAAGATCTGAACTGACGAGTTTGTGTCTGTGAGCTCACAATTCGGCCGATGTGCAGTCTCTGTGTGACATCGGGTCCCAAATGAACAAATGATTGAAAGTATGGAATACCCAGAATAATCAAATATCTAACTTAATGCATAATCAATATTTAGGATTAGTTCCTGAGTAGAAACACAATCTAAATGTAATAATCATTCGAAATTGGAGACAGATTAAGCCCCGAGCTAAAGTAAAATTTAAACTAAATTCTAGAAATTAAGTGAACTTCACCGGAGCACTGAAAAGGCATACACACATTATACCCTTGCCCACGCCATTGGATTATGTAGTCGGGCCGACGGGTGGTTCCTTACAATAGTAAAACACATTTGGAAAATTGCGGATATCACAGAGTGAGACAAAGAAGTTGTCAAAACAGGAGAGAACTTAAAGGCATCTAAGCGCCCATAAGCATAACATTGCCTGTTAGGTGCATGTGCTGTTTTATGTGTTCAAATTGTGTTTCCCTTTCGAGATGGGTCTCTCGACATTGCGTCATAGCTGATGCTTTGGGGAAACTGCTTTTCTCAGAAATTGCTGAAGCCTAATTGAATCACATTATTGCAACTGCGTGGGGCAGATCCAACCACAATATAGCTCAGCATCGAGTGCAATTACCTCAGATCTTTCGCCTTCACTCGACAATGCTGTTTTTGAGAAGCCACTTATCGCTCGCCGTTGAGGTACGCTCTTCAGAGGAAGGTAAGGTCCGCTCACATGCTCTTTCCTTCTGCCGCGGCAGCTTAAGATATGTAGGAAGCTTAGGTGATGGGCCTGTGCCGGTCAATTCCCGCATTCCCCTTCGCCGCCACAACAAAGCAGCCCATTGCCTCAGAGCAACTCACGTGGCATAACCAAGCCCCTGCCTCAGAGCAGTGGTCTGTCATGTACAAGCACAAAAAAGCTTCTGCCGCTTACTCATTCACACAATATATGCAGCCCCCAGCTTCAGAGAGGCTACCTGCTTTATATATAGAGCATGAAGCACTTCAGTTACTTTCTCACTCATGGCGTGTGAGCAGCCCTCGTCTCGAAGCTGCGTTTTGCCTTACACGAAGCGCGATGTGCTTCTGCCACTCACTCTCATAATGCACACCTCAGAGCAGCGATCTGTCATATATAGCACAAAGCGCCCCAGCCACAATCTCTCAGTCATGAAGCATGGGCAGCTCTCCCCCCAGCATAGAACGATGATGCTCCGGCCATTCTCTGTTCTCTCACTGGCTATGCCACTGTTTTCAGCGCTCTTCCTCTATGCGTAGCACTACCCTTGCATTGGGCCTGAGCCAGCTATGAAACCAGAAAACTTGTGGCGGAAATACCACCCTTTTCTAGCGCGAGGGAAGTGATGTTCCGCTGTGTGGTGTGACAAAGGTGGAAGAATCAGAATTGTTTTCTCTAGTTCAATCTATGCCCTCCGTCTGGAAGTGGCAGGTTACATATACAAAGCAAGGGTTGCCCCATTTCAACTGTGTTATGAAGCTATGAAACGCCCCAGCGTTATAGGTGCATTATTAATTCGTTCCCTGCTCGCACTGGAACAGATCCTCTTGCAAGTTGGCTGGAGGACTAATTATTTAAGTGAACCTGGGGAAGGCTTAGTTCTATATTCAGACAGCCATCATCACGGGTGTTTCTGAGATTGCTTCAGAGGCACAGCGTGCCTCTTCACAGTCCCTATGAATGAGAAAATATTCTGTGTACATTTATGGAATGTGTGATCGCGGCTCTCTCACCTCTAAAATGAGTGGAGCTTGCGTGCTGAATGATCTGGATGAGTGACTGATCATGTTACATTCAGGGAGTGTGTTTAACCATCAAAGACTTCTGCTTATCAACCACCCAGAATCCCCTTCTTAGGAAGTGGAGTTGGGCTTTATTGTCACATGGGCCCAGCACGGGTGGCAACCCTTGGAAAGCACTTTGAAGTGTGTTTATAGGAGTTGTGAAGTAGTTGGCGATTCCGATGTGGCCGCCGTATTATTGCAATTTAGGCATTATATTATCCTGTGATGTGTAAGGCACCGGCACTGTCACTGTTTTTCTCTGCGTTACTGTGATAAACATTAGCGCTGGCGCTGCTGTCACTGCTGCTACTGCTGCCGCATTGCTGTCATTCACCCAAGTTGTTCAAATAGGTCCAGTAGCTCAGCCTTTGAGCAGTGAGTTGCCTTATTTTAAGTATTTTGGCCTAGATCATGTTATAAGGCTGCGTACTAGGCTACTGTCCGGGCACTGACCAAGACAGCGGTTCCCGTCCCATTTTGGACATAGGACAGACTGAATCATGAAATGCGATGTAATGAGACGTTCTGTCATAAGAAGTTGGTTTGTGGGGGCTTTAATTGGGGCATTAATCAAAGCAAAGGAAAAAAATAGGAGCTTTCTGGACAGTGGCACTGTTTCTTTACTCCTGCCCCTTCTTTCTCAAGTCTATAGGGAGAATCAACTAAAGTCCCAAGCTCAAGACAATGATCTGTTATAAATGTGTCTGATAGCTGGTATGATAATAAGATTCTGGCAGCTTAGTAGAAGGTAGAGTATAAACCATATGTTTGTTCTCTTTTCTCTCTAATCCTTATAGAATTACATATAGGTTCAATAGGGTTATATCAAAGAACATTCAAACATTTTAAATACACTGTGACTGGAAATGAACATTTTATTTGAATATTCTCTGTTATAATGTGCATTTCCATTACAGTTCTTCGTCACAGGTGACACAAAAAGCCAGACAACAGCTGTAATGAGCTCCAATCAGTCAAACTCCTCTGCAAATGTCACCTTTGTTCGTCCTGCAAAAATTTTTTATCAAAGGCTTTTCTAATGTTCCACATGTGAAATACTACTATGTGTTCTTGTCTTTGGTGTATGCTGTGACTGTTTTAGGGAATTCATTTATCATGTGTATCATTTATTTGGCACGCAGACTTCACACAGCCAAATACATTGCTGTTTTCCATCTGGCCCTTTCTGATCTGTTTGGAAGCTCGGCTTTGATTCCAAATATCATTGACACATTTTTGTTTGACCACCATGTCATTTCATATGAAGCGTGTTTGGCAAATATGTTTTTTTGTGTATCATTTCATGAATCTGCAGTCTTTGACACTACTTGTCTTGGCTTATGACAGATTGTTTGCTATTTGTTTTCCTCTACGGTATCATGCTATTGTAACTGAAACAGCCATGTTTCTGATCATAGGGGTTTTGTGGATTTTTTCTGTGACATTTTTGTCTGTATATGTAGGTTTGTTGAATATACTCTCTTTTTGTGGTTCGAATGTGATAGATAGTTATTTTTGTGATTATGGCCTTATCTATAAACTAGCTTGTAATGATAATTCTATAAATATTATGATGGGAAAACTTAGCTTTTTTCTCCTGATTTGCACACCGCCGTTATTGATCATCAGTTCATATTTCTGCATTGCTCTGGCTTTGCTTAGGATTGCTCATGGTGCTGAACGAATCAAAGCCATAAAAACCTGCACCTCACATCTCATGTTGGTGACAATCAGTTATATCCCAATTGTAAGCAATAATATTGCAGCATTAACAATACCTGTAAATCCAAACATTCGGTTAATTAACACTTCCCTGACGCAGACAATACCACCTATGCTAAATCCCATCATATACACTCTAAAGACAGAGGAGGTCATGCAATCCATAAAAGAACTGTTCAAACGACGCAAGGTGAACACAACAAAAATAATGAAGTTTAGAAGAAATTCAAAACTAAATTTACAGGTTTCAACCTAATCTGCTGTGATCATTCAACAAGTATCTAATTGAACAGTGTTGATTGATTTTGAATGTTGTAGAAACTGTGTTGTAAATATGTTTAATATCAATATTAATACAAATAACTTCAGTAAAGATTCTAAATAATAAAGCCTTGAAAATATTATTCACATTTTCATACAGTGATTTAAGCTTAACAATAAGTCAAAATAACTTTTTTTTTTCATTGCATTTGCTTTAAATATTACAAATGTTTTGTCTGCATGTTTGTTTTATCCTTATGAACATACATGTTCACATTCAGGAAAATATTGATGTCTTGAATGATTCTATAGCTTGCATTTGTTTTGTGGGTCACAATCAACTTCACAGACAGTTTCTGAATTAAATATCTTTGTTGAGAGTGATCCCAGACATTGTAATGCAAGCATTTCAGTTAACACTCATTATATATATATTTTTTTTCATTTAACAAAAGTAATACAATCAATAACTACAAAAAGCAACTATAGCCTACATAACCCCAGAATACAGTATAGCCTATACTGTACATGGTACACATATATTTTGCCATATAATAGCATAAATGTATAAACCATAGACGATTGACAAAAGATTGACAATGTGTCACCACTTCCTTCCACTGTAGAAAAATTAAGCCAAAATATCCCAGAAACGGTTATTGCTGATTACGTCATTTGGAGCCCGAATCTGTTCACAGTGGTGATCCTGATGTGGAGCCGCGGTATCAAGACCCCGCCTGTACTCTCAAGCACAGCTGTCAATCATGAGTTTTCATTACATTTTTAAAGCGACACAATACAAATAATCAAATAACATACTAGAAACGAATGTATTGGAAAATCAAACACTTGAACATACGTCAGCATTATAAGAACTACCTAAAATGACCTAAAAATTTTTTTGAAATGTAATTGCATTTTTTAGTTTGGCTTGCATCCCTTTCGATTACGTTGAGAGGGCAGCTAGGGATTTATGACCTATACTGCACCCAGCCACCAGGGGACGATCAAAATGCTTTGAACTCATTTTTCAGGAAGAGTGCGGCACACTTGCAATAAATCACATAAAGACCACACAATGACATACCACTCGCATGTGTGCGCTATGCACGAACAAAGTCCATATGGTATAACACAATAGGAAAATCACAGAGGTCACCAAGTTGTCAAAACAGAGTATTTCCATGTATCCATATTTACTTCACACTACCCTGATGAAAAATCCAGCATTAATCAGCATGGATTCCATGCTGGTCCAGGCTGGTTTATGCTGGTTATTGCTGGTATAGTGCTAGTCCAGGCTGGTTTATGCTGGTATAGTGCTGGTCTAGCTGGTGGACCAGCATATTCATGCTGTTCTCAAGCAAAACAGAGCTGGTGAAGCTGGTTCACCAGCATGGTCTTGCAGGGTTGAGTGTGAGTGTATGCAAGCAGTGTTTTGGGGGAAATCATTGTTTCCTTTCAAGGGAACTTGAGCTGTGTCGAAACGCTGCGGGAACGCCCCTGCTTGATTGCGTCATGAAGCACGTATGGAATCAGTCCAATGGAGAGATGGAATGTCATAGGCGGGTGACGTCATAGACCAGGAAACTATAAAGCACCCCTGAATCACAACAGCGCTAGCTTATGTGCCTCCAGCAAGCGCTCTGTGTGAATCATTGTCTGAAAGGGTTTTTGTCTGTCCTTATTGAATCTAGGCAGGCGTTTTATCACACACATATATACAGTATATATATATATATATATATATATAAACTATATTATGGCGAGCGAACAACATTATAGGAAGTGTGTTCATCCCTGCACTTGATTTCTCATGGGTGGGGATACACACCAACTATGTGTTGTTTGTTTGGCTCTCGAGGGAGCTGATTGTGAGCATTGTGAGTGGCTACCATTAAGAACGCTGCTCTCCCGCCGATCGTTCTTCGAGGAGGGCGTGGGGTTCGCAAATGGATCTGACAGAGGGATTTGAGACGGGCCTAACCCTATATCAGCCTTTACCTGTCAGATCCAGTGCCTCAGTTCAGGGTTTGGAAGCACGCTCTGCGGTTACTTCCACCCAGGCTGAGGCTCCGGTACTGCAACTATCCAGTTCTGAGGAGCTGGATGTTGTTAGTATCAGAACAGGAGATACTGAAGACTCGTCACTTCAGTCTCCTGCATGTGAGGAATATATGGAAAAAAATTAAGCATTGAGTGGCCTGCGGATAAACAAGAAACTTGACAGAGAATTAAGCTCGATGAAGGTTTTCTGCCTTCCCGCATGCAGCCTCCTACTTGCCATTTTTTACCGACCTCCACACTGAGGTGTCGAAGTCATGGAAAAGACAGGTTTCGTACCGTGTTTATTGTCCCCAGTTATCTACCTATTCTAATTTCTACCAGAAAGACTCGGGAGATAAAATGATATAACAAGCGTATATTTATTAACAGCTCGGCAAGCATGAATTTATAAAGTTCTTTGGCGTAGGCCCCATCCTTAGCGAGCAATGCGAGGGTAGCGGAATCTGCATGTCCTGCCTGAAGATGAAGGCAGGGGCGCAGCCGACCCCCCTGGAGGTAAAGGAAGGGACCATCCTGGTGGTGGTGTGGAGGATGAAGGGGAAGGTACCATCTTGGTGGTGGTTGGGGAGGATGGAGGTAATTGGCAGCGTCAGTATCTGCGAACTCAGACAAATGTAAGTACCAATCTTTTATACTGTGAGTTTTAGCACATGATTGATTAGAAGTGAGGTAATACATGACGCACTGATTGAGTCTTCCTAGCAGAACTTACGCTAAAGCTTTCATATTCATGGGTCCAAACAACACGGTTATGGGGCGATGCCCAAGGCTGAAGAGACGCTTGTGAGCCATCTCTCCCCTGAGTCTGCATCTTCCTTTAAAGCACCGGCATTACCCTCCAAGCCACTAAGAAATACAACGGCTTTGGTGGGTAAAGCTTATTTGGCAGCAGGTCAGCCCACGGCATGCCTGCAAATAATGTCCATCCTGCAGACATACCAGGCTGACCTACTTAAAGACATGAGTGAGAGGGAAGGAGGTACGTCAGGCTGCAGATTTGTCTCTCCGTGCCACCAAGGAGACGGCAGAGAGACACCTATGGCTGAACCTCTCAGGAGTGAAGGAGAGAGAAAAAACATTCCTTCTGGACGCCCCGTTTTCCCCTGCGGGCCTATTTGGTGACTCAGTTAACTCTGTCATCGAGAGGTTCCAAGAAGAAAAAAAGCAGGCGGTAGCGTTCCAGAAATTCCTGCCTCCCCGTGTTCATGTCTCAGGAGCTGCTGGGCGGGAGCAGCCCCGGCCATCGACTAGCTCCTCACACCGGGCGCAGCAAAAACAGAGTGTCGCGTCTCGCGCTCCCCCACAAAAAGAATGGGACGCGGCGCGGTGCTCTCAGGCGAAGTCCTCTAAGGGCAAGACGGATCTGAGGACCGTTATTGTGTCGAAGAGGGCTTCGTCTAAAAAGAAGTCCTGACAGGCTTCTGAGGGTTGTCCCCACCGAGAGAAAACTGAGTTCACCGCACTACACGGTGCCCGTTCTCTCTCGGCACCCTCAGGGGACCGTTCTGCCAACCCTGCCTTTATGCCAGGGCGTAGATGGTCCCAGCGAGCGTTTTCCCGAGGGGCGCTCGCTCCCTCCGAGGAGGGGCCTAGAGCAGTCAGACCAGTTGTTCCCTGCCGGTGCGCCTTTACAGGGCACTGTGTCTGCTGCTCAAAATACTCCAGAGGCCAGTCTCGAGAGACTGGTACCCTTAGTAGATTTTCTGACAGAGTGGAAAAGTCTTCCAAATATATCTCAGTGGGTCCTGCAGACGATTGAAAACGGTTACGCTATTCAGTTCAGGTCTCGTCCACCACGATTTAGAGGGGTCCTCCCCAAACTGGTGGGCCCCGAGCAGGCTCTGGTAATGGAACAAGAGAACAATGGAACAATGGAATAAAAGCTCTTCTGCAAAAGGAGGCTATAGAACGGGTTCCTCCTCCCAGCATGGAGTCAGGTTATTACAGCCAGTACTTCATTGTTCCAAAGAAGGATGGGGGGTTGCGTCCAATTTTAGATCTGCGCCTGTTAAATCGCTCAGTAGGGAAGCTCAAATTCAAGATGCTCACTCTCAAACAGATCGTGTCACAAATCAGATCCGAGGACTGGCATACTTCCAAGTATCCATCCTTCCACAACACAGGAAGTTCCTGAGGTTCGCTTTCGGGGGCAAAGCGTACCAATATCGTGTTCTCCCGTTCCGCCTAGCTTTATCACCCCGCACAGTGACGAAATGTATGGATGCAGCTCTGGCTCTGCTGCGACTTCAGGACATCCGCATTCTGAATTATTTCGCCGATTGGTTGATACTAGCTCAATCGGCGCATCAGGTGGTTAGGCATCGAGATGTTGTTCTAGATCACATCAAGAAGTTGGGGTTGAGGTTGAATACCAAGAAAAGTGTGCTATATCCACTACAGAGGACCACTTTTCTGGGTGTGGTTTGGGATTCGACGACAATGCAGGCACGCCTGTCTCCTGCTCGTATTGCTTTGATTCTCTCAGTCGTGAAACAAGTGAAGATAGGCTAGCCGCTCACTGTAAAGCAGTTTCAGAGACTGTT
Organism: Rhinichthys klamathensis goyatoka; assembly: GCF_029890125.1. NCBI lineage: Eukaryota > Metazoa > Chordata > Actinopteri > Cypriniformes > Leuciscidae > Rhinichthys > Rhinichthys klamathensis. The sequence continues at coordinate 1,224,037 of NW_026606832.1, forward strand.
AGGTCTGATGGCAGCAGCGTCCAACGTTATTACTTGCGGCCTGTTGTACATGAGACCGTTGCAGTGGTGGCTCAGGTCCAAGGGGTTCTCCCCGAGGGGAAACCCGCTCCGCACGATCAAGGTCACGTTGCACTGCCTACGTGCCTTAATCATGTGGAATGAACCTTGGTTCCTGTCCCAAGGGCCCGTGCTGGGAGCTCCTTGTCGTCTCGTCACACTAACGACGCATGCTTCCCTCATGGGTTGGGGGGCGATCATGAGTGGTCGCCCAGCCCAAGGTCTGTGGCAGGACCATCATCTCTCGTGGCACATAAACTGTCTAGAAATGTTGGCCTGTCTTCCAGGCTCTGAAACACCTCCTCCCAGACCTCAGGGGCCATCATGTGCTTGTTCGGTCAGACAACACATCGGTGGTCTCATACATAAACCATCAGGGGGTCAGGGGCACCTCGGATTTCCCAGCTCGGAAGTCGGACAACCGTGAGGACACCGAGCAAGAATTCCGATACGGAATCCAAGATGGCTGCACCCTGTGTGACTTGTAAGAATTGTTTTCATTGTTTTTGGACCGCTTTGGTTGTTTAAATGACGATTTTAATCACTCGTATTACTGCAATACCTTACTGCGTCCGTTTCACTGCCTGTAGGTATAGGAATTTGTCTTGTTGTGAGTGCAATATTGAATGAAGCCTTGTTTCAAACGGGTGTTACTAATGTGGCTAGCGTTGCTAACAGAAGATTTGATAAGCGCCTGGTATTCGGCCAGTGCTACCATAGCAACAGCTTTCCGGGTGGCGTCCATGTTTTTTCTCCGACTCGGACGCGCAAAACATACCAGAACGCTTGAAGTGTGGAAGTGACGTCATATCCGAGGGCCGAGTCGGTTCGTTGACAATAATAGAAAGCACCATTGTGTCCACAGAGCTGCCTTGTGGAGGAAATCTGAACAGCTGTTTGTTTGTTTTTGGTCACCCAGCAAGGGGTGTCCTTCATCTAAGCAGAGGATGAGCAAGTGGGTGGTTGGGGCTATCTCACTTGCTTACGAGTCGGCCGGGCAGCCTTCACCTTTGGTGGCACCTCTAGTTTCACCTTCACTCGATTAGGAGTATGGCTGCTTCTAAAGCTTTATTGTCAGGAGTTTCCCTACATGATGTTTGTGATGTGGCAGGCTGGTCCTCACCGCACACATTCGTTAGGTTCTATGACCTTGACTTCAGCTCCACTCCGGGGGCGCAGGTGCTTTCCCTTGAAAGGGGATGTCTTGGTTACGTATGTAACCCTAGTTCCCTGAAGAGGGAACGAGACGCTGCGTCGCCCTGCCATACTCCCGGCATGCCCGTGATCGACTTGCTTAAGCTTATCAGAAGCTAGCGATGTTGTGATTCAGGGGTGCTTTATAGTTTCCTGGTCGATGACGTCACCCGCCTATGACGTTCCGTCTCGCCATTGGACTAATTCCATACTTGCTTCATGACGCAATCACGCATGGGCGTTTCGACGCAGCATCTCGTTCCCTCTTCAGGGAACTAGGGTTACATACTGTAACCCTACTGTAGCAGTCACATACTGTATGTCAAAATCCAGCTGTCAGTCACTGATTCCAAAAAGTGCACGTAGTAAAAGGTATGTCAGTGCAGTCAGGAGCATGAAATATTGTTGAAAAATAGTGATAGCATGCACTTTCAACAATTGCTATAAGAGAATTAATTTAACCAAAGACAATGGCCAAGTCCCCAACTAAAGGGAACACTACTCAACAACGTTTGTACATGCACCATATGAAAGAAAAATGCCAAACTGGTTTGTAATAAGTGAAAACATTTTTGGAGTCGTTTAATTATCCTCTGGTGAGATATTGATTTTATTTGCAGTTGATTTCATCTGAGGCTGTGTGGCTGTAAGTCAGTTGTAGTTGTGTTTCTGCTAATCTCTTCTGTTCTTTTCTCTTATCTTCAGTGATTCTGCTTGTTAACCTCAGGTGTATAATGCTTAATCATCACTTGTAGAGTCAATGTACTTTATATTTCACTAACTGCAACATTGCTTCGGTGTTACTTTTACTCTCCATAGATTTGGATCATATATGAAAATATATATTTGTTTTACTGTGTAAACATGTAACATGCTGTTGTATTACAAATTTATAAAATGTTACATCTATGTTCCAATACAATAGTGTATAAACTGAGAAAGTTCTGTACATTGTGTTTTGCATTTTACGGTTATGATGATGATATCAGCTGTTAAGCAGAGTTTCCAGCACAAGATTCCTGCCAGTCCTGTTCTCTCTATTGTAAGTTAAACGAGTCAGATTACTGAGACTCTCACACTTTGTCTTTAATAGCTCTTGGAGCCCCTGAGTCGTTGAATAGTTAGGCTGATTGGATTAGCATCTATGCATTTGAATGACACTGTTATGCTGATGAGATCAGGGCTGGGGAATTTCCGGTAACGAGCTGACTTCCGTACTTCATTTACATGCTTTGTTCAGAGTGTCTCCACCTCTATGTATATCCCTCCCCCTTGAAAGGTATATAAACTACAATGTACACAGCCTTAGTTAGACTTGATGACTGCAGCTACCGACAGCTCGTGTTCTCAATAAAGAATCCTGCTGAAGATACAACCAAGTCTCCTGGTCTTCGCTTATGAGTTCCCTTTTGAGGGAACTCTACACTGCGTCGAGAATCGACACTTAGGGGACGCTCCCTAAGCGTGCGCCTCTGAAGTATGAATGAAACTAATCCAATCCTGATTGGTGTTGCGTCGTGACGTAACATGTGACGGCATACCCGGAAGTATAAAAGTGACGCTGTCACAACACACACTAGCTTTCGCTCTTCAGCAAGCGCTCTGTGTTGAAACTGTCTGTATTATTTGGTGTTGTTTGTCTCAGTTTGATTCAGAAAATGGCCAGCGAACAATTTAAAGGATGTGTGCACCCCTGCCCTCGTTATATCACGGGTGGGGACACACATGCTTTATGTGTAAATTGTTTGGGAGCGCAGCATGCACGAGCAGCTCTTGAGGGAGCTACTTGTCCAGACTGTGAAGCACTTCCCATCAGAGTGCTGCGCTCCCGGCTGGCGTGCTTTGATGAGCACGGTCAGACTTGCGTTCCCCACGGTTCTGGTCCCGCGTCCGTTGAGGCGGCGCGGCGATTGAGATCGTGGGGTTCGCAGCGGGATCTTGCAGATGAGAATGAGACTGCTGAGGCACTTTCTCATTCTTCGTCTGAGGATCCCGTAGCCCCTGAGAGTGGTGCAGGAGCCCGCATCGCGGCTTCTCCTGCCCACGATCAGGTCCCAATGCTTGAGCTCTCTGCTTCCGAGGAAGTGGATGTGCTCAGCATTGATGCGGATGACCGTGATTTGGGCGCGCCAGTTCACGGCCAAGGTTATGAGGAGCTGGTAGAGGTTGTGACTCGTGCTGTGGCCAGACTTAACATCAGCTGGCCACATGATGAGCAAGGAACGCAAGTGAAAAGCAAACTTGATGAGCGTTTCCTGCAGCACAGGTCACAACCTCAGCGCCGGGGTTTGCCGTTTTTTCCCGATCTCCACAAAGAGATCTCGAGATCGTGGGATAAACCGCACTCGTCCCGTGTCTCCAATCCCAGTGTGGTGGATTACAGTAATGTTATGGGGGCACGGGACATGGGTTATGGCAGCGGTTCTCAAAGTGTGGGGCGCGCCCCACTGGTGGGGAATAGAGAGATGACAGGTGGGGCGCGCCAAACGGGAGGAAATTTTCCTTTTTATGCCTTTATATCTTTATCCAGACATCCCAAATGTCCCGGAAGTTCCGGGAGTCTCCCGCATATTGATAGCGGCTCCTTGACGCCCGCAAATGAGATCCAATCTCCCGGAATCTGGAGCAAGACCGCGCACTAGAGTAGAGAGTGACTGGGCGCGCGCGCGCGTGTGTGTGTGTGTGACTATTAATGCAGCGCGTGTGAGAGCAAACCGTCCTTATAGCTGTGTGTTGCCGCTTATTAGACCGATCACCCCCGGGGGTGACAACAAGTAACAGGAATTCCCCACCCCCAAAATAATGATTGACGTGACGTCGGCATATTAATTGTAGCGGAACAAACTTTTGCGCCCATAGAAATGTAGCCTATGTTTCGCGCCGATGGGTAGCCAGGCGCGCTGGAAGCTGTTTCATGCGTAAGTGGGGGCTGAGGGCTGGGTTGGAAAATATGTGATGTCATTGTGTTGTGGCTTACGACAAGACATGAAATTTCTCTGAACATTGAACATGATTTGAGAGTGGCAGTATCAAGCCTGCAACCCTGCTTTGAGAAATTGTGCAATGCAAAACAGGCTCATTGCAGTCACTAATGCAGGGATAAATAGACCTGTCTTGCCAAATGGATTTCTCTTCTTTTCTTTTTTTAACAGATTGCAAAGTGGCACTTTTATTTCTTTTCTATTTTTGAGGCACTTTTATTTTCTCTATTTTTGAATTTCATGCAAGTTATGACACAGATGCACTTCATTTTCTTTATTTTTGAACTTGCTGTTATTTGATGTAGATAGTTAGTTTGTATTTAGATACAACTTGTTACTATACTGATACTACTTGTTACTTCAATAAATTGGAACATTTTAAGCTTGTTACGTATTTCATTAGCATTGTGTCGGGGCGATGGGGGCAGTGGGGCTTGAAAATTCCCCCTTGTCCAAAGTGGGGAATGACCGAAAAAGTTTGAGAACCACTGGGTTATGGGAAGATGCCTAAAGTGGAGGAGGCTCTAGCGGGTTATCTTTCCCCTGAGTCGGCATCTTCCCTAAAAACCCCGGCGCTGCCTAGTAAGCCCTGCAGAGATACATCTGCATTAAAAGGCAGGGCTTACATGGCGGCTGGTTCATGTCTGCACTCTATGGCTATCTTGCAGGCATACCAGGCCGACCTCCTGAAAGATTTAGACGAGGGGGAGGGGCCAACTCCTGAAGATATTGCAGAGTTGAGGAAAGCCACAGATCTGTCTCTCTGGGCCACAAAAGAGACGGCCCGCGCCATTGGCCGCTCTATGGCAGCTATGGTGGCCACGGAGAGACATCTGTGGCTGAATCTATCTGGTATCAAGGAGAAGGATAGATCCTTTCTGCTGGATGCGCCGCTTTCGCCTTCTGGCCTGTTCGGCGACGCCGTTACATCGGTCGTCGACAGGTTTCAGGAGGCAAAGAAACAATCTGCGGCGTTCCAGCAGTACCTCCCCCGTAAGGCGAAGTCTAAATCGAGTAGGGTGGGGCCAAGAGATCAGCCCCAGCCATCATCCAGCTCCTCACACCGAGCAGAGCAGAGAGAGAGCGTTTCCTCTAGAGCCCCTCCTCCTGGAGCTTGGCAACAGAGGAAGCGCTCTCAGAAATCGAAGTCCTCCAGCCAGAGAGGCGACCTGAGGGACGTCATTCAGGCTAGGAGGGCTTCGGGGAAGAGGTCCTAACCAAAGTGGTAGGACCTCTGAGGGCTGTCCCCTCCGCTGCAGGGCAACCGAGGTTGTTCTCGTAGCGGAGCCCTCTAGGAAACGATGTATGTTGCCCGCCGTCAACGACGCTTCGGGCCGCATCTTTTTCCAGCGAAAATATTCTAACAAAGAAAAAGCATCAATTATGGTCACAAGAACCGTTTCGACTACAGCCTGCCGGTATTCCGCTTCAGGGAGTCGAGAAAGATGCTCGAAAAACACCAGAGGCCAGTCTCGAGAGGCTGGTACCCCTAGTAGATTTTGTAGAGGCATGGTATCATCTTCCCAACATATCTGCATGGGTCCTACATATAATAGAATCTGGGTACAGACTGCAGTTCACGCACTGCCCCCCCAAGTTCTCTGGGGTGGTGCAGACTACAGTGGTTCCAGAGCAGGCTCAGGTGATGGAACAAGAAGTACAGACTCTGCTGCTAAAGGAAGCCATAGAACGTGTTCATCCTTTAGACAGGGAGTCCGGGTTTTACAGCCTGTACTTTATAGTTCCAAAGAAGGATGGGGGGTTAAGGCCAATTCTAGATCTCAGGGTTTTGAACCGATCTCTGAGGAGGTTCAGGTTCAAAATGTTGACCATTCCTGCAATCGTGAGTCAGATCAGATCCGAGGACTGGTTTGTCACGATAGATCTAAAGGACGCCTATTTTCACATCTCCATCCTTCCATGTCACAGGAGATACCTGAGGTTTCGGGGGCGAAGCTTACCAATATCGGGTTCTTCCGTTCGGCCTAGCACTCTCTCCCCACACATTCACCAAATGTTTGGACGTAGCACTTGCTCCACTGAGACTTCAAGGCATTCGTATATTGAATTATCTCGACGACTGGCTCATTCTGGCTCAGTCTCGAGAAATGGCAGTTCGGCATCGAGATGTCGTCCTTGGCCACATTCAGAAATTGGGGTTGAGACTCCATACAAAGAAGAGTGTGCTAGAACCATCCCAGTGCACGATATTTTTGGGAGTCGTGTGGAACTCGATTACGATGCAGGCACGAATGTCTCCCGCTCGTATCGAGTCAATTCTGGCGATGGTATCCGGGTTAAAGCTAGGCCAGGCCATCACTGTAAAGCTATTTCAAAGAATGCTGGGCCTCATGGCAGCGGCATCCAACATCATTCCTTTGGGCCTTCTACACATGAGGCCCCTTCAGTGGTGGTTAAAAACCAAGGGGTTTTCTCCCAAGGGAAATCCGTTTCGTATAATCAGAGTAACGCGCAGATGCCTTCGTTCTCTACAAATATGGAAGAAACCTTGGTTCCTATCCCAAGAGCCAGTGTTGGGAGTGTCATGTCGCCGGAAAACTGTTTCGACAGATGCCTCCCTCACTGGCTGGGGCGCGGTCATGGACGGCCGCTTTGCCAGGGGTCTGTGGCAGGACCATCATCATTCTTGGCATATAAACTGCCTAGAGATGATGGCTGTGTTCAGGGCTTTGAGGAGCTTCCTCCCAGACATCAAAGGTTACCATGTCTTAGTACGATCAGACAATATGTCAGTGGTAGCCTATCTGAACCGACAAGGGGGACTCAGATCACGCCCTCTGTGCAGACTGGCGCATCAGATTATTCTTTGGTCCCAGGGGAAAATACTGTCTATCAGAGCAATGAATATTCCGGGGGTTCAGAATCAGGGAGCAGACATCCTGTCGAGGCAGGGGCTGAGGCCCGGGGAATGGAGACTTCATCCAGAGGTGGTGAAGTTAATATGGGAGAGGTTTGGACCGATGGAAGTGGATCTATTTGCGTCTCAAGAGACATCCCACTGTCCACTTTGGTTCTCCCTCTCACATCCAGCCCCACTGGGGTTGGATGCCATGGTACAGGCCTGGCCGAGGCTTCGCCTGTACACATTTCCCCCGATCGCTCTGCTCCCGGGAGTCCTGGAGAGGGTCCGTCAAGAGGGCATCAGTCTACTTCTGGTTGCCCCAATGTGGCCGACCCGAGTATGGTTTTCAGACATAATATCACTCCTGATAGCTCCGCCATGGCAGATTCCTCTGAGGGCTGTGGAAGCTGTGGGTCCGGCCTCTGAGGGGGTTCAGTACCTAAATGCTGGTCTATCAGCTGGAATGGTTGAAACCATACTTAGCTCTAGGGCTCCATCTACTAGGAGATTATATGGCCTCAAGTGGAACGTGTTTGTCACTTGGTGTAGAGAACATGAGTTAGATCCAGTAAACTGCCCGGTGGCTTCAGTTCTGGAATTTCTTCAAGATCGTTTCTCTGCGGGTCTCTCCCCTTCCACGCTTAAGGTGTACGTGGCTGCCATTGCGGCTTTCCACGCACCATTAAGTGATGGGCCTCTGGGGAGGCACCAGTTGGTCATTCGGTTTCTCCGCGGTACTTGGAGGATGAGGCCGGCCACCAGGTCCAGGGTTCCTGCCTGGGACCTGGCAATAGTTCTGGAAGGGTTATCCCTGGCCCCCTTCGAACCTCTACAGTCGGCTTCACCTAAGGATTTAACGCTAAAAATGTTTTTTCTCTTAGCTATTACCTCACTTAAGAGGGTGGGAGATCTCCAAGCCCTGGCAGTAACACCAGCTTGCTTGGAGTTTGCCCCTGGCAGAGTAAAAACTTTTTTGCACCCAAGTCCGGGCTACGTGCCTAAAGTTCCATCTAATATGGCTCGATCTACAGTCCTTCAGGCATTCCATCCTCCACCTCATGTGTCGGCAGAAGAAGAGAAGCTTCATTTGCTCTGCCCCGTCAGAGCTTTGAGCGTGTACCTTGAGAAGTCCTCTTCTTGGAGAAGGTCGGACCAATTATTAGTATGTTTTGGGTCAACTAAGAAGGGGCTCCCGGCATCCAAGCAAACTATTAGTAATTGGGTTGTTCAGGCTATTACTGAGGCTTACAAGGTGCGCGACTTGCCTTCACTTTTAGCCGTGAGGGCTCCTTCAACTAGAGGCATGGCTTCCTCTAGGGCCCTTCTTTCGGGGGTACCTCTACAGGAGATCTGTGAGGCAGCCGGTTGGGCTACTCCACATACTTTTATTAGGTTTTACATTCTCCACCTTCCTAGTACGCCTGGCGCACACGTGCTCAGTCCTTGCTGAGAGCCTAAACAGTTTCACTCCGGGACAGGCCACGGTCGTCCCAGGATTATATCTGCGGTGGACTCCTCCAGCACCATAAAAGAGATTTCCTCCGAGTGTAAGCATCCGATCCGAAGGATGAGAGTGGGTGTGAAGTGGCGAATACGACCTCTTCCTAATGGCTTGCCTTGAATGGTATGGATGAGCAGGTCTTGTGATAAGCGCCATTGACGGATGTTCAGTTTTTGAAGACAGAGGCTGGAGATGAAGTTCCCCGCGGAACCAGAGTCAACAAGGGCTTGCGCTGGGAGACAGACAGAAGGGGTCAGAATATGCACACTGGTACGAATCAAACGTTCTACCCTCGGAGCAAACTGGATGGCACTTACCGCTTGACGCGGTGGACGCACTGGGCATGAACTGATGAGGTGCTTGTCGGAGGCGCAGTAGAGACAAAGAGAATGTTGTACTCGACGCTGTCTCTCCACTGCGGATATATGTGTAGTATCCACTTCCATTGGTATGGGGGCTGGAGGAGTGACAGATGGAGTCGGAGGCGGAGAACTTACAGTGGGTTCGCTCAGGGTGCAGGCAGTGAGATGCTGAGAAATCCGAAGTGTTAGTTGGATCAAGTTTTCCAGCCCCATGCTGTCATCATATACAACCAGCTGATGGCGCATCCTCGAGTTTAAGCCATGACGGAAGGCAGAGATCAAAGCACTCTCATTCCAGCCGCAGGAAGCGGCGAGAGTGCGAAACTGCAGGGCATATGAACTTACAGATGAATTACCTTGACGAAGATTGAATAGCTGGTCATGAATAGACAGCTCGGACACAGCTTGCTCAAATACCTCTCTGAAGTGCTGTTTGAAGGAATTAAAAGACTTAATCACAGGTGAATTAGAATCCCACAATGACCTTGCCCAACGAAGCGCTGGACCGGACAGCAAGGAAATCAGAAACGCCACACGGGCTTCGTCAGTGCGGAACTGATGCTCATTCATAGTGATGTATAGCGATACTTGCAACAGAAACCCACTGCAGTTCTCCGCCTCTCCAGAGAAGGTCGCTGGCCGGGCCATGGGACTCACGGAGGCAGTGAACGAAGCAGCAGTTGATTGCGGAAGTGATGGTGGTGTATTGATCGCTGCATCTGCTGGTGGTAGACTGAGAGGAAGATCCTCCACAGGCTCTGGCTGATTCTGCACCATTTTACTGGTCTAGTCTACTGTCAGGGTTCACAGAGGAAACAGACTGGATGGTAAGTTATTGTCGTTTATTTGTGCAGAGGAATACTCAGTCGGAGATAACAGTTGAGGATCAAATGATATGGAAACATAGAACAGGCTTAGCTGAAATGGTAATGTCCTTTTCTCTCTTGCAGGTGGTTTAGAAGCAGTCACACTGGAGATGGATGAGACGGAAGGATCGGGAATCTGGTAAGTAGCAGGTGAGTGGAAGGAGAGTCTGTGAGTCATGTAACGACAAGACCAGACAAGTGACTGCAGTGAAGGTGAGTGCTTTATAGTGCATGTGGGTGATGGGACACAGGTGACGGTGATCAGTAATCAGGTGATTGTGAACGGGGGAGTGTCCGACTGGGTGATTGGGAATGAGTGGGCGGTGATGGCGATCGTGACGTGGATGGAATCCTGACAAATGTATTGTTGACTTCAGTGAATCATTAGCATGCATTTGTTTGAGTTCTGATGGCCAACAGACAATTTGTGACCAGTGACTTTTAGGTATCCAACTCTTTTACTGAAAGTGATCTCAGACAATGTAATGTGCTGGATGCATATGCTTCAGGAAATAAATCATTATATCAGAATTTGTTTATTTAGCATAAGTAATACAATCAGAAACTACAACAAACAAGTACATAAACCCATCACACAATTGCCATTTAACAGCATTCTGCATCTATAAACCCACACACTAAACAACACAATGAAATACCAGGCGACATGACAGTATTTTAGCGCTGCAATAACTAATCGATAAAAACAATAAAATATGTTTATGAAAATAATCAACAACAAATTTTATTAGGCCTATCAATTATCTAGGTGTGTAACATGCACAGAGAAAGTCCCTCAGTGATGTCACTGTGGAAAAAGTACACGACCCTAAGTGGTCAACAACAGGAGAAGTGTATTAAGCGCTTCAAAGGTGCCCATTAAGAAAATGTTTCCTGAGATGTACTGCAGTTTAATTAGCTCGAGAGATGCTCACATTAGAGGCAACTTCACTGACTGGACGAGCACGTTCAAACCAAGTGACAAGGAAAGTAGCGAAATAATGTTAACTTAAAAATTATTTTGATTAAATATTTGTTGTATATGCTTCCTAACCCCTCCCACACACAAATACATTGACACTTGAAAATAAAGGTATTTTCTAGACTGTGACAGTTCACATGCTTGCATTGATTTACTCTTACCCCTTCTTGCTCAAGTCTACAGGGAGAAGCGTTGCTCCATCAACCAAAGTCCCAAGATCAAGACAATGATCTATTATAAATATGTCTGATTACTGGTAGAATAATAACATTCTGGCAGCTTAGTAGAAGGTAGAGTATGACATGCTTCTTCTCTTTACTGCAACTGTTTTATTATTAGTTCAATATGAATCAAAGAACATCCAAATATTTTTGTTCATTAATGCACTGTGACTGGAAATTAAATCATTATTTGAATATTCTCTGTTTTTGTGTGCATTTTTATCACAGTTCTTCATCACAGGTCACAAAAATCCAGACAACAGCTGTCATGACCTCCATACAGTCAAACTCCTCTGCAAATGTCACCTTTGTTCGTCCAGCAACATTTTTCATCAAAGGCTTTTCTAATGTTCCACATGTGAAATACTACTATGTGTTCTTGTCTTTTGTGTATGCTGTGACTGTTTTAGGGAATTCATTTATCATGTGTATCATTTATTTGGCACGCAGACTTCACACAGCCAAATACATTGCTGTTTTTCATCTGGCCCTTTCTGATCTGTGTGGAAGCTCGGCTTTGATTCCAAAAGTTATTGACACATTTTTATTCGAGCACCAGGAGATTTCATATGAAGCGTGTTTGGCAAATATGTTTTTCGTGTATCATTTCATGAATCTGCAGTCTTTGACACTACTTGTCTTGGCTTATGACAGACTGGTTGCTATTTGTTTTCCTCTACGGTATCATGCTATTATTACCAAAACAGCCATGTTTCTGATCATAGGTGTTATTTGGATTTTTTCTGTGACATATTTTTCTGTACTTGTAGGTTTCGTGAATAGACTCTCTTTTTGCGGATCTAAAGTGATCGATAGTCATTTTTGTGATCAAGGCCTTATCTATAAATTAGCTTGTAATGATAATTCTATAAATTTAATGATGGGAAAAATTAGCTTTGGTCTCCTAATGTGCACACCACTGATACTGATAATTATTTCATATTTATGCATTGCTCTGGCTTTGCTTAAGATTGCTCATGGTGCTGAACGGATCAAAGCCATGAAAACCTGCACCTCACATCTCATGTTGGTGGCAATCGGTTATATCCCACTTATAAGCAATAATATTGCAGCCTTAACAACACCTATCGATCCAAACACCCGCATAATTAACAATTCCTTGAGACAGATAATACCATCTATGCTGAATCCCATCATATACACTCTAAAGACAGAGGAGGTCATGCAATCCATAAAAGAACTGTACAAACGAAGCATAGTGAATACAACTACAGAAAGAAACAAGAAATGTAGTAGGATAAATAAAAAGTAAGAATAGCAGATTTACTCTCACTGCATCAGCTGTGATCATTCAACAAATATTTCATATAACAAAATCAGTGAATTTTCCATATTTGATGTTCAGATTTTGTATTGTAAACAGGCCAATTCAGTATGTTTAAAACCTATAAAGCTGCTTTGTGATTCCTTTCTTTTTTCAAAACAATATAGAAATAATTTCAGTCAAGATTCTAAAAAGAAATGTTAGAGCATTATTCTCTCTAGAATGTAATGAATTTTATGTTAACAGTAAGTTAAAAGAAACATTTCCATTACATTTAATGATGTTTTATTAACAAAGTATGGGAGGAACACATTCAAATTGCCTATCCAGTCAATACGAGAGGAGGCCTATATTGTCACGATCTCCATTCACCAGTCCAGCCACCTCAGCACACTACGTTTCCCAGAATCCCTCCTGGCTCACACCTGCTGACACTCCACAATCACCACACCTGTCTGGGATTTACCCTCATCAGCACCTCTCTATAAAGCTAGCACCACACACACAGACCTTAGGCCTTTCTCAATCTGTGTTCTTGTCTGTACTTGTGTTCTTGTGAAACGTCATCTTTTGTGGCCCAAGTACTGTCCCAATACACAAGTTTGCATTTTGGCAAGAACAGTTTAAAAATCCCGGAAGTGTTCTTGACACGACCATTTTACCGAGGATGCATCGGTTGGTAACTTGTGTGAACTTGACGGCAGAAATATCCCAGCATTCATTTCGGCATTCGAGGAAGGAGAGGCAGGTCAATACAGTAATTCGGTTTTCTACAATTTTGTATGCTATTTCATTACTAAATTCACTTCTGAGAACATTTGATGCAAGAAATCAACTGTGTAGATTTCAAATATTGGCATTTTTACGAAAATTTATGGCGAATCGAAAATGTGCTCAAACGTTTTCGGAAGAGAGAATCTCCATAAGCGCCTGCGGGTGTTAAGTTAGCTAGCGAGCCAACCGGACAGTCTGCTCACAGACTCGTTTTACCCCACAGTCAAGAGACCATTGCAGCCTGGCTGTTATCGTCAATAATTCTCGTTATGTTTGGGTTCTGCAGACGGCTTCTGTGCGGGGTATTATTGCGCAATACCAGCAAGAACACATTGTCTCAAACTGTCAGCAGCGTTCTGTGTGCTTGTCACCTTGTGAGTTCATTCTTCCAAGAACAACTAGCAAGAGCGTTCTCCCCAAGAACACAAGTCCGTTCTTTGCATTCTTGGTTTTGAGAAACACCCCTTGTCTGGTCTTGTTGTTCCTAATCTGAACTACCTACTGCTGAGACACTTACCGCTGCAATCCACTCAGCTAATCTTTAGTCTTCTGCTATTCCCATCTGAAACCGACAAGAACTGTCATTCACCGCTGTCATCAGGCAACTTATCCTTTCACTCAGTTACTCACCTATTCATGTCACTTGTTCTCTGCATAGATATAGATAGATGCCAACTAGACTCTCCCCTGTGAAGGCCTCATCGACACGACAGCCATCATCGGCACTCAAGGTCAAGGTAACTTTATTGTCCCCGAGGGGCAATTATTTGTACAGACAGCAGATAAACACAAGGACAAAACACACAACAATACAGCAAAACATAAAATACCCACAGTCTCTGAAACACAATAATAAAGAAATACATTTAAAACTGTTCTGGCAAATTGTTTAGAATCGAAATAGAAGTCGGTATAAGAGAGTTTCTCAGTTTGGACCTGAATCTGCAGCCCGTTCTCATCCTTTGGCGTCATACATGTGACGCTTTGTACATTTCGTCGAAATCTTACGCACATGGCATCCTCTAGCATCAATATGAGACGCAGAACCCAAGGCGTCATACAGGTGACGCTCGTCTAAATCCGACGCACATGGCATCGTTTAGCGTCAATATGAGACGCAGATCCCAAGGCGTCATAACCGTACCCTACCCCAGACCTAAACCTACCCATAACAGTGCGTGTTATATTGACGCTAAAGGATGCCGTGTGCGTAAGATTTCGACGAAATGTCATATGGCGTCACCTATATGATGCCAAAGGATGAGAATGCGTTGGAATCTGGGCATGGAGTACCTACGGGCTGAGGGAAGTAGCTTAAACTGGCAGGACAAGGGATGGCTAGGGTCAGCTGCTATAGATTGGGCCTTCTTTGCCACTCTGTTGGAGTAGATGTGGGAGAGAGTCAAGTCAAGTCAAGTCATCTTCATTTATATAGCGCTTTTAACAATGAATTGTTTCAAAGCAGCTTTACAGAGATAAACATATAATTTAAGGTAACAGATTGTTTTGGCGTTATAGCGGTTCTTGAATAATGTTACTTCCAGCTAAAGTTAACTTTGATTGATTCACCTCCGTCGAAATGATCAGACTTTAAACGCGAACCTGTGATTAACGCTGACGGCGTTCACATGCTCATTCAGAATTCTATAGTTATGTGCTTTTTAAAATATGTGCGCAGGTTTGTAATTCATACAACCCAGCCTAAACAAACTACTTTTCTTGCCTATAAATTTTGATACAGAATTTTGTTTTATTTTATCACTTCGGGGTACGCGAGCCGGAATTCACAGCGCTTTATCTGTAGAGTGGGAAAGGGATCCTCCATAGGGAGAGGATAGTGGATACTTCAGCACTGCATTGTCATCGGGTCCAGGCGAATCTCCTTCGTCAGATCTGGACACGGCCTGGATCCGGCAGGCTGCGGGAAAACCTCGGGATAAACAAAGACACTAATATTAGCGTAGATGCCATTCTTCTTATGATGTAGCGAGTACATCAAGATTTAAGGGAAGTGTTCCCAGTTCCGGCTGACCTAATCTATGCAGCCTAACATTGAATTTATAGAAGTCTATAATGTATTATGTGTATGCTAGGTCAAAGATATGTGTTTTTAGTCTAGCTTTGAACTGACAGAGTGTGTCTGCTTCCCGGACAATGGTAGGAAGACTGTTCCAAAGTTTTGGTGCTAAATAGGAAAAGGATCTACCGCCAGCAGTCGATTTAGATAGGTATTATCAACTGGCCGGAATTTTGAGATCGCAATAGACGTGAAGGACTATAATGCGTTAAGAGCTCGCTCAAGTACTGCGGAGCTAAACCATTTAGTGCTTTGTAGGTAATCAACAATATTTTAAAATTTATACGATGTTTAATAGGGAGCCAATGCAGTGTTGACAGAACCGGGCTAATATGGTCATATTTCCTGGTTCTGGTAAGAACTCGAACTGCGGCGTTTTGAACTAGCTGTAGTTTGTTTATTAAGCGTGCAGGGCAACCACCCAGTAGAGCATTACAATAATCTAGCCTTGAGGTCATGAACGCATGGACTAATTGTTCCGCATTTCCCAATGAGAGCATATGGCGTAATTTAGATATATTTTTAAGATGGAAAAATGCAGTTTTACAGATACTAGACACGTGGCTTTCAAAAGAAAGGTTGGTATCAAATAGCACACCCAGGTTCCTAACCGACGACGAAGACTTGACAGAGCAGCCATTAAGTGTTAGACAGTATTCTGGGTTATTACGTGTGGAAGTTTTTTGTCCAATAATTAGAATCTCTGTCTTTTCAGAATTTAGTAGTAGGAAATTACTAGTCATCCAATTTTTTATATCAGCTATGCATTCCGTTAATTTTGTGAATTGGTAAGTTTCGTTGGGTTTTGAAGAAATATACAGCTGAGTATCATCGGCATAACAGTGAAAGCTAACTCCATGTTTCCTAATGATATCTCCTAATGGTAGCATGTACAGAGAGAGAGGGGAAGTTGATGCCTACAATCTTGCTACATGTCCCAACGATACTCTCTAGTCGTTTTTTGTTTTTTTTATGGACAGAGAACCAAAACAGAAGGTTAAAACAGACTCAATAAAACAAGAGTAAAACATTCTCATCAAAGTAGGGTCAATGTTAAAATTCATCAGTTTACGATAGAAATACATATGCTGCTGGGCTTTGGCACACAAACAGCATCAGTGTGTGATTCAAAGTTTGCTATCAATTATTGTGCCAACTTATATTCTTGTACTATCTCAACAGGTTGGCCATCAATGATAGAGAGGGGAAGAGGGGGGCACTGTTTCCTAAAATCAATAATTAATTCTTTAGTCTTGGAGACATTTATGTTTAAAAAAGAACGCTTACACCAATCCTTAAAATCCTTCACTATTGGTCCATGGTCAATCACACTTTCATTAAGAAGAGACACAATGACAGAGTCATCTGCAAATTTAAAAACCTGTCTTCCATCATATTGTGAACGGCATTCATTTGTGTATAAGACAGAGAAGGGGGTGAGGACACATCCTTGGGGGGAGCCAGTAGAAGATAGAAGATTGCCAGATAAAACGCCATTAACTTTAACCCTTTGGGATCTGGAGGTTAAAAAGTCAACTAACCAGGCTATAGCCCTGGGTTGATGTTGTGTTTCTTTAAAAGTCTATCTGCTAAAATGTGGGGTTGAATACAGTTAAAAGCTGATGAAAAATCAATAAATAGTAGTCGCACAAATTGCTTTGCCCCTTCCAAGTAATTAAAAACTGTGATGAGCAGGCTGTCCGTAGCATCCTCAACCCCCCCCCCTTCCTGCCCTGTAGGCAAATTGTAAGGGGTCAATTTGTGGCTGTGTTATTGCTAAAATCTCCTGTTTGATTTTTTTTTTTTTTCAAAAGCTTTCATGATGAGAGAAGTGAGGACCACTGGTCTAAAATCATTAAGTGATTTGGGTCCTTTGGTCTTAGGCACATGCAGGCACAATCACTGACTCTTTCCAGAGAGGAGGGACCCGGTGTGATTGAAGTGACTTATTGAATATAAAGGCAATTATGTCAGACAGTGGCTCTGCACAGCTTTTGAGGCGGCGGCCATCAATATTGTCTGAACCAGGGCTCTTCCCATCCTTCAACCCCCTAAGAATTTTGTGAACTCTGTCCTTATCAAAAGTGATAGCCACATTTTGTTCTGCCCATGGTTCCCTGAACGCGGACAATTCCTTGAAGTCATAAATATTGAAGCGATTGTAGAAAATTTCAGTGTGTATTTTACAAACTCAAAATCATTTTTTTGCTAGTACTTATTTATATTTAAATGTCTGAAACCTAAAATAAACACTGAATAGTTGTGATATATGACAGCACTGAGCGCGTCCGTCTCTGGCTCAGCGCCAGCCAACGCGCGAAAGCACGTTTGAATTTAGCAGTTGATCACGTGATGCACTGACCGTTCTAATCAGTGTGATCGTACACTCCAGGGACCAGCCAAGACTGATCACACCGGTGTGATCGTACGTGCGAAAGTGTTAAGACCCAGACACATGAGGCAACGATCGTGACTCTCAGCCGGAGCCAGGTAACGACCACACCCAGAAACACACGGGTGGAATGACATCTCGAAAAAGGCGCAGTGTCACACCCATGTAATGCTCTTTTAGGGAATTCACTCTCTCACTGGTGCTGAATCGCACAGGGGAAATGGCCACGGCACAGCAGCAGGAATAGTGCAGCCCAATGCTCTCACACTCTAGAACTTAACTTTTTTATTGACTTTTCAAGCATTATCATACTCACAATGGTATTGTTGTTCTGAGGATCAAGATGTGATTTCCAGCTGTACACGACTGTAAGCTGATACTGATAACTGGGACATCAGTTTTTTTTTCAGTGCACCTAATAGGCCAGTTCACACAGAACAGAAAAGTGCGCGAGACGTAAGAACAACGGTCAAAAATGTCTGTCTAGCATGTTTACATAGAAAAACAATGGAAAAGTTACGCAGTGGAATGGAAAAAGTGTTCTATGTATGAATGAATATTATCTATATTTACTCTTTACCAAAAAGTATAGTACCAGTCCCCAACGTCAAAAGAATAAAGTGCAACATTAACATTAAACATATCCTTAACTACAACAACAGCAACATTTTGAACACAGTACTTTTTAACCATGATACATTTTATTTGACTTCTATGATTTAAAATATGCGCCTTTATCCTCAAGTCTCTAGGGAGAAGGGTTGATCCAACAAATAAAGTCCCAAGAGCTCAAGAGAATGAACTAATATAAATTTGTCTGATGGCTGGTAGAATGAGATGCATGAGCCAAATTGAAGAAGGTAGAGTATAAACCTTGAGTTTCTTCTCTTTATTTCTAACCCTTTTAACAATAACTTCTTTCATTAATTCAATATGGTTATATTAAACAACATCTAAATATTGTATGCCTATTCATTAATGCGCTGTGACTGAAATGAAATCATTATTTGAATATTCTCTTTTATTGTGCGCATTTCTAGCAGTTCTTCATTACAGGTCACAAAAAGCCAGACAACAGCTGTCATGAGCTCCATACAGTCAAACTCCTCTGCAAATGTGACCTTTGTTCGTCCTGGAACATTTTTCATCAATGGCTTTTTTAATGTCCCACATGCAAAATACTACTATGTGTTCTTGTCTTTGCTGTATGTTGTGACTGTTTTAGGGAATTCATTTATCATGTGTATCATTTATTTGGCACGCAGACTTCACACAGCCAAATACATTAGTGTTTTCCATCTGGCCCTTTCTGATCTGTGTGGAAGCTCGGCTTTGATTCCAAAAGTAATTGACACATTTTTATTCGAGCACCAGGACATTTCATATGAAGCGTGTTTGGCATATATGTTTTTTGTGTATCATTTCATGAATCTGCAATCTTTGACACTACTTGTTTTGGCTTATGACAGACTGGTTGCTATTTGTTTTCCTCTACGGTATCATGCCATTGTAACTAAAACAGCCATGTTTCTGATCTTAGGCTTTATGTGGATTTTTTCTGTGACATTTTTTTCTGTACTTGTAGGTTCTGTGAACAGACTTTCTTTTTGTGGATCTAATGTGCTTGATAGTTATTTTTGTGACTATGGCCCTATCTATAGAATAGCCTGTAATGATAAGTCTGTAAATGTTTTGTTGGGTAAAATTTGCTATAGTCTCTTGATTTTTACACCACTGATTTTGATCTTCATCTCATATGTCTGCATTGCTCTAGTTTTGCTTAAGATTCCCCATGGCATTGACCGGATAAAATCCATAAAAACCTGCACTTCACATCTCATGTTGGTGGCAATTTTTTATATTCCAATTTTAAGCAATAATATTGCTTCTATAATTACACCTTTGCATCCAGACTCCCGGATAATTAACAATTCTCTTACTCAGACAATACCACCTATGCTGAATCCCATTATATACACTCTGAAGACAGAAGAGGTCATGCAATCCATAAAAGAAATGTACAAACGAAGCAAGGTGAACACAACGCAGGAAAGAAATATGAAATGGAGAACTTCTTGTGAGATTAAACTGTGATCATTCAACAAAAAATGGATTTTGTTTGTAGTTGTAATAGAAATTGTGTTGAAAACAGGCCAAAATTATTCAAAACCAAGTACAGATGCTTTGTGATTTCCTTTAATTAAAAAAAAGAAAAAAAAAGAAAAGAAAAAAGAAACAGCACCTTTGCATTTATTGATGTCAGGTTAACGGTAAGTCAAAAGAAAAGAACCCAATTAAATTTGCTTTAAATATAACACATGTTTTATAAATGCTGTATTCATGGAAATAATGAAAGTGACGTCTTGGGAATCATTTTGACCATGCTTCAATATTCGACGCTTTAGGCACCCTTTAGCGTCAGTTACATGACGCGATCCTAGGGCGTCATCTTACTGACGCTTTACCTTTAACGTCAGTTAGATGACGCTATCTAATCCTAACCCTACCCCAGACCTAAACCTACCCGCGTCATCTAACTGACGCTAAAGGTAAAGCGTCAGTTAGATGACGCCCTAGGATCGCGTCATATAACTGACGCTAAAGGGTGCCTAAAGCGTCGAATATTGAAGCATGGTCAAAATTGTCATTTTAGTGACGCCTTGGGACGAGAATGCGTTACAATAATTTATGCAGTCACTAATTCTCACCATTTTGTGCTATATGACATGTATGATCCCATACCATGTAATGCAGTCATGTGCTTCAGTGAACTAAACTAATTAAACATAATCCATAAATTAGACTTCCATTCTATTAAATAACACAGAGACATACCAGACCAGAGATAACAGTATGCAAAAAATGCAGAATACAGCACACTATATGACATATGACAGAATACAGAATGCAGAATACAGCACATACAGACCTCATGTAGCAATCCTTATGACGTATCTATCACCTAATGTATTTTTAAACAAAAATACTATGTTTTCTAAGATATACTAATTCTGTAAAAAAAAATATATAATAACATTTCTGAACCTAACACATGCAGTGTAAATGTGTTTTTTAGCTTTAATGTCTATTAATTATTGTTAATGGTGTGCTTGGTTACCTCAGCTTAGTTTTAACAGAGGTTTTCAGCCCAGAAGAACATAAAACGTTAAAGATCAAATAAAATAATAAATGTCACACACTCATCTTCGCATGTGAAGTAAGTGCTTTTCCACATTTAGTCTGAACTGTTCTGCACACTGTCAGTATCAGTAAAATTTCTATTAAAACGCTCTTTTTTTATGGTAATTTCAAATAGTTTCACACAAGCCATGCAGGGTCTAGTTCAGAACAACATGATTCAGCAAAAGTAACCGACCGTTAGGCCTGATGGTTGAAAACCACTACAAGTTTACTCAGACCTCAGTCAGACGCAAATTAAATTTAAAACACATAAGATGGTTGAAAACGGGACTGTGAGGGATAGACTTACAGTCTTTACAATGGCATGCACTGTATAAAGGTCCTAGATCATATCATTTTTACAACTCACAAATTTTAAAACTTTTATGGAGCTTTTGTCTACTAAAAGGTTTTTTTTTCGTAGAGACGTTTTGATCGGATTGTTCTTAAACAACAGTACCATCCATTAAACACACTGTATTCTATCCCTCACAGCCTCGTTTTCATTCCTGTCAAAAATTAAATAGGACGCTACCCTGATTAAGGTCTATGGGGTCATGTCTATGTTACGGACGTAGGCCAGTAAGAGCTGTGTGTGTAAACCTCAGTCCCCTGGCCTCAAGAGGCGTGCTAGTGGCTATACGGTCTTTAGTGTCCTTGTTAGCGCCTCCCTCACACGCTGGAGACCACGGTTCGATTCCCGCTCGGAACGGGTCAAGTAGGATCGGTTACACTTGTGCAGTGACCCAGATGGAAGTGAGGCTTAGTGGGGTGAGTGTAACGGACGTAGGCCAGTAAGATCTGTGTGTGTAAACATCACTCCCCTGGCCTCAAGAGGTGCTCTAGTGGCTGCAGTCTTTAGCGTCCTTGTTAGCGCGTCTCCCACGCTGGAGACCCTGGTTTGAATTCATCTATGAGGAAAAGCATCATTAGTAGCCGGTTATTAATGCCTCACAGAAATCCAAATATTTTTTATTGTTCCCCCCAATGATCAGGTTGTTTTTATAAAACCTACAATCATTCATTCTGTGCACATTTTCCATTGTTATGTTCAACAAACTAACCAAGGCTCGAATGTTTGTGTCAAAGAGGTATGTTATGTTATTACGCCTCCTGATGGTGACCTTTGCAAGTGTCGACCAGTTAAAACATGGGCTTTTTGTATGTATTTTTTTCTCACCCCATGTACTTTCTTAAGGAAGAATGGGAAACGAAAAACAAAATTTTTCAGAAAATACTTTCCACCCAGAATTTTAACATGCTTAGTAAATACTTATACATAGGGCTATGTAGGCTATCATACAAGTCAGAGGAAAATAATTTCATAAGTCATCTCTTTTTATGCCGTTTTACTGTAATTATTATTAGTTATTACTGTTACAATAAGTTTGTACAGTATCTATTTAGCAATAGATTCTTAATATTTAAGGTAAGTGTTTTATGTTATCGCATGCTTGTATCGATTTACTCCTGCCTCATTTTCCTCAAGTCAGTGGGGAGAAGGGTTGATCCATGAACTAAAGTCTCAAGTGCAAGAGAATGATCTACTATATATTCGACTGATGGCTGGTGAAATAGTGAGATGGTGGCACCAGGACAAGGTAGACTACGTGTTTCCTCTGTTGCGCTCTTCTATGGTTTTACTGCAAATTACACTTATTATTAGTTCAATATGAGTATGTTAAAGAATATTCAAGCATTTTCATTCAGAACTGCACTGTGACTAGAAATTAAATTAATACTTGAATATTCTCTGTTTTTGAGTGTATTTCTATAACAGTTCCTCGTCACAGGTGACACAAAAATCCAGACACCAGCTGTCATGACCTCCATGCAGTCAAACTTCTCTGCAAATGAGACCTTTGTTCGTCCTGCAACATTTTTCCTCAATGGCTTTTCTAATGTTCCACATGTGAAATACTACTATGTGTTCTTGTCTTTTGTGTATGCTGTGACTGTTTTAGGGAATTCATTTATCATGTGTATCATTTATTTGGCACGCAGACTTCACACAGCCAAATACATTGCTGTTTTTCATCTGGCCCTTTCTGATCTGTGTGGAAGCTCAACTTTGATTCCAAATATCATTGACACATTTTTGTTTGACCACCATGACGTTTCATATGAAGTTTGCTTCGTAAATATGTTTTTTGTATATCATTTCATGAATCTGCAGTCTTTGACCATACTTGTCTTGGCTTATGACAGACTGGTTGCTATTTGTTTTCCTCTACGGTATCATGCTATTGTTACCAAAACAGCCATGTTTCTGATCATAGGTGTTATTTGGATTTTGTCTGGGACATATTTTTCTGTACATGTGGGTTTGCTGAATAGACTCTCTATTTGTAGTTCTAATGTGGTTAATAGTTATTTCTGTGATTATGGCCCTATATGTAGACTAGCTTGTAATGATAATTCCTTAAATTTACTGATGGGAAAAATTTGCCTTGGTTTTCTGATTTGCCTGCCTCCAGTACTGATCCTCATTTCATATTTATGCATTGCTCTGGCTTTGCTTAAGATTGCTCATGGTGCTGACCGAATCAAAGCCATGAAAACCTGCACTTCACATCTCATATTGGTGGCAGTTTTTTATATCCCACTTTTAATCAATAACATTGCAGCTGCCACAACGCCTATCCATCCAAACTCCAGGTTAATTAACAATTCTTTGACGCAGACAATACCACCTATGCTGAATCCCATCATATACACTCTAAAGACAGAGGAGGTCATGCAATCCATAAAAGAACTATACAAACGAAGCAAGGTGAACACAACTCAGGAAAGAAATATGAAATTCAATTGGAGAAATCAAAAATGATTTAAAATGGTTTGTTTCTTATTATTATATTTAACTTATTTTACTGTTAAAATGCTTTCATTATCTGCTTGAATGAGACTTTGTCCTTCTGGATTTTGTATAAAATAGACATGCTAGTATGAAACAACCCTCTGTATTATTTTTTTTTTTCTTTGACTGTCAAACGTTTTTTTGAAACACTCCTGTCACTGTGAATTTATAATATTTTTCAATGTTTCTTTTTTCATAATTAGTCACTTATTCCCACCATGTGTAATGGCACATTAGCAGGTGTTTGTTGCTTTTGCGGGGTGAACTTATTTTCTTGAGAGTGGCCCAAGACTATATAATGCATGTGCTTCAGTGAACTTATGCCTTAAATGATTGTACATTAAAATAAAAAACAATTAGTCAGCTATATGGCACATGAATCCTTTATCTTCCATTCATTCGCAGTGTATAACACAAAAAAATACGCTGCATTAATATACAAACAAAACCATGGTTATTATTTTTGTATACATATATCATTAAATGCGAGAAAGATTCTTAATAAAAAGATCCCTTGGAATAATGGTAGGCTAACAATAACTGTAGCAACTGTGGCGATAAGGTTACCTTGGCAAATAAGCTTTGTTTTACACATATTACATAGCAACAGAAACATTGTGTAACGTACGGACAGAGGCGGTCGGATCCAAGTGCAGCACTTTATTATCACTTGAACATAAACGAGGCACACAAATACACAAGGGCAATCCAATAACTCGTGGTGTAAACAGGCATAGGTCGAGGCAGGCAGCACAGGTTCGCAAACAGTCCAGGATACAGGCAGAGGTCGAGAGTCCAGGGAAACACGGAGAAACAGAACAGGGAATAACGCTCAGAAATGCACGCTTACAGTGTAACAAGACTTCGCACAGGACACAGGCAAAACTCAGGCTTAAATCAGGAACACAATAACCAATAATGAAACACAGCTGAACATAATAAAACATAATGAGTCCATGAGGAAAACATAACACAATGAGAGAGTGCCCTCCAGTGGCTCTCGAGGGCACTACAGCTGCCGATCGTCACATAACCCCCCCTTTAAGGAGCGGCTTCCAGACGCTCCTTAGAGCTCTGGGGGGAGGTCAACGGGGGCTGGGATGGAGGGCCCGGCCCGTGGAGAGGCAGGAGGTCAGCCCCATGGAGAGACCTGGGGCCTGGAGACCTGAGCAGGGCAAGAGACCATGGGGGAGCACACTTGGAAGGCAACCAGGGTGGAACACACTTGACAGGAGACCAGGGTTGAACACACTTGGAAGGGCACCAGGACGGAGCAGACTCAGACGGAGACGAGGGCGGAGCAGACCGAGGCGAAGGACAGGGCGGAGCAGGATTAGGCGAAGGCCAGGATGGTAAAGCCCCTGCAGACGACCATGGCAGCGCAGCCCTCATGGTCTCTTCACCGGACCCTTGGCCCCCCCCCCAAAAAAAATACTTGGGGAAATCCACGGGTTCAGGAAAACCCTCCTGGAGCTTGAAGGGCGCAGGGGCGGGGCCGGCAGGGCGAGGCGCAGAGGCGGGGCCGGCAGGGGGAGGCGCAGAGGCGGGGCCGGCAGGGGGAGGCGCAGAGGTGGGGCCGGCAGGGCGAGGCGCAGAGGCGGGGCCGGCAGGGCGAGGAGTCTGGGAACACCCACCGGAGCCTGGCGAACCAAACAAGTCCTCCTTCTCCTCCTGCGACGGCGAGGCACTGGGCTTGATACACTGACTTGACTGGATTCACTCATTTGGCTCGACTCATTTGATTCACTCGACTTGGCACTTAATTCACTTGACACGGCACTTGATTCACTTGACACAGCACTTGATTCACTTGACACGGCACTTGATTCACTTGACACGGCACTTGATTCACTTGACACGACACTTGATTCACTTGACACGGCACTTGACTCACTTGACACGGCACTTGACTCACTTGACTCGGGACTTGACTCACTTGACTCGGGACTTGACTCACTTGACTCGGGACTTGACTCACTTGACTCGGGACTTGACTCACTTGACTCGGGACTTGACTCACTTGACTCGGGACTTGACTCACTTGACTCGGGACTTGACTCACTTGACTCAGGACTTGACTCACTTGACTCGGGACTTGACTCACTTGACTCGGGACTTGACTCACTTGACTCGGGGGCACTTGACTCACTTGACTCGGGGGCACTTGACTCACTTGACTCGGGGGCACTTGACTCACTTGACTCGGGGGCACTTGACTCACTTGACTCGGGGGCACTTGACTCACTTGACTCGGCGGCACTTGACTCACTTGATTCGGCAGCACTTGACTCACTTGATTCATTCGGCTCAGCACGTGACTCGGGACTTGATTCAGGGCTAGATTCACTTGACTTGGAACTTGACTCAGGGCTAGATTCACTTGACTCGGGATTCGATTCTTTCGAGTCGGCTGGCACGTGCTCAAACTCCAGTTCGGCCGGCGAAACCTCCGCTGTATCTGGATTGGCAAGTTCAACAAAACCAGTGCGGAATGAGTGAGAGAAATCAGCCGCAAACGAACCTCCCCGACGCAGGGATAAGAGCAGTTCCTCAGGATCTTCTCCTGCGGGGAGTTCAAAAGCCTCTCTGAATAGGGCGATAAATACCTCATAAGAAGGGAACGACATAAGAAGGGGGCGAGGCGCAGAGGCGGGGCCGGCAGGGCGAGGCGCAGAGGCGGGGCCGGCAGGGCGAGGAGTCTGGGAACACCCACCGGAGCCTGGCGAACCAAACGAGTCCTCCTTCTCCTCCTGCGACGGCGTATTGATCTGTGTATTGCATTGCTTTTTTGTCATTGGTTCGAGGAAGGAGTGTCTCCATTGACTGATGTGTTGGTGTGTGTTTTGTGTTGTGTGTATTATGCTGCTGGCATCTGGTGGTGCTTTTATTCTGTGTTTGTTTTTTAGATCCTGCTGCACACTAAATTTCCTTTCTAAGGATAAATAAAGTAGAACTGAACTGAGGCACTGGGCTTGATACACTGACTTGACTGGATTCACTCATTTGGCTCGACTCATTTGATTCACTCGACTTGGCACTTAATTCACTTGACACGGCACTTGATTCACTTGACTCGGGACTTGACTCGGGACTTGACTCGGGACTTGACTCGGGACTTGACTCGGGACTTGACTCGGGACTTGACTCGGGACTTGACTCGGGACTTGACTCGGGACTTGACTCGGGACTTGACTCGGGACTTGACTCGGGACTTGACTCGGGGGCACTTGACTCACTTGACTCGGGGGCACTTGACTCACTTGACTCGGGGGCACTTGACTCACTTGACTCGGGGGCACTTGACTCACTTGACTCGGGGGCACTTGACTCACTTGACTCATTCGGCTCAGCACTTGACTCGGGACTTGATTCGGGGCTAGATTCACTTGACTTGGAACTTGACTCAGGGCTAGATTCACTTGACTCGGGATTCGATTCTTTCGAGTCGGCTGGCACGTGCTCAAACTCCAGTTCGGCCGGCGAAACCTCCGCTGTATCTGGATTGGCAAGTTCAACAAAACCAGTGCGGAATGAGTGAGAGAAATCAGCCGCAAACAAACCTCCCCGACGCAGGGATAAGAGCAGTTCCTCAGGATCTTCTCCTGCGGGGAGTTCAAAAGCCTCTCTGAATAGGGCGATAAATACCTCATAAGAAGGGAACGACATCCGACCTGGTTCCCAGAATGTACCGACCCACTCCAGAGCCTTTCCAGTGAGCAGTGAGCAGATGAAGGAAACGCGGTTGTCATCCGAGGTGTACAACTGGGGCTGAAGATTCATATATACGCTGCACTGCTGAAGGAATCCTTCACACGCCACAGGTGAGCCATCAAACTTGTCAGGAAATGCCAGACTGAGATAGTCAGATGCGGTACTCACACTGTGTTGCGGTGGAACAGGTGCAGCGGCAGTTTGGGCTTGATTAGCCGTTGTGCTTGAGCTCTGCGTAGACCAGGTTTGCACGGAGCTTGCTAGTTCCTCGAGGAGAGAAGTTAGTCTCGCCAACTGAGAACGATGAGAGGCTAGCATGGAAGCTCGGGTCTTGACCACGGTGGATAGATGCTGAAAGTCTGCTGGATCCATGTTTGGCGAAGTCTTCTGTAACGTACGGACAGAGGCGGTCGGATCCAAGTGCAGCACTTTATTATCACTTGAACATAAACGAGGCACACAAATAAACAAGGGCAATCCAATAACTCGTGGTGTAAACAGGCATAGGTCGAGGCAGGCAGCACAGGTTCGCAAACAGTCCAGGATACAGGCAGAGGTCGAGAGTCCAGGGAAACACGGAGAAACAGAATAGGGAATAACGCTCAGAAATGCACGCTTACAGTGTAACAAGACTTCGCACAGGACACAGGCAAAACTCAGGCTTAAATCAGGAACACAATAACCAATAATGAAACACAGCTGAACATAATAAAACATAATGAGTCCATGAGGAAAATATAACAATGAGATAACAATGAGAGAGTGCCCTCCAGTGGCTCTCGAGGGCACTACAGCTGCCGATCGTCACACATTGACTGTTAAAGACACAAATTAATTAAATAAAAAGACCGGTAAAGTTTACTACTCCCCATATAGCCACAGTCTTAACATAGTGGCTAAGTTTATGCTACTGGTTAGGTGGTGCTTGTGGAACAGCAAAAATAACTGTTTCACCGATAACCACATGCTTTTAACACTTTATCAGGCATTACCAGAGAAGGACTTAGGGTCCTGGTGGCTTTTGGGCTTGAGTTTATGTTTGGGCCCTATGTTACGACCTCAACAAGACAAAAATACACAAAAATTGAAATACTTCCTAGACCAATTAACATGCAACATCAAAGTTTAGAGGTATTTAAGTCATTACAATACAAAAAATACAGGATGTGCTCACTCAGTTGAGAGAAGATCAAACCCCTAAAATAACACATTCAAATCCACCTAATCCATGAACAGTAGGATTTTAAAATGTATTGTTGTCATCTGTGTCCACTTATGTCAGATCTGTAATTGAATCTAATCAAAATAAAAAAAAACTGTATGGCTATTACAAATGAAATTAAATCAGTATCAATAAAATCCATCTTTGGATTTACACATACTGTTTGATGCAACTCAGATGGCATGAATCAGTTTACACAGAAAAACTCATCTTTGATCACCAAAATGACATATTTAAAAGCTTTTTCCTTGAAAAAAAATTCTTCATGCCTTAAAATAGCTTAAATGTAACTCTACATACACGGTTCTTTTAATATGCATATTAGCCCCGCCTCACTCACTCACACCAGCTCAGGGATCCACTCGTTGACAATCACAGGATGACCTGGGGTGTGTTTGTGCGTTTCCCGAAAGCATCGTTATCCAACTATGATCGCAATTTCCATTGAACTCTATTGGTAACGACGGAACTTGCGACCATAGTTGGCTTTGGGAAAGGCACCCCAGGTCAACATGTGATTGTCAACGAGTGGATCTCTGAGCTGGTGTGAGTGAGTGAGGCGGGGCTAAAATGCAGATTCGTAATTATGCAGATTCGTAAACACCCCTAAAGGCACCAGGGTGGCGGTGCCACCGGCTTGGGCCCGTAATCGCTGCTCGCAGCTATATTTATATCTCTATATATATATATTTTTTTTTTTCTGTGTCACTTGATCAAATGTAATTGTCTTCTTTTTATTTTATTGTTTCCTTTCTTTCTTTTTATTTTTAAAATTAGGAGCCAGAAGAAGAAACCTAGTTAACAAAAACTTTTAAAAGGTATCAAATAAGGAATTAACTTTAATTGAAAATTAAGTCATAAGGTGAATTCAGTGTTACTAGTGGTGACAAATTATATATATATATTTTTTTTTTAAAGAAACTGAATTAAATCTAGTGAAACCTAGAAGGGAACAAACAAGAGGTTAATGTATAAATTAACATAAACAGTGTTTAAAAGACAAGTGCTTATACTTACCTTTCGAGATCTTTAGAGTATTTGAAGTCCTTGAAATCTATAAGAAAAAGAGGTGTTTACAGAATTTGTTTTATTACATTACATTGTATTTTATTTTTCTTTCCTGTATTTTCTCTCATTTAATTTTTTTCCTCTTATACATTCCATTTACTGAATTCAAGTTTTGCATTCAACAACCAAAAAAAATACATTCAGTTAAACCTTATACCTTGTGTGAGTGGCTCATTATTGTTGTGACATCCTTATTCTCTGCAGGCGAATTTTAGTCTTCTGATTGAACTGGTCCATACTCAAACTTGTGTCTCTATCAAATTGAGTGAAGGGTTACATGTGCATGTGCGATCGTGCTCTAGTATGTAAGAACGAGCCTATGATTGAATCTGGAAATAAAGCTAAATTAAAAATTAGAAATAGTCCTCAGATGCCATGTCTGTAATTTATATCAAAACATCTAGCATTAATTCGATCTGAGCAACCTGAGCGGGCAGGGCACGCCTTGTGCTTGGTGATGCCAAGCCAAGGCGATGGCATCCACTATCCAGTGGGCCATCCTCTGCTTGGAGACAGCCTTTCCCTTCTGCTGGCCGCTGTAACAGACAAAGAGCTGGTCTGAGGTCCTGACGCTTTGAGTTCTGTCCATGTACATGCACAGAGCGCGAACGGGACAGAGCAAAGACAGGGCTTGGTCTGCCTCCTCCAGGGGCAGCGCTTGCAGGTTCACTTCCTGGTCTTTGAAGGGAGTGGTAGGAATCTTGGGCACTTAGCCAGGAAGGGGTCTCAGTACTACGTGGTTGTCACCCGGCCCGAACTCTAGGCACAGTTCGTCGACCGAAAATACCTGCAGGTCCCCTACCCTCTTGACAGAGGCCAGTGCAACCAGCAGCAAAGTCTTCATGGATAGAAGCTTTAAGTCTGCTAATTGCAAAGGCTCAAAGGGAGCATCCTGAAGTGCTCAAAGCACCAGGGAAAGGTCCCAAGAGGGTATGGAGGGGGGTCGAGGAGGATTTAAACGTCTCACCCCCCTAAGAAACCTGACGACCAGGTTGTGCTTTCTTACTGTATTGCCATCTGGTCATGATATGCTAAAATAGCTGCAGCATGTACTTTGAGGGTGGAGGGAGACAGCCTTTGCTCCAACCCTTGCTGCAAGAAGGAGCACAGACCCTATCGAACATCTTCGGGGGTCTTCTCGGCGAGAAGAACACCACTCGATGAACAGGTTCCACTTCAGGGCGTACATACGTCTCGTGGACGGCGCCCGTGCAGAAGTGATGGTGTTAAGTACCTCTGGGGGTAAGTCACCTAGAACCTCCGCGTCCCGTCCAGGGACCAGACATGGAGTTTCCAGAGGTCCGGACACGGGTGCCATAGGGTGCCCCGTCTCTGAGTCAGAAGATCCTTCCTCAGAGGAATGGGCCAGGGAGGGACTGTCACGAGAAGCATGAGTTCTGGGAACCAAAGTCCGGGTGGGCCAATAGGGAGCCACCAGAAGGACCTGCTCCTCATCCTCCCTGACTTTGCACAGTGTCTGCGCAAGTAGGCTCACTGGGGGAAACGCATATTTGCAGAGGCCCCCGGGGCCGGCTGTGTGCCAGTACATCCGTGCCGAGTGTTCCCTCAGTCAGGGAGTAAAACAGCTGGCAGTAGGAGGTCTCTCAGGAGGCAAACAGGTCTACCTGAGCCTCCCCGAACTCTCTCCAGATCAGCTAAACCACCTGGGGGTGGAGTCGCCATTCTCCCGGGAGCACAGCTCGTGATAGCTCGTCGGCCACACAGTTGAACACACCGGGGACATACATGGCTCGAAGCGACCTCAGATGCTTCTGACTCCAGAAGAGGAGATGGCGGGCGAGTTGCGACATGCGATGGGAGCATAGACCACCTTTTTGGTTGATGTACGCAACGGTCACAGTGTTGTCCGTATGGACCAGCACGTCCCTGCCCTGTAGCGGCCTTTTCAAGCGGCTCAGAGTGAGACGTACTGCTAGCAACTCGAGGCAGTTGATGTGCCAGTGCAGCTGGGGGCCCGTCCAAACCCCTGACTCGGCATGCCCGTTGTACGTGGGACCCCAGCCGGTAGCAGAGGCATCTGTAAATACCACAGCATGCCTGGACACCTGTTCCAAGGGCACTCCTGCCTGCAGGAACGAGGGGTCTGACCACTGGCTGAAGGTCTGGAGGCACGCCGGTGTGATTGGTAGGACTGCGATCTCCGTGCGCAAGACATGTGCATTGGCTGTGCATTGGCTGCTCAATTCCATTGGCTCGTTTTAATAGTACTCGAAGATAACAGGCTCTCTAAGCGTGATCCCAATCAGTCGACACGTCGACTATGTCGAACGTGAACGACTGAAAGGGAACTATAAAATGATAATTGAAAAGAAGTCCAAATGACTCCAGGAGTTCCAATTCCAAGATGTCTGAAGCCACACAATATCTACATATTCATTGGTTGTTAAGCTAATATTATTTTATAGGCCAGTTATACGCGATTGTTTACATTTATAGCTCAAGATATTGGCCAAGAAATAATGGTAATACATTCAGGAGAAATAAGGATACATTAACTTTCCTTATCATCACTGTCAGTGCTATGCTTTGATTGGCTAGATGACAGCTCTAGAGGTGTGGTATTGCTGGACACTGTCAGAGTCAGTGATAGGCTGAAGAGACTGACACTTCTTTATTCAGTATATATAATAAATCTGGGAAAGTCTGCAGCCTGAGCAAACCTCACTAAGGCCTAACTGTGATAATATAATATTCATTATTTATAATTTTTTTTTTTATTATTATATAAATTGTAAAATTGCTTTTCTACCCAGACAGGATGAAAAAAAGCATTTGAACATGATTCAAGAGATCACTGGAAACAGGAATATTTCCTTCCTCTCTGCTGGATTCTCTGGTATACCTCACATGAGATATTATTATATATTCCTGTTTATTGCCTACTTTATTTATTTTCTAGGAAACTCCTGCCTCATGTTTGTTATCATTAAGGACAGAAATCTTCACAATCCTAAATATATCGCTGTTTTTAATTTATCACTGACAGACATTTGTGAGAATACCGTGATCCCTCAGCTTCTGGATGCAGTTTTGTTTGGGAATCAGTTGATCTCGTATGGATTGTGCATGTCCATGTTATTTGTTTCGTTGCAGTCACTAACTCTCACTGTTCTGTCTTTTGACAGATTAGCTATTTGTTTACCAGGTATTTTATTATGATTGTGAACCATAGATCAATGCTTGTTATGATTGGTGCTTTATGGACATCGGCACTGATGCAAACAATAACTGCAGCAGTTTTCATGACTAGACTTTCTTTCTGCAGAACTAGCATCATAATCCTTATTTTCTGTGATCACGGGTCTGTTTTCCCAAGCTGTGTCATCATTAGTGTTCTGTTTCAGGTGATCATCATGTTTCCAGTATTTTGTATTATCTTTTCATATGCATGCATAGCTGTGCCTGTGATATTGTTCAGAATCACAACCACAAAGACATGTACGGCTCATTTAATATTAGGGGCTGTATTTTATGTGTCCATCTGCCTAAAATATGTCTTTCAGGTCCTTGTAAGCATCAACACTACAATAATTATTCTTTCTCTGACCTCTGCACTTCCTCCAATGCTTAACCCTATAATCCACACATTTATGACAAAGGAGTTTATGGAATCTGTGAAAAGGCTTATCAGAAATAGAATCATGTTTTCATCTAGAATACCAACTGTGTTCCAGTTATAGTCTGGAATTCATCTCATCTGTACATTTTTAATAACTATCATTAAAGTACACAGTGTAGTATATTACAGAATGTTATGGAATTACTAAATGCGAAACAGTGTTTGTTTTGTGTTACTTGAAGCATAAATTGTAACTGCAGCATCTTTAATCTTGTGCCAGTTTGATTTTCTAAATCTAAACAATTGTTCCTCTATTAATATGTATTGTAATGTTTAGCACTGTGCTGTATTTATTCATAAAAACTGTTTAAGACGGCTGGTCTATAAAGACAACCATAGTGAAAAATAAATATACTAAACTGTATTTGAAATACTTGTATTTTATGCCAAGTATACTACATTTACACTTAATTTAAATACCCTGTAATTGTGCTTTTGGTATACTAAATTAATATACATAAAGTCTGCTAAATTGGAACAACAAATTGTGTACTTAATGTACTTCAGTTATCCAGAAATTGTGCTGAGGTCCAACTAAAGACATACTTAAGTATATTTGATTGTGCTAAAGTGGAACTATTGCAAGTATACTTTAGGTACACTTTAAATATCTTCAATTTAAAGACTGATATTATACAGGGATCATACTATAGTGATATTGAAAACTATGCATTGTGCAATAAAGAAGTTCTCCAAATAAAGTTTAATTATAATATTTATATCAGTAAGTCTCAAGCGATATGCCAGTAAATTTGTTAATGGATTTGTAGTATACTTAGTATGAAATGATGTATTTTAAATACATTTTGGTATAGTTTTTTTTCACAAGGGAAGGGTTATTCCATGAATCGTGGGGCTGAGCAATACTGTAAAATACACTGAAATCATTATTATGATGTTTTGTTGATGAGTGCATATCTAAAAACAGTTCTTTATCACAGGTAACACAGCATTCCAGACAACAGGCAACTTGACCTCCATTCAGTCAAACTCTTCTGCAAATGAGACCTTTGTTCGTCCTGCAACATTTTTCCTCAACGGCTTTTCTAATGTTCCACATGCAAAATACTACTATGTGTTCTTGTGTTTTGTATATGCTGTGACTGTTTTAGGGAATTCATTTATCATGTGTATCATTTATTTGGCCCGCAGACTTCACACAGCCAAATACATTAGTGTTTTTCATCTGGCCCTTTCTGATCTGTGTGGAAGCTCGGCTTTGATACCAAAACTCATTGACACATTTTTATTCGAGCACCAGGAGATTTCATATGAAGCGTGTTTGGCATATATGTTTTTTGTGTATCATTTCATGAATCTGCAGTCTTTAACACTATTTGTCTTGGCTTATGACAGACTGGTTGCCATTTGTTTTCCTCTACGATATCATGCTATTATAACCAAAAGAGACATGTTTCTGATCATAGGGGTTATGTGGACTTTTTCTGTGATTTGTATTGCTTTAATGGTGAGTTTGATAACAAGACTCTCTATTTGTAGTTCAATTGTAGTCAATAGTTATTTTTGTGATCATGGCCCTATCTATAGACTAGCTTGTAATGATAATGCCATAAATATTATCATGGCAAATATTTGCTTTGGTCTCCTGGTATGTATGCCACTGATATTAATAATCATCTCATATTTCCGCATTGCTCTGGCTTTGCTTAAGATTGCTCATGGTGCGGAACGGATCAAAGCCATGAAAACCTGCACCTCACATTTCATGTTGGTAGCAATTTTTTATGTCCCACTTATAGGTACTAATATTGCAGCTTTAACAACATTTATCCATCCAAACGCTCGGATAATAAACAATTCCTTAACTCAGATAATGCCACCTATGCTGAATCCCATCATATACACTCTAAAGACAGAGGAGGTCATGCAATCCATAAAACAACTGTACAAACGAAAGAAGGTGAACACTACTAGAGAAAGAAAGGTTAAATGCAAAGAGTGATAAATGTAGGTTGCTCTTAGTTGATTTTGTTAATTTGCATGAATGAATATACTTGTGTGTTGACCATGAATATCTGATTGGATATATTGTAAGCCAAGAGCATTCAACAAATATCTAATTTACCAGAAGTGACTGAACTGTGTGTAAAATCTCAGTCGTCTCATATGTGATAAAAAATAATTACTCAAAATATTTACGAGGTCAGAATTTAGAATTTGTGTTGTGTAAGCAGGCCAAAAATGAAATAAAGTAATAAATGCACTTCATTTTGTTTTGTTGAAAATTATTGAAATGTTTTAGTGCAACAAAAAATTATATACCATGATTGCAGATTTGATTATGGGTATATAAGGATAGTTCACCCAAAAATAAAAAAATAATTTGCTCATCCTCATGTTGTACCAAAGCCATTTGACTTTCTTTTTTTATTCCTGCAACACAAAAGGTCATATTAGCCATAACGACAGTCCCACAATTAATTTTCAATAAATGGAAAAAAGATTAATGAAAGTGAATGGGGTTTAACGGAAAAAAGACAGTCATAATTTTCAAATGATATGAAGTTGAGTAAATGATGACAAAATTTTCACTTCACATCTCCATGTAAAAGGGTATAAATATCCAAATTGTTGTTTACATGTTGTCATCAGATGCCTCAAATGAATGTTTGCGAATTCTTTTTCATGAAGGCCTATAATTAAATGTAGTCAGTGCCGCTGCTAGCCATTTTGGTGCCCTAAGCATAATTCCTTTATGATGCCCCCCCGCCCCCCCTAAAAAAAAAAAAAAACATTTTAATTTAGGATTTTCATTTAGGGGGGCTAAGCCCCCAATGAGGGTATGATTTATAAAAAAAATGCAAACATTAAAAAGTAACACTTTAGTTTAACTTTAGGGTCTAATGCTTACTATTAACTAGTTTCATTACCATGCAATGGCATGGTTTTATAATCACTGGGGTTCCGAATTTGAGGCAGGTTAGTTAGGGGTGTTCGGGGGAAATTTTGGATTTTTCTGAACTACAGATGTGCATTTTAAGATGTTGTGAAGGCAAAAAAAAAAAAATATCGATAACAACAGCTTTAAAACCATGTCAGTGGGCAGCTGATTATTTTTCTCTCCTCATCAGCATCACACTCTTTTTCTCTTTGTTTTTATCTTGCCCTGTCTCTTCCCCTCCTAAAGTTGGCTTTTTTTTAATTTTCTAAAGGTTACAATTTGTATTTTATTCTCAATATGTACACATTCATTATTAATCCTGTGGCTAACATGATGAAAACGGCTTTGTTCATGTTTCTTGTCCCCTCACAATGACAATAGCCTAAACTATTACACTAGGCTACATGTTACATAGGCCTATTTTCAGTTCAAAATAGCGAAATTAGACAAAACTATATTAGTTTGCCTAATTATTTTTTGTCATTCGTTTAACATTTATGACCTAAAAAAAACTGTCAAATAAAGTTAAGTTTAGCTACTTACATCTTATCTCGCACTTGACCGTACACTGAAGCGTCGAGTTGCACTGTTAAAATTCGCGCTCAGCGTCTGTGAACATAAAGCCCGCCTACTTTGATTTGATTGGTCATCTCAAATATTCTGACATTGACGAGCAGTGACAGACCAATGAGGCTCAGATGAACACACACATGACACACACACACACACACACCCTGTCCTGTGTTTCTGACGTGCTCTCTGTCTCTGCTCGGCGCCGCTGCGGAATGAAGAGGAAGAACGCGCTGAATCTGATTATAACAAGAAGTTTGATGATTGGTTTTTCATTAGGCTATTTTTGGTGCCCCCTCAGCACTTGGTGCCCTACGCACAGCGCGTGATGCGCGTGGTGGGAGCGGCGGCGCTGAATGTAGTCCTATGGAAACCGGCTCAGACAGCAGTATCTATAGTATGTGAAGTAAAATATAAAGGAATTCTCACAGGAGATATTAAAAAGGACAGAGAAAATTAACGAAGCGGTGCAGGTTAAAAATAAAATAAAATACTGCTCTGATTCTAATCTGCCCTCTAGTGGCATAACCAGCTTCTGTCCATGGATGATGGATTGAGCTTAATTGTGATTTACTTTGGGAAAATTATATGTTTCGCCAATCGATTGATGTGGCAACCGCATTATACATATTTTTTAATGCATATTTTGTTAATGGCTCTATGTAGAAAAAACACTGAATGGTGTGATTACAGCCATAAAGTTAGTCATCATTTATGTAATGTGGAAAGGTAAGACCCAAAAGCGATTTGCAGATAACAGTCTCTTTAATAGCGAGAGATAAATTCAGTCCAACAGAAAAATCCTTCAAGATAAACAACAGAAAGGTAGCCGTAGATGCTGGCGCTCCAATAACGAAAATAATAAAGTCTCTCCTTAAAGTAGACAGCAGCAAACAGTCTGAGAACAGGAACCGGCGGGCGCTGTTCTCTGATCCCCTTGAGAGAATGAGCGTACTACAGATAGTAGAGATGAATGCTCTGGGCGATCGTCTGCAGCAGGCGGGCTGGACAGAGTGTAGAGCAGAGATTAATAGAGAACAAATAAAGACCGACCTGAGCCAGGCTGGATGGCGGATAGAACACGGACAGGACTCGGACAGGACTCGGACAGGATGGATACAGCAGGTAGAAAGTTGTCTCTTGCATGTGTAGAGAATGTAATAATCTGGCAAAGAAACAGGGAAAAGGGAGAGCAGGAAATAGCACAAACAATCAGGGAGAAGAGAGAACAGGTGTGAAGGAGTGAGTGTAATGAGGGTATAACTAGAAACAGCTGAGAGTACTGAAGGTGCGTGAGGTAATGGGTGTGTGTGACCAGAAGAGGGAGACAGGAGGCTACCAGACTCATGACAGTACCCCCCCCTCAACGAGCGCCCCCTGGCGCTCCCAAGGGAGGGGCCTGGCGGGCACGGAGGAAATCATCAATGAGCGAGCGGTCCAGGACGTCCCGGGAAGGAATCCAGCTTCTCTCCTCAGGGCCATACCCCTCCCAGTCCACTAGGAATTGGTGTCCACTACCCCGACGACGCATATCAAGGAGCTTGCGAACGGTGTAAATAGGGGCTCCCTCGACACGAAGCGGGAGAGGAGGGGGGGTGCGAGGAGGGGCGCGCACGACTGGTTTGATGCAAGAGACATGAAAAACGGGGTGAACACGACGAAGATTAGGAGGAAGTTTCAATCTGACGGCGACAGGACTGATGACCTTAGAAATTTGATAAGGTCCGATGAAACGAGGAGCCAGCTTGCGGGAAGTGGCCTGGAGAGGCAAATTGAGGGTGGAAAGCCACACTCTCTGGCCACAAATATATCTAGGGCTCCTGACACGACGCTTGTTTGCGGCTCTTTGAGTGCGAACCCTCGAACGACAGAGGGCTGATCTAACCCTTCTCCAGGTGCGCTTACAACGTTGGATGAAAGCCTTTACAGACGGCAAATTAGAATCAGCGTCCTGAGAGGAGAACAGAGGAGGCTGATACCCTAAGCAGCAGTGGAACGGAGAAAGGCCAGTAGCGGACGTCGGCAGAGAATTATGGGCATACTCGGCCCAGGGCAGTTGCTCGGCCCAAGTTGAGGGGTTGCGAAAGGCTAAGCTACGCAGAAGACGACCGACGATCTGGTTGGTGCGTTCAGCCTGACCGTTAGTCTGGGGGTGAAAACCAGATGAGAGGCTGACGGACGCACCGATTAAACGACAAAACTCCCTCCAGAACTGTGAAGTGAATTGAGGACCCCTATCCGAAACGACGTCTGAAGGGAGACCGTGAATCTTGAACACGTGAGTGACCATTATCTGGGCTGTTTCTTTGGCAGAGGGAAGTTTAGCGAGAGGAATGAAGTGTGCGGCTTTAGAAAATCGATCCACGACGGTCAGGATAACGGTATTATTGGCCGACGAGGGAAGACCAGTAATAAAGTCAAGAGCGACATGAGACCACGGACGAGACGGAATAGGAAGAGGTCTAAGGAGACCAGCTGGTGGAGAATTACTAGACTTAGTCTGTGCGCAAACGGTGCACGA
Organism: Rhinichthys klamathensis goyatoka; assembly: GCF_029890125.1. Taxonomy (NCBI): domain Eukaryota; kingdom Metazoa; phylum Chordata; class Actinopteri; order Cypriniformes; family Leuciscidae; genus Rhinichthys; species Rhinichthys klamathensis. Next base: position 1,263,263 of record NW_026606832.1, read on the forward strand.
GGCAATGAAGCGTCGAGCATCTCGTTCGAGAGTGGGCCACCAAAATCGTTGACGAACGGTAGAGAGTGTGCCCCTAACGCCGGGGTGGACAGTCAATTTAGAGGAGTGAGCCCACTGAAGTACCGCCATACGAGTAGTAACAGGCACAAAAAGAAGATTCTTAGGAACGTTACGCGGAGTGACGGAGCGGGACAGAGCGTGCTTAACTAGTCTCTCGATTCCCCAGATAGCAGCACCAATAACTCGACTTGGCGAAACGATCACCTCGGGAGTCGAGGGGACGTCTGTGGAATCGAAGAGGCGAGAGAGAGAGTCGGGTTTTATGTTCTTAGAACCTGGGCGGTAGGAAATCGTGAAATCGAAACGACCAAAAAACAAAGCCCAGCGAGCCTGTCGGGCGTTTAGACGCTTAGCGGAGCGGATGTATTCTAGGTTTCTATGGTCAGTCCAGACAACAAATGGAACGGTGGACCCCTCTAACCACTGTCGCCACTCTCCCAAAGCCAAACGGATGGCGAGTAGTTCCCGATTACCGACATCATAGTTGCGTTCCGCGGGCGAGAGACGGTGTGAAAAGAAAGCACAAGGGTGAATCTTGCCGTCCGCAGCAACGCGCTGGGAAAGAATGGCTCCGACGCCCACCTCAGAAGCATCGACCTCGACCACAAATTGTTTAGTAATCTCTGGTGTCACAAGAATGGGGGCGGATGTAAATAGTGACTTTAAATGATCGAAAGCCTTTTGAGCAGACTCTGACCATTTAAAACGCGACTTGACAGAAGTGAGAGCAGTAAGGGGCGCAGCTACTTGACTAAAGTTACGTATGAAACGGCGATAGAAATTCGCAAAGCCAAGAAAACGCTGAAGCGCCACACGAGAATCAGGAACTGGCCAATCGGTGACCGCCTGCACCTTAGTGGGATCCATACCAATGCCCTCTGCCGAAATAACGGAGCCGAGAAAGGTGACTGATCGAGCGTGAAAGGTACATTTCTCCGCCTTCACAAAAAGACGATTCTCTAAAAGGCGCTGAAGGACTCGGCGTACGTGTTGTACGTGAACCTGGAGAGAGGGGGAGAAGATCAAAATGTCGTCAAGATACACAAAGACGAAGATATTAAGCATATCTCTTAGGACGTCATTAATTAAGGCTTGGAAGACAGCGGGAGCGTTTACCAGCCCGAACGGAAGAACCCGATATTCGAAGTGACCTAACGGGGTATTAAACGCAGTCTTCCATTCGTCTCCCTGTTTAAGGCAAATAAGGTGGTATGCATTACGCAGATCCAATTTAGTGAAGACCTTTGCCCCCTGCAACAACTCAAAGGCGGATGACATCAGCGGCAAGGGATAGCGATTCTTAACGGTGATGTCATTGAGACCCCTATAGTCAATACAGGGGCGCAAAGAGCCGTCTTTCTTTTTAACAAAGAAAAAACCTGCACCGGCTGGGGAGGAGGAAGCAACTATGGTACCAGCGCGAAGCGACTCAGAAAGGTATTTCTCTAGCGCGTCGCGCTCGGGAGCAGACAAGGAAAAAAGCCTGCCGCGGGGTGGCGTGGTATCGGGAAGAAGATCAATACTGCAATCATAGGGACGGTGAGGAGGGAGAGAAGTGGCCCTGGAACGACTGAAGACCGCCCGCAAATCGTGATACTCCTCCGGAACCCCAGTCAAATCACCCGGCTCCTCCTGAAACACAGAGACGGGGGAAACAGGAGGATTAGCAGACAATAGACATTCGACATGACAAGACAGGTTCCATGAGAGGATATTATTATTGGACCAGTCAATGTGAGGGTTGTGTTTAACTAGCCAGGGGTGTCCTAGTACAACTGGGGAATATGGGGAGTGAAAAATTAAAAAAGAAAGAGACTCGTGATGGTTGCCTGACACAGTGAGAGATAAGGGAATGGACTGCAGATGAACCTCAGGAAGGGAACTACCATCTAGGGCAAAAAGAGGAGTGGCCTCCTCGCGTCTCTTCAGAGGAATACCTTGTTTAAGTGCCCAAGTCTCGTCAAGGAAGTTCCCCTCAGCACCAGAGTCTATCAAAGCGTTACAAGAAACGGAGGAGTCAGACCAGTGCAGGATTACAGGAATGATGGTGCATGACTTCGATGGAGAGATCAGAGAGGTAGCGCTCGCCAGTAATCCCTCCTCTACTGGCAAGCGCTGGCTTTTACCGGACATGTAGAAACATAATGGTTGGCCGCCCCGCAATACATGCAAAGACGATTGATGACGCGGCGTTCCCTTTCCTTGGCAGAAATGCGGAGACCACCAAGCTGCATAGGTTCTGGCTCTGGGTTGGTGGAAAGATAAGCGGAGATAGTCGAAACAGCCGGTTGAGTGAAGGAATCCGATCCTCTGGTGCGACGGCGGAGATCAAACCGCTTCTCTACACGCATGGCTAACTCGATGAGAGGGTTAAGACGGGTAGGGAGTTCGCGGGCGATTACCTCATCCTTGACGTTTGCACTCAGCCCCTCTAAGAAACGTGCGACAAGAGCTGGCTCATTCCATCCACAGGTGGTTGACAGGGTGCGGAACTCAATAGAATAATCCACAACAGTCCGTCTTCCCTGGCGGAGAGATGAAAGGATGCGAGACGCCTCCTCACCATGAGCAGAACGGTCGAACACACGTATCATCTCTTCCTTGAATAAATCAAAACAGGTGGTAAATTCTACCTCAGCTTCCCAGGCGGCGGTGCCCCACTCACGAGCGCGTCCGGTCAAGAGGGAGATGACGTAAGCCACCCGGGCTCGCTCCCTCGAGTAAGTAGTCGGCTGAAGGGAGAAAACAACCTCACACTGCGTGAGAAACGAACGACACTGAGTGGGCTCACCGGCATAACATGGGGGGTTATTTATTCTGGGCTCTGGGGCTTCTGATGACCTTGGAGGAACCGGAGGATCCCACCTGAGCTGCTGCACCTGTAGAGACAGATCAGTGAGTTGGGCAGTCAGTGTCTGAACCGCGTGACGTGCAGCGGTAATCTCCTCATCATGTTTGCCAAGCATGGCTCCTTGCAGTTCAACGGCTGTATGTATCGGGCTCGTGTTCGCTGGGTCCATGTTTGGCCAGATTATTCTGTAATGTGGAAAGGTAAGACCCAAAAGCGATTTGCAGATAACAGTCTCTTTAATAGCGAGAGATAAATTCAGTCCAACAGAAAAATCCTTCAAGATAAACAACAGAAAGGTAGCCGTAGATGCTGGCGCTCCAATAACGAAAATAATAAAGTCTCTCCTTAAAGTAGACAGCAGCAAACAGTCTGAGAACAGGAACCGGCGGGCGCTGTTCTCTGATCCCCTTGAGAGAATGAGCGTACTACAGATAGTAGAGATGAATGCTCTGGGCGATCGTCTGCAGCAGGCGGGCTGGACAGAGTGTAGAGCAGAGATTAATAGAGAACAAATAAAGACCGACCTGAGCCAGGCTGGATGGCGGATAGAACACGGACAGGACTCGGACAGGACTCGGACAGGATGGATACAGCAGGTAGAAAGTTGTCTCTTGCATGTGTAGAGAATGTAATAATCTGGCAAAGAAACAGGGAAAAGGGAGAGCAGGAAATAGCACAAACAATCAGGGAGAAGAGAGAACAGGTGTGAAGGAGTGAGTGTAATGAGGGTATAACTAGAAACAGCTGAGAGTACTGAAGGTGCGTGAGGTAATGGGTGTGTGTGACCAGAAGAGGGAGACAGGAGGCTACCAGACTCATGACAATTTACTCATTTGTCATTTCGAACCAATAATAACAACATACGCTTTGTTACTAGGCCGCTCAAGATCCAAAAAAGCTAGAAAATAACTATAAGAGTATTATTAAAGAAAGCAAATATCCTTTTATAGGCTAGTTATACATCATTGTTTACATTTATAGCTCAAGATTTGGGCCAAGAAATAATGGCAATAGATTCAGGAGAAATAAGGATACATTAACTTTCCTTATCATCACTGTCAGTGCTGTGCTTTGATTGGCTAGATGACAGCTCTAGAGGTGTGGTATTGCTGGACTGTCAGAGTCAGTGATAGGCTGAAGAGACTGACACTTCTTTATTCAGTATATATAATGCATTAGGGAAAGTCTGCAGCCTGGGCCAACCCCACTAAGGCCTAACTGTGAGTATATCATATTCATTATTCATTCATTCTTTTTATTTATTTATTATATAAATTGTAAACCTGCTTTCTACCCAGACAGGATGAAAAAAAGCATTTGAACATGATTCAAGAGGTCACTGGAAACAGGAATATTTCCTTCCTCTCTGCTGGATTCTCTGGTATACCTCACATGAGATATTATTATATATTCTTGTTTATTGCCTACTTTATTTCTTTTCTAAACTCCTGCCTCATGTTTGTTATCATTACGGACAGAAATCTTCACACTCCGAAATATATCGCTGTTTTTAATTTATCACTGACAGACATTTGTGAGAATACCGTGATCCCTCAGCTTCTGGATGCAGTTTTGTTTGGGAATCAGTTGATGTCGTATGGATTGTGCATGTCCAATGTGTTATTTGTTTCATTGCAGTCACTAACTCTCACTGTTCTGTCTTTTGACAGATTAGCTATTTGTTTACCAGGTATCATATGATTGTGAGCCATAGATCAATGCTTGTTATGATTGGTGCTTTATGGACATTGGCACTGATGCAAACAATAACTGCAGCAGTTTTCATGACTAGACTTTCTTTCCGCAGAACTAGCGTCACAATCCTTATTTTCTGTGATCACGGGTCTGTTTTCCCAAGCTGTGTCATCATGAGTGTTCTGTTTCAGGTGATGATCATCATGTTTCCAGTATTTTGTATTATCTTTTCATATACATGCATAGCTGTGACATTGTTCAGAATCACAACCACAAAGACATGTACGGCTCATTTAATATAGGGCTGTATTTTATGTGTCCATCTGCCTAAAATATGTCTTTCAGGTCCTTGTAAGCATCAACACTACAATCATTATTCTTTCTCTGACCTCTGCACTTCCTCCAATGCTTAACCCTATAATCCACACATTTATGACAAAGGAGTTTATGGCATGTGTGAAAAAGCTTATCAGAAAAAGAACCGTTTTCATCTAGAATACCAACTGTGTTCCAGTTATAGTATGGAATTCATCTCATCTGTACATTTTTAATAACTATCATTAAAGTACACAGTATATTACAGAATGTTATTACTAAATGTGAAACAGTGTTTGTTTTGTGTTACTTAAAGCATAAATTGTAAGTGCATCTTTGATCGTGTGCCAATCTGATTTTCTGAATATAAAAGTTCTTCCCCTATTCATTTGTATTGTACTGTTTAGACACACTGTACTTATTCATTAAAACTGTTTAGGAAGGCTGGTCTATAAAGACAAGGTTTTACTCCATGAATCGTGGTGCCAAGCAATACTGACAAATACACTGAAATCATTACTTTAATATTCTGTTAATTATCTAAAAACAGTTCTTTATTACAGGTAACACAACATTCCAGACAACAGGCAACTCCTCTGCAAATGAGACCTTTGTTCGTCCTGCAACATTTTTCATCAATGGCTTTTCTAATATGCCACATGCAAAATACTACTATGTGTTCTTGTGTTTTGTGTATGCTGTGACTGTTTTAGGGAATTCATTTATTATGTGTATCATTTATTTTGCCCGCAGACTTCACACAGCCAAATACATTGCTGTTTTTCATCTGGCCCTTTCTGATCTGTGTGGAAGCTCGGCTTTGATTCCAAAACTCATAGAAATGTTTTTATTTGAGCGCCAGGAGATTTCATATGAAGAGTGCTTGATGAATATGTTTTTTGTCTTTAATTTCATGAATGTGCAGTCTTTGACACTACTTGCCTTGGCTTATGACAGACTGGTTGCTATTTGTTTTCCTCTAAAGTACCATGCAGTTATTACTAAAACATCCATGTCACTCATCATAGGCAGTATGTGGATTTTTTCTGTGTCTTTTTTTTCTGTACTTGTGGGTTTAGTCAACAGACTCTCTTTTTGTAGAACTAATGTGGTAAATAGTTATTTCTGTGATCACGGACCTGTTATAAGCCTTTCCTGTAATGGTAATTCCATAAATTATCTCTTGGCATATATTTGTTTTGGTCTTCTGATTTGTATGCCAGTGATACTGGTAACCCTCACATATTGTTGCATTGCTCTGGCTTTGCTTAAGATTGCTCATGGTGCTGATCGCATCAAAGCCATGAAAACCTGCACCTCACATCTCGTGTTAGTGGCAATTTTTTATCTCCCAATTTTAAGTGTAAATGTTAAATCCATGTCAACGTCTATTGATCTAAACTCCCGGATAATTAACAATTCCTTGACACAAATAATACCACCTATGCTGAATCCCATCATATACACTCTAAAGACAGAGGAGGTCATGCAATCCATAAAAGAAATGTACAAACGACGCAAGGTGAACACTATTTCGGAACGAAATGTGAAACAGAGAAAATAAATAGGTCCTTGTTGCATTATTATTATTATTATCATTATTATTATTAATGATTGTATGCCAGAAACCTGATACTGTTTCTTACATATAAATATTGGACTAACTATATTATTTAACTAAAATCATTTATCAAATCATCATTTAACAAATGTTCAGGATTGGCTGGTTTGATGTTTAGATATTATAAAATAATTGTACAAATTTATCATGTGTGATTAGAATTTAACGTCACAGTGCTCAAATAAAAATGTTTGATCAGAATTTGTGTGGCTCCTTTGTTGTAACTTCCAGTGACATCACCAAGGAAATTTCACTCCAAAATCTGAAGTTGGATTTGTAATTTAGACCGCTGCATCACAGACATTTGTTAGCAAAAACAATAAAGAAATGAAATCATAAGACATTATATTCAAGGGTAAATAATAACTTTATTTTCTATAGTGCCTTTAAAGGAGCTTTTCAAAGTGCTTTACAAGGTAAAAAATACAAATATGTTTTCAAATATGTTTTAAAAATTCTAAGAGACGGTGCTTCCCAAATTTCAACTGGAAGTTGGCTCCACAACCTGGGAGAAGATATAGAAAATTATCTGTCACCCATTGAACATACCAGTGTTTGATGGACATCCAACAGACCATGCTGAGAAGAGTGAAGACTTTGTTCAGGAATACATGGTGTTAAAAGCTGAGGTAAATATTCCAGAGTCAGTCCATGAAGTGCTTTGTATGTGAGCATAATAACTTTAAAATCAACTCTGATTTAACTGGTGCCCAGTGCAATGATTTCAAAATGGGAGTAATATGATCTCTTGTATTGGTCTAAGTTAACATTCTAGCTTCAGAATTTTGAACATACTGTGGCTTATTTAGAGTATGCTTTCAAAATCCCAGTAAGAACAGCATTACATTAATCAACACGAGAAGAAACTAATATTTTACTTAACTTTTCTACAACTAAAAGCATTAGACACAATTTTGCAATATCTCCAAGATAAAAAAGAAGTCTTTACAACATTTTGTACATGAGGGTCAACTGTCAATGAAGAATTAGAGATCAATTCTAGATTCCTTAAATCTTTTGAAACTCAAGTACTGAACCATCAATGATTAGAGGTGTTTGGCCAGCTTTATAGAGCTGATGAGGAGAACTAATAAGCATGAGTTTTATCACCGTTTAAACAAAGACAATTATAAGCCAAAGTTATTGTTTACAATGAATGTGTGTCATCGGCATAAAATAGATTCTTAATAATAAATAAAGACTATGAAGTAAAAGGGTCCTAAAATTGAGCCATGAGGGATGCCAGTAGAAACTGGTCCAATATCAGACCATGTACTCCCCTAAAAAGCAACAAACTGTCTGCATCCAGTCAAATAAGATCTAAACCAAATCTATGTTACACTAGCATTATGCTAGCTTAACAATCACACAGTGAAATTGATTGTTTACAACTTTACAAATGCCTTCAATTAAATAACAGATCACAAAGTAGATGAAAGTAGTAGGTTTACTTTATCCAAAAATTAATATTGTGTCCATGGGCGTAGGTTTGGTCTCAGCTTTGGTGGGGACATCCCATCTGACCCATTTGAAAGCATGGTCAGTCACTCACTACTACTGCTAGTTATTTGTGTGGCTAGTTATTTTTGCCTACTTACACTCTGCTTTATGAAAAAGCTTCGTATGTCCCCTTTCTTCTTCTTGGGTGACATAGCTGATCTACAAAGTACAAAAAGGGGCAAAAAACGGAATATTAAAATGTTTTACCCTGGCCTTTGTATATGGCATGCAGAGAGACAGACAGCCCTGGTAACTTACCGTCGGCGTCGTCACGCGCGCACACACACACACACACACAAACACACACACGCACACACCACCCGCTCGCTGCCAGTGAGTGCAAGCACAAAAAGTAGTCCCGGCCCGTGCGTGTAGCCTGCCTGTCAGATACCCCGCCGCCAATCAAATTACGGCGTATCTTGTACTGTCGTCGTCCTGGCCGTTGGAATCGATTCAAATAGCAGCGCAAATATCAAAATAGCAGTTCAAAGGAGCTTGCTAAATATTGGTGGGGACAAATTTGTCATCTCAAAATATTGATTGGGACTAGTACCTAGCGTCCCCCCCTAAACCTACGCCCTTGATTGTGTCCCATTTTACTCACCATAATGTTAAAAATGTTCTTCAATTGCACATTAAATTCAAGATTGTGTGCATAAGAGAAATAATTTAAACACTGAAGAAAGACCTCACGCTAGATTTTGTGTGGCAAAACTATGTTTAATAATAAATTACTATAGAAATGACTTTACAATGAATTTAAATGCACACTTGACCTGACTGACTAGACTCCTTCTGTACTCTATCCACCTAAATACCCTCAAAATTGTGCCATCAGACTAAACTCAAATTACTGTCATTCCTTAGTCACAGATATAAATAATGCATGAACCCCATGCATAAACAGTTTTCAAATGTTGAGTCAAACTATAAGATGCAGAAGTGGTTCTGTTAATGTAATACTCACGCTCACATTTTATGCTTTGCTATCCTGACATTGGAAGAAATCAGTCAGTCAGTTAAAAATATGAGGGATGATATACCTCTTCATATCTAAACAGCCAGAGTAAGAGTACTCACACACAGTCCAGTGGCCTATGTAACAATTAATTGTAATTGCTGATTTTATTGTGATTTATTTATTTACACCTATCAATGGCTTCTGGTATAATTTTGGATCTCATTAACTTAAAAATAATTGATCATTTAAGGACATAACCTACTTCTAGAAAAGAGTAAAGCAGAAGTATATGCTCTAGTAAAGCTCAGACACAACATTGCGGAAGCTTGTTTCCGCCACGTTGCAAATTTTGCAACACAAATCTTTTTCACAAAGACTTTTTTCTCTCACAATTGTGAGTTTAGTGTACAATTCTTTTTTCTTACAATTCCAAGTTTAGGTATAAACTCAGAACTGTGAGATATAAACTCACAATTACCTTTTTTTTTTCAATCTCAACTAGCAGCACATATTGTAATACCAGACAAATCTACAACTAATCTTACTAATGTGCTGTGCTGTTGTATTCCCTCCAAAATGATGTCACCTCCTGCAGGATGATGTCATTAGGAAACTTTTTTGTTTGTTAAAGAGAAACCACAAAAGATAAACAATAACAGAAAGATGCACAAAAAAACCCTAAGACCGATTCCATTCAAACATATTTTGAAGGTGAATAAAAGAAACACCAGGAATGTTTCTTTAATACAATTGTCCAGTTTGTAAGTTAAATGTAGCACCTGAGCCCATTGCAAATTGGCCACACCTGCTCAAACCAAAGTATTAAAAAAAATGTGGAGTTTTGGTCATTGTGTAATAAATATGATATGTAGCCTACATTAAAATGTACTGGAAAAAGTACACCTTTCATGAAGTAGGCCTATTTCTGTCTGTGCATTCTTGACGGAAGTTCTTGACACGCATTTTGTTAAGAAAACGAGATGGATATTTTATTGTGTAACTGTCTCAGAGGCCGTTGCATCAGGCAGATTGTGTAGCTGACGTCCTTTGCTTCAGGAGCTGCTCTTTTCGAGTGTTCTGGTAGGTGGTCATGCACTCCTTAAACTTCTGAACCTCAGTCTGACACTTCCTCCAGTCCTGATGCTCAGCCATACAGTCCTGCAGAGCGAAGTGCAGCTCAGCACAGCCTGTCCTGGAGATCATCCCATCCACTGGATCATCCTCATCCTCATTCCTGCTCCGGTTGTGAGGGGATGGGGAAGGAGCCGATGCCATACTGTCAGAAAAAAATATAATTATAAAGATGTGTGTGTTATTATATAGATCGAAGAAAATGTCAGTATCGATATGAGTATTCGTTTTTCTTTCACGCTCGAGTGTATAAAAACTCTTAAAGGTGGAATATTTAAATAAACTTGCCTTTTCAGTTTGTAATGATATTCAGAGTTTACTTCAAGAAGGTTTCATAACTTGTCTAGCCGGCCACATTTCATATCACGAACAGGAAATGTGTTACATTTTTAAGAGTCCGTGTCTATTCATCGACGTAAGTAGTACATGTAATTACAATTGTTGTCCACTAGATGTCAATGTTATGTCAGACAATAGCAATGGGCTGAAGCGTTTGTTCACGAAATCAAGTCAAAATAGCTTTTCTACACATTTCATGCAACACATTTATTGTTGACTTAAAGGGATACTTCACCCAAAAATGAAAATTCTGTTTACTCACCCTCAAGTTGTTCCAAACCTGTATGAAGTTCTTCTGCTGAACATAAAAGAAGATATTTTGAAGAATATGGGTAAACAGTTGATGGACCCCATTGACTTCCATAGTATGGGGGGAAAATATATTTTATATCTTATTTGGTCAATATCTTCTTTTGTGTTCAACAGAAGAAAGAAATTCATACAGGTTTGGAACAACTTTAGGGTATGTAAATGATGTCAGAATTTTCATTTTTGGGTGAACTGAATCCCTTTAACTAGCATGTGTTATAGGTTAACTTTCTGAACACATGCTGGTCAGTGAGCCAACAGTTTTGACTTAGTTTGAAGTAGCCTAGTTAAACATGGCACCAGCTTTGCACTGAAGAAGACCAAGAAGCTTTTGATTTTCATCAGAGACATACCAACATACAGGGTAAAGAAAGTTTTAAACCGAGCAGCAGTTAAAAGAAAGATTTATGTTAAAAATAAATATAAATATAGAATAAAGCTCCAGAGGAATTGAATAACATGGACAATCAAAAGCCACAGTTTTAATCAGATCAACATTGCACTCACATTATTGGCAGCTTTTTCGCAGGTGTAAACATTTTGAGAATATAAAACATTGTTATCACCACTTATAATCTTTTTGTCCATCCATTCTAAAATTATTTTTGAACTTCAAGAATTTGCATTATTTAAAGGATTTTTGAATGCAAAGCGAAAACCAAAACTGGCTGCGTAGTGCGTACAATATAGAAATCTAGCACAATGAGAGAAAACATGATGTGCTCTCTTTGACTAATGGTTAATCAAGCAAATTCATTTTTATTTTTTATTTTTCATTACATGCAGAGCAAATGTAGAATTGGGAGATTTAAATAAAAAACAATGCATTTTAAACCACAAAATAATACAATGAACCATGACAGAAAGCCTCCAAATTAAATAACATTAATAACATGGATAATCTCAATTGAATCACAATTATGTTCTACATGAATGTGCATTTTTCAAAGGATGAACAGACAGTCTGCGGGTTAACAAAGAATGAATCCTGCTTCGAATCTCTTTAGTTTTCAATGAGTAAATGATGGGATTCACACAGGGTGTGATGAGGGACGAAAAAGACAAGCACACCGTTCTTACATTTGGGTTTATAATAGTGCCAGAAAATCCAATATTGAAGATAATAAAAATTGGGATGAAGAATATGCCCACTAACACGAGGTGTTCAGTGCAAGTGGCCAGCGCCTTATAACGGCTCTGATTATTTTTCATTCTAAATACAGCAATTAATATACCAATGTAGGTCAAGGAAATGAAAATCATTGGTGCAAACGAGAAGAGTATAGTTAAAACAGTGGCAAAATTCCATTGGTGCGTCGTATCGCTGCAAGCGAGTCTTAAAACAGGAGTATAATCGCAAAAATAGCTGTTGACCTTAAGAGAGCCACAAAATGAGAGGGTTGGGATGGATGAAGTGCCGTAGACTACTGTAGTAAGACCAAAGAACCAAACTGCACCAATTATGTAAGCCATTCTGGTGTTTGTGTTTATAGATTCCTGTCTTAAAGGCAAGCAGATCGCAATGAATCTGTCATAAGAGAGAATACATATGGAAAATGACTCGAGGGATAAAAAACTATAGTAAGTGTACATTTGCACAAGGCACAGTTTGAATGGCACAAAATTGTCAAGTACAAGATAAGTCTTTATCATGCCAGGCACAAGAGAAGTGCTGAGAACAAGATCAACCAAAGCCAGATTACCAACAGCCATGAACTTTGGGACATGCAGTCGGTGGTCATAGAAAATGATGATGATCAGAAAGACATTGCATTTGACTGTGATCACGTAGAGCACAGTGAGAAACATGACATAGATGTTACTGTAAGGCACTGAACTCAAGGCAACAATGTAAAATCCTGCAGGCTGAATGATGGAGTTGTTGGGGGCCGAATTGCTGGCATTCTGCATGGCCGTCCTTCCTTTAGCTTGAATGTGGCGTGCTTTGCTTTCAGTGGATGAGAAACCAGGCAGACTCCTGTGAGAAACAGTCACAAACAGCCTGTGCTTTACAATTCACCTTTAACATCTATGTTATTTGATGACGTAAGCCTTTATCAAATTCAGCAACAAGAATGAAAATATAAACATAACATGTTACAATGATTGTCTTACATGCAACAATGTTGTGCTGGTTTGTAGATAGTGCAGACCGCACTGATGTCTTCCCTGCAGTTTTTGCCGCAGCTTCACAGTTCTGGATCACTGTGAATCCTGAATGTTAACTTGGTAATCTTTTATGGGCAATATATTGTCCAATTTGTCCTCCAGGGGTGTCATTAAACAGGAGAGATTCTCAGGTATCTAAATAGCCTTGAGAGAAAAGACATTCATTAGTGGTTTTTGCTTCACTAATGTGAGATTATGGTATAACTAATTGATGTGTCACCAATTAGTCTGTTTTTGTGTTTATTTTTTGCAACAACAATGCAAATTTCTCATGTGGGATAATGCAAAGATGGCATTATAGAAAAGTGTGAAAATTATAACAAAACGTTACATTTAAAGGGAAAAGCTGCAAAAAAATTTTTTTCTAAAGTAACTTTTTGATTTCATTTATACTATGGAATGAATAAACAAATAAATAAACCTTTCCAATAAGTTTTTTTTAATCTTTCTGTTCATTAAAGAAACCTGAGAAAAACTTGATCATGGTTTCCACAAAAATACTGAGCACCAAATCAGCATATTAGAGGGATTTCTGAAGGATCACGTGACACTAAAGACATGAGTAATGATGCTGAAAATTCATTTTTGCCATCACAGGAATACATTTAATTTTAAAATATATTAAAATAGAAAACAGTTCTGTCATGAAAACGTACTCGGTTACTAACGTAACCTCTGTTCTCTCTAGAGAGGGAACGAGTACTGCGTAATATCTTACGCTACGGGGAAAACCTCTTTTCCACGAGATATTGAAGCCAAAAATTATCCTTAATTTTTAATCAATGCAAAACGCTTTGCGGCAGCATGCAGACATAGGCGAGGCAGCTCGCGCGCCTATTGGCTGCCCTGCGGCAAAAGCAGTAGCCTATCGAGAGCGGCTCTGCGTGACGTCATGACCAATGGGGGCACTTCGCGCCCACTTCGTCACGTCCCGCCATAAAGGGCGTGGTCTCGCCCTATAAAAGCAGGTCGATAGCTGATACAAACTGGTTTTCATCGTAGTTTCGACGCGCGCCGTATAACGACGGGGACGTCGAGCGAATTGTAGCGAATAGCCTCTCTTTATAGTGTAAAGAGACATTATATACCCATTCTGATACCCCGGGGAGCTTTGACCACGCATCTGTGTGAATAGCTAGAGGTAGAATGAAATCCGGGCCCTGGCCACGGCATGACAGCGGCTCGAGAGCCTTGGTGTGCTGAGAACTCAACGCTGTGTTTACAGCGTGCGAGGCGGGGGGCGTGCTGATCACAGCGGGCAGCCTGGCCGCGCTCAGCTTCTCTATGACTGGTAGTCCAGAGAAAGCGAGCAGGGCGAACCCCTTGGGATTCAGCGTGTCTGTAAGAGAATGTGGGCGCGGGATGGCGGGCACATTTACTGCACTGAGAACACTGTCGGCTCGCGCCGATTGAATGTGTGTTAGTTTCGTTTTTACAGAAACCAAGGGACACGCATCGTGTAGTGTAAGCGGGCACTGTGATATGGGCGCATTCACATACTTTGTTTGCACAATCGACATGAGTCGATTTTATTTGTGCTAGCCAGTGATGGAGTACTCGAGTCCTGGACTCGAGTCCTTATTCTCTGGACTCGAGTCCGACTCGAGACTCCATTCTCTAGACTCGTGACTCGACTCGGACTCGCGGACTGATGACTATACTTGGACTCGGACTCGAGAATATATAAAATCGGACTTGAGCATTCATCAAATGAATGACATTGTTTCTGACTAAATAGGTTATAAAAAATTGATATAAAATGTTACACTTTTCCTGTTTCGGGGTCCAAGACCGGCCGTGATCTATTTTTTCCCTCACAGACACTGCCGCTCGCTCTCCTTGCTTGACAACACACTCACTGACGTCACTCACTTTACGCCGCATTCTCGTGAGAGAGTTAACGTAACACTCATTTAACACTGGATAAGTTCCTCAACATATAATCAGCAATTTCGATTTTGACACGCTTTGCAGCAGCTGAGCTGACCACTAAGGAGCGAATGTACAGTGACGTGACATTTAAAGGTACCAGATTTAAACTGTGCTTTCGTGCAATGGCTGGCGCTGAGCCAAAATCGGACGCGCTCAGCGCTTAATTCCGCTTATCATACAATAACACAATGTTTATTTTAGCTAACAAACTAGACTATGTCACACATCGCAACCACTCTTTTCCTGCGGAGTTACAACTGCTTATAGCACTGCATTTTCTGGGGTTTTTTGCCACAGTTACATTGGGATTTAGTTTACTTTTCAAAATTTCAAAATTGTTTTTCTTTTACCATATTCGTCAAGAAGAATGCATTTCTCCTCCTCTGTCCAATTAGGCTTTCTTTTTTGTTTTCTTTATCCATTCCAATTGACTGATCATCCAAAAAAGAATTTAAACAATTAAATAAATAATCGTGCCACAGCTAGTTGACAATGATTTGAACTAAGGTCAAAGGCAATTCTAGTGATATCATACACATTTCTAGCTGCAAGAAAGAGTGCCTGAAAAATGTTGCTTGATTTGGCTAAAGTGTATATAATTTCGACTCGGACTCGAACACGGGACTCGAGACTCGACTCGGACTTGAACTCAGGTAATGATGACTCGACTCGGACTCTTCTTTGGTGACTCGGACTTGGACTCGGACTCGAACACTGGGACTCGAGACTCGACTCGGACTCGACAGTTGGTGACTCGACTACAACACTGGTGCTAGCCCTGCACCGTGGCGGGCTGTGTCTGGGTGTGGGAATGGGCACTGGGACATGGGCATTCTTACAACACTCATAACACCATCGGCCGTGGCCGGAACACCAGAAAATGCACTCTTTATTGGATTTATCTGGGTAGCCGTAAAAACGGCTTTTGTGTGCAGGCAAGCGGGCTCTGGAGCTGGCTTGTTCACTGCAAAATACACTGGAACAGTCACATTGCTTGGAACTGAACGAGCGAGAAGTTTTGGTGGAAAACCGGCCGCAGCGGGATTTGAACACCGTCGCTTTCCTAGAGAGGCTAGGAAGGCTTTGAGACCTCGGTCTTGATCTCAATCCTCGGCCGGGGCCCGCGCTGAGGGGGGCGGCGTCCAGCAGAGCGAGAGTGCGGTCTTTGGTCTCGGGCCTGGCGGCGCTGTGAAGCGGCGGCGGCGGGTGGTGCAGGCTGCGGATGAGAGCTTTGGGTAGACGGTTGTTTCGGGCGGCCCGTAGCGGAGCTCGAGCGCTTCGGCAGGAAGTGCTTCATAGCCTGTGATGTTTTCTGCACCTCGACGAATCTGTCCGCGAAATCTTTGACGGCAGATCCGAAAAGGCCCGCTGGCGAAATGGGCGCGTCGAGGAACACAGAGCGCTCAGCTTCCGTCATCTCGGACAGCGTCAGCCACAAATGTCTCTCAGCCACGGTGAGAGAGGCCATATTCCGCCCAACGGCCTGTGCGGCGGCTTTTGCAGCACGTAGAGCGAGGTCCCCCACGCAGATCGCTCCCGGTCCTTCCTCGTCCAATTTTTGGAGAAGGTCGGCTTGGAAGATCTGCAGGACAGCCATTGTGTGCAGCGCTGAAACTGCTTGCCCGGCAGCGGCGTAAGCGCATCCGTGCATGGCTGACGTCACTCGGCAGGCTTTGGATGGTAGCGCCGTCTGAGCACGCCGTCCAGCGGAGGGCGGGCAAAGATCAAGTCTGTTGCGCAGTGGTGGCGCGGGAGCCTCCCAGTCGAGGCAGATGTTATCCACGGCTTGAGAGAGAGAGCATCAGCTCAGTTTCAATTCCGGCTCGTCTCCCAGAGGGCTGGCGGGTAGCGGGGGGGAGGTCCACAGAGCTCGCCCAATCCTCACTGTCCGATGCCAGGAGAGAACATGCCTCGGTAGGTTCGTCGAGCTCAAAGGCGGACGCGGCGGCAGACGGCGGCCGTTGTCCGTCTGTGAGCGACTCGAGCGATGCCGGCGAAGCTGGCTGGCGAACCGGCGAGCTTTGGCGGGCAGGAGAGAGCTCGGGGGCGCGCTGAGCAAGGCGCTTCTTGCGACGCGGTACCACAGCGGGCAGAAGTGCAGGCTCTGAGAAGGATGCCAGGCGAGTCCTCAGAGTCACCATAGGTAACAGCTTGCAATGATGGCATCCGCTGTCAGCGAGCGCGAGAGCCGCGTGATCTTCACCCAGGCAGGACACGCAGATGACATGGCGGTCCTCGTCGCTGAGTTGGGCTCGGCACGAGCCACAGGAAGGCATCTTGAAAAAGACGCAGCTCTTTTAGAATTTTTTGGAGAAGTGTAAGTTGCAGCGGCGAACAAACACTCTCAGCAGAGTAAAGGATATAGGCGCCGGAAAGCGCAGCAGGTACGGCGGTTGAAGGCGGCGAGGTGAAGGTCAGAGGCTTCAGACTCAAGGGCTCGTCCCGCTGAAAGGCTTGCGTCGACGGCGCGGCTTCTCACTCCAGATCCAGCGATGCGTGAGCTTCGCTTGAAGAGATGAAAGTCAGTTTGTATCAGCTATCGACCTGCTTTTATAGGGCGAGACCACGCCCTTTATGGCGTGACGTGACGAAGTGGGCGCGAAGTTCCCCCATTGGTCATGACGTCACGCAGAGCCGCTCTCGATAGGCTGCTGCTTTTGCCGCAGGGCAGCCAATAGGCGCGCGAGCTGCCTCGCCTATGTCTGCATGCTGCCGCAAAGCGTTTTGCATTGATTCAAAATTAAGGATGATTTTTGTGATTTTTGGCTTCAATATCTCGTGGAAAAGAGGTTTTCCCCGTAGCGTAAGATATTACGCAGTACGAGAGATACTCTCGTAAGAGAACTCTCAAAGAGTTTGGCATGGTTATAGGTATGACAATGTTAATGTTTAGTCTACGACATGCTGCTTTGAGCAAGCACGATATGCTGCTGCTGTACAAGCATACATGAACCACTCCCATAGCCGATATACAGGTGGAGCTGCATGGGGAAGGTGGAGGGTTTCTGAAAGCGTGCTACAAACTTCTACAGCAAACAATAGGCAATAATTCAAATGTTGAGCAGCAAGCTTGTTGAATACCAATACAGAGAGAACCAATCAGCTGCGCCCTATAGAGAATTCACAAGTTCACACTTACAAATAAGTCGGATAGAATAAATGGTATGCATATTTGGCGAGCTGTCCGAGGAGAGGGCTCCGGGCTCGGTATTTGGCCCGAACCCAGATTACTCCCCCCGTATTCCTGGCTGTGGAAGGAACATCCAAGAGTGAGGAGTCGGGGTGCTGAAAAACTGTCGAGGAATGTAGGTGAGTCTACTGAGTGAATATATAAATGCTTCCTCTCATGCCGATAGGATAGACATGATGATTGTTGATGACAAGTTGATTAGATTGATTATTTGAATGTGCTCCTCCCAAACTTTGTTTAATGAAACATAATTTATGTGATTGCAAGCATATTGGGTTAAGGACTTGGGATAAGTAAGGCTGTGCCATAGTAGCCTGACTTCGTCATACTCATATTCTAGTCACAATGTGAGTCTGATACTGCTTCATAGGGCTTTGATTATGAGGCGTGTCTTAACCGAACCAGGAAAAACAACAACTCTGCACTCAATTGGATAGACCTACAACTAATCAGAGCAACGCAGTAAGTGTTTTTTTTTATGAGCTACGCAAATTGTTAACAGAACTCAACTACACTCACGCTGGAAGAAGTAGTAAAATAATGAGTGTTGCTTCTTTTACTTGGTCCTCCATGAGTGCGACCAAAGGAGAAACCACAATGACCACAGGGTTTTCATTGCGTCCCATCTTCTTAGCGACCATCGGAGCCAGCTGATAAAATAAACTTTTGCCGAATCCCGTAGGAAGGACGGCAAACACATCTTTCCGATCGACAAATGCCTTGATTGCAGTTCTCTGTTCATCTTTTAAAATGAATGCGCTGTCGATTTCTTTTACAACAGACGCGATATACATCTCATACATCTCAATTCTACATCTCAATTCTCCAGCTGCAGTCACCTCTGAGGGAAATCAGTTCAACCCAAGCGCTCTTTGATAACATGATGATTACGTAACTGCACATCATCTGTCCATCATCGTATAAAGCCCGCCCATCCATCCATCTTCTTCCGCTTATCCGGGGCCGGGTCGCGGGGGCAGCAGTCTAAGCAGAGATGCCCAGACTTCCCTCTCCCTAGACACTTCCTCCAGCTCGCAGGAGGATATACATAACATAACCACGTTAATAATGACGATACCAGACAAATCGACAGAATGAAACTCATTGCTTAAATAGAGAGAGTAATCAACCTGAACAGAAACAGGTGTGTGGAAACAAATTAACAGCCAAGGAAACCAGAAACAACAAACGGGCAGGCAGACAGGGAAAACCAAAACTATATCCATCCAAACGTCAAGTGAATCTTTCCAAAGTTTGCAAAATAAATAAATAATAATAATACAAACAAATAAATATGAATTAGGTGCGTTTCAATCAAGTTGTTAGAGCTGATGACGGTGGTTTCGGTAACCTAGTAACCAACTGTAAATAAAACACCATCAGTCTCGTGTTTAATGTTCGCTATGTCAGAATTTATTCTGCAAATACGTTTCCTTCTCCCATTATTCGCATTAACTCTTCTTCGCAGAAGTTAAAACCCACGTCAAGTGAAACTTTTTTCCAAAATTTGGCGTTTCCATCACTCGTTTCTGATACTTCAAAATGTGCATAAAAACAGGGTGATGGAAACATAGCTAATGACAATAAAACTGAACATACACGCATTGCAGCCTTGCAAAAAAAAAACAAAAAAAAAAACAATCAACACTATTCCATGTCCTTATGGGAATAATGACAAAGCAAACCCTGATTTGTGATTTGAGACAAACAAACAAAAGCCCCAAAAACTTCACATTGCGTAAGTATTCAGACCCTCAACTCAGTACATAGTTGAACCACCTTTGGCAGAGATTACAGCCTTCAGTCTCATATAATGTGATAAACTATGCACACCTGGATTTGAGGGGTTTCTCACACTCTTCTTGGCAAATCCTCTTCAAATTCTGGTGTCATGACTGTCCGTGGACTGCCATTTTCAGACTTGCCACACAGTACATCACCATGCTTTACTGTTGGTATTGTACGTATATATAATGGTATACATATTTAACTTTAAAATATATAAAATATAAGACAATCGTCCATCCTTCAGGAAATACCAGACGTTAAACGGATGGAGAAAGACTGAGGAAAAAAAAGAGACTGCATGACTGCACTTCGCTGAAGTATGAACACAACTTAAACAGCTTGATTGATAGAAGTTCTACATGGACATCAGTCGTGAAACTTACTTTCTTTCAATATTTCTTTCTTTTAATAATAATAAAATTTAAAGATATCAAATGCTGTCATTTTTGAGTTTAAATTAAATCAAAATGAAACATCTGAAGGCACTGTTTCATTGAGAATCTTATTGCTTCATGAACAAACATCCAGGTAGACATCTGTCTTAAATTAAAGGGTAAAATAAACATAATTTTCACAGTTCTTTATCTCTTCATAGTCCATTTTAACTGCATAAAGACAACTTATAATTTGCTTTGATAACACATGCTAATCAGAATTCATTTTAATAAAAACTTCCACTACAAAGGATTTGAGCTGGTCAGAGGCTATTGGATTGATCAAATGTCTTAACTCAAGGTGTTTCGAGTGGTCACAACCTCTCCAGATAAGAGAATGTTTCCAGTCTGCCATTGGTCAGACAAGAGGTTAACAGAATGACCATTGTTTGGCTTTACAAATATAACAAAAATGCAGTCAGAAAATATCCTTGCAAATGCTTCATCTGTGCCACATACTGTATAAAGAAATGACAACCCAAAGGGAGAAATAAACACTCATAAACAACCTAATGACTCCCAAACACCCTAATTGTCTCTAAATAAAGACAACATTGACAAAGTGACTCATTCGCCTGTCTTATTAAAGCAAATCTGAGACAACAAACAAATCAGGTCTAGTCTGTGTGAATGATTTCTGCCCTAATTATCCCCAAGCTGCTCTCATCTCATGAGGGTAAGAGGTAATGACCTTAGCGGAGACACAATGTAAACATGTTTGTCCTCAGAGCGAGCTAATTGATCTTCCCAAACTCAAAAAGACATCATAATACTCTCAAAACGTAAATGAAAAAAAAAAAGAAAAGAAAAGAAATTAGAGACAAAGCCCCCGATTATGAACAAGATTTATTGGCCCTCATTTATCATTCTTGCGTAGAAACGGGCGTATATGTTGGCGTAAGATTATGCTTACACTCCTCTCACCGCCTGATTTATGAAGCTGTGCGTACCTTTGAAATCCAGGTGTACGCAATACCTGCCCTTGATAAATGCCGCGGCTGAAAACGATCGTCATTAGAATAACACGCCCCTATATATTCAAGTCTCCGCTTCCCCCACGCCCTCATTTTACGCCATGGACACACGGAAGACGGCAAAGAAGAGAAACTTCTCTGACGTGGAGCCGAAATGACCTATCACAATGCAATATTTTACAGCACGTCTTTTGAATTAGCATTCAATTTCGAATCACGTGACATGTATTGGGGTGTACAATAGTGATGATGATGATGTGATGTGGAGTACCATTCATTTACATTAATAATTGCATGACAATTTGTAATATTCTTCTTAGTATGATTTGTATTATTAATGACGCTTATTGTTATTTAGAAGAATAATGTCATTATTATTATTTGTATTATTATTATTATTTAAAAGATGAAGAATGTATTTTTTATTATATTATTTTTTGGTCATTGAAAACCTTTCGTTACCGAACCCAGACCGTGCGCACCTGCCGGCCTAACCATGAAACGTCAGGGTAAAGCGCACAGGCTCGCAACTGAAGGAATACATATGCTTATACAAATCAAATGCTTTGGTAAAGTCACACAAATTAAACATTGAAGTCCATGTTGCACAAAAATAAACACTGAAGGTTTATAATTACTATGTTGTTGTTTTTTTGTTTTACAGTGGGTCATAATATATAATATTTTTTAGTTTGTCAGTGCATTTTGTGGTGTTAGGAATTATTTTTCTGCGCATTTCCGCACTAACTCAAATGTGCGTACACCACCTCGTGAGCTGGCGTAGGATTTGAGCGTGCCGTACGCCAACGTCCATATTGATAAATCTCAAAGTCACCGTGATTTTGGCCCTCATTTATCAAAAGTGCGTACACCAAATTTCCAGCGTACACCTGGCGTACACCCAAAACCACGGTGACTTTGAGATTTATCAATATGGACGTTGGCGTACGGTACGCTCAAATCCTACGCCAGCTCAGGAGGTGGTGTACGCACGTTTTGAGTTAGTGCGGAAATGCGCAGAAAAACAATTCCTAACACCACAAAACGCACTGACAAACTAAAAGATGTGATATATTATGACCAACAACAACAACATAGTAATTATAAACTTTGTAGCCATATGTATTTGTAGCCATATGTATTCCTTCAGTTGCGAGCCTGTGCGCTTTACCCTGACGTTTCAGGGTTTGGCCCGGCAGGTGCGCACGGACTGGGTTTGGTAATGAAAGGCTTTCAATGACCAAAAAATAATTCAGACTTGACAAAATAATAAAAAATACATTCTTCTTCTTTTAAATAATAATAATAATAATAATACAAATAATAATAACGACGTTCTTCTTCTAAATAACAATAAGCGTCATTAATAATAAAAATCATAATAATAAGAAGAATATTACAAATTGTCATGCAATTATTAATGTGAATGAATGGTACTCCACATCACATCATCATCATCACTATTGTACACCCCAATACATGTGACGTGATTCGAAATTGAATGCTAATTGTTTCAAAAGACGTGCTGTAAAATAATGCATTGTGATAGGTCATTTCGGCTCCACGTCAGAGAAGTTTCTCTTCTGTGCCGTCTTCCGTGAGTACATGGCGTAAAATGAGGGCGTGGGGGAAGCGGAGACTTGAATATATAGGGGCGTGTTATTCTAATGACGATCGTTTTCAGCCGCGGGATTTATCAAGGGCAGGTATTGCGTACACCTGGATTTCAAAGGTACGCACAGCTTCATAAATCAGGCGGTGAGAGGAGTGCAAGCATAATCTTACGCCAATATATACGCCCGTTTCTACGCAAGAATGATAAATGAGGGCCATTGAGTGTACGTTTCCACAACAACGATGTAGGCTACTAAAAACTTTTTTTTTTTCACGCACAGACGACACCATTTTTAAAATGATCCTCATTCACACAGATCCGCGTTTACACAGAGACGATAATGTTATACTTTTCAAACACTTGCACTTTGAAACCCATTTTCAAAAGTTTATTTGCAGGCTCCCAAAACGCAGTTGTCGTGTAACGGTAAACAGTTTGTAGGATCTGGAATTTAAGTCACCTGACGTCGCCCTAGATTCGTTATTTATTTGTTCATTAACAATTATAATTTTCATCAGGTAGCCTATAGATGAGTTTATCTCCTATTACGATTATTGAAATGATTCAGTTGGCTGCATGGCGAGATAAAAAACAGAATATTATCTACATGCCTGACAAATTTCTCAAAACATTTCATCACCAATGATGTCAGAGCAACAGGTCTTAAATCATTTAGAGTCTTAGCAAAATTAAGTTTCATATGAAAGGCACAGATTCAATAATTCAATTCAATTCACATTTATTTGTACAGCGATTTTCACAATACACATCGCTTCAAAGCAGCTTTACAGAAGATGTCCACATTACAATTTAGAGTGATCTGATGCAAGATAATGCACACATAATGGTAATGCAGCCACAATGCGAAATTTCAGTTTTATGAACAGTAAAGCCCGCCTCCTTTGATTTGATTGGCTCATACATTTTGACACTGACAATCGCTGTTAGACCGTTGCACTGAGCCTGAGCACAATTTTGATATTTGAATTTCTGTGTTTTTATTGACTGAACTTGTATTGTTGTTGAATAATGTAGTTTTGTATTTTTACTTCTTGGGAAAAGAAGTAAAAAAATGTCTTACTTTTTTACTTTAAGCAGCTTTTATAATCGTGCCTTAGAAAAAAACTTTACTGGTGTGCATCTTGAGGCAAAACAATGGCACTGACATAATTTAAGATGTTAGAGCAAGTTGCTTTAAGTTAAAACAGCTCATACATGCATTTTCGTCTGGGCCTAGGCTAAACCTGTGACGATCTGCGGCTGGAGTGCCCGCTTGAGCCTCTGGAGGGCACTCCTTCCTAGTTTATTGTTTCCATTATGTTTTACCCTGGACTGATTTTGGTTTATTTGTTGCACCTGTTTTAGATTGAGCGTCCCTGATTTAAGCCTGAGTTTTCCCTTTGTTCAGGGCTCAGTATTGTAAGTGTTTGTATGTGTCTCACTGCATCCTAGCGTTTTCCTAGTTTCCTAGCGTTTCCTTGTATTCTAGTGTTTCGGTTCCCTGATTATCTGCCTGTTCCCGGTTTCCCGTTTGCCTTATCCCTGCACGGATTTGATGTTTGTTTGGACTGCTTACCTGGTTTTGACCCCTGCCTGTTTCCTTGTACCTGTCTCTGGATTCTCCTCTTAATAAAGCCTGCGTTTGGATCACCTCTGTCCTTGTTCCACGTGCAGTTCATGACAGAATACTGAGCCACAACTGATCCAGCGGCTGAGAGGAACACGGACCTCGATATTGATCCCACAGCGCAGATCGTAAGCCTCCGTCAAGGAGAACGTCCTCTCAAGGTTTTTGTGACAGATTTTTTGAAGCTCTCTCGTCAGTCCTACTTGAATGATTTCTGTTTGATGATGTTCTTTCGGGGAGGACTGTCTGAACCGCTCGGCTCTGCTATACCATTTCCGTGTTCAAGCTGGACTCTAACCCAATATATTGACCTGGCCCTTTCCATGAGCGGTTCGGCTTTTACTGTGGATTTTTTGAAACTTTTGCTTCACAAAGGACCCGACGATTCGCCACTTTACAAGGTACCCACTGAATCCACGCATCAATTGTCTCCCGGTGAACCAGCGCATCACACGTGCTCCGCCGAGTTTGCGCTACATGAAAGCCCAGTTGAACCAGCGCTTCGTAAAGGGTCCGCCGTATCCACGCAACATGTGAATCCCGACGTTCTAACACTTCACGTAAGCTCCGTTATATTCCTGCCTCAAGAGTTTTCTACTGAGTCTGAGCGCGTGCCAGCTGAATCAAGTGAGTCAAGTGCCGAGTCAAGTGAGTCAACTGCCGAGTCAAGTGAGTCAACTGCCGAGTCAAGTACCGCCGAATCAAGTGAGTCAAGTACCGCCGAATCAAGTGAGTCAAGTGCCGCCAAATCAAGTGAGTCAAGTGCCGCCGATTCAAGTGAGTCAAGTGCCGCCGATTCAAGTGAGTCAAGTGCGGCCGAGTCAAGTGAGTCAAGTGCCGCCGAGTCAAGTGAGTCAAGTGCCGCCGAGTCAAGTGAGTCAAGTGAGTCAAGTCCCGAGTCAAGTGAGTCAAGTCCCGAGTCAAGTGGGTCAAGTGCCGTGTCAAGTGAATCTAGTGCCGTGTCAAGTGAATCTAGTACCAAGTCGAGTGAATCAAATGAGTCGAGCCAAATGAGTGAATCCAGTCAAGTCAGTGTATCAAGCCCAGTGACTCGCCGTCGCAGGAGGAGAAGGAGGACTCGTTTGGTTCGCCAGGCTCCGGTGGGTGTTCCCAGACTCCTCGCCCTGCCGGCCCCGCCTCCGCGCCTCGCCCTGCCGGCCCCGCCTCTGCGCCTCGCCTTTCCGGTCCCGCCTCTGCGCCTCGCCTTACCTGCGCCTCTCAAGCTTCGGGAGCCTTTTCCAGTAGCGGTTTCCAGCCCGGAGGCTTTAGCTTTAAATTTCCCCAAGAACTTTTTGGGGGGGGGGGGCAATAGGTACCCTAAGAGGGCCATGGAGGTGGCATCTACGTGGACCCTTGCACTACCACCTACACCTGAGAGGGTCATGGAGGTGGTGCCTACATGGACCTTTGCACAACCACTTTCGCCTGAGCTTACTATGTCACTGGTCCTGTCCAGCCCTGTGCTCCCCACGTCTTGGTCCCCTGTTAAGTGTACTCTGCCCTGGTCCTGTGTTATGTGTACTCTGTCCTGTTCTCCTGTCACTTATGCTCCAGCCTGTCTTCCTGCCAAGCATGCTCCGCCCTGGCTACTTGCGGAGCGTGCCTCCCCGTGGTCTCTTGCCCTGCTCTGGTCTCCAGGCCCCAGGTCTCTCCATGGGCCTGGCCCCCTGCCTCTCCACGGGCCTGGCCCTCCATCCCATCCCCCGTCGACCTCCCTCCGGAGCTCTTAGGAGCGTCTGGAAGCCGCTCCTTAGGCCATGTCCACACGGACACGGGTATTTTAATAACCGGAGTTTTTCCTACAGCGTTTTAAAAAAAAATCCCGTCCACACATGCTCGGTCTCCGTCTACATGAAAACGTAAAAACACACAATCAAGCGCGGTCAAGAGCATGCCACGCCAGCAGGCGGCGATATAAACCTTAACCCTAAAGCCACGTTGGCCAATCAGAAGCGCAAATCTGATGTCAAACACAGCTGATAACGGCGCACACTCTGACGTCGCAAGGCAAAAACCCCGGTTTCACTGTCTACACGACAACACTGTAACCGGCGTTTCTGAAAATCCTCACCCTGGCAGGGGTTTTCAAAAATGTTCGGTTTCAGTGCGTTTTCGTGTGGACGAACGGCCGAACCGCGTAAAAAAAGTCACGGTTATAAAAATACCCGTGTCCGTGTGGACAGGGCCTTAGAGGGGGGGTTATGTGACGATCTGCGGCTGGAGTGCCCGCTTGAGCCTCTGGAGGGCACTCCTTCCTAGTTTATTGTTTCCATTATGTTTTACCCTGGACTGATTTTGGTTTATTTGTTGCACCTGTTTTAGATTGAGCGTCCCTGATTTAAGCCTGAGTTTTCCCTTTGTTCAGGGCTCAGTATTGTAAGTGTTTGTATGTGTCTCACTGCATCCTAGCGTTTTCCTAGTTTCCTAGCGTTTCCTTGTATTCTAGTGTTTCGGTTCCCTGATTATCTGCCTGTTCCCGGTTTCCCGTTTGCCTTATCCCTACACGGATTTGATGTTTGTTTGGACTGCTTACCTGGTTTTGACCCCTGCCTGTTTCCTTGTACCTGTCTTTGGATTCTCCTCTTAATAAAGCCTGCGTTTGGATCACCTCTGTCCTTGTTCCACGTGCAGTTCATGACAAAACCATTGTCTGTGAAACCAGGGAAAGTGTAGCAAAAATGCAACTGTTTACAGAGAGTTGTTTTAATTTTCAATACGTTGCATTTGAAAATAAACTTCTAAATGTCTGTTCAGTAGTCCCTATAGATGACACAATTAAAAAATCGTGGTGCTTCTAATTAAGTTATAAAAAGCAGTTGCAAATGTTGTACAAAATACTGCAGCATACTCATCTAATCACCAATAAAATGTGAAACACTTTGTTTTCCTAGCAAATTATATTTATTACACTTGCAGTGGAATGTTTTCCTCAACGTAATTACACTTGCAGTGGAATGTTTTCCTCAACGTCTCGATATTTTGGGGCATGAGTTCCCAAACAGGATGAATGATGGGATATGCTTGGCTTTGAAAACCGCTCCGAAGCGGAATAGTGTGGGTTTAGTGTGCGTCCTGTTGATTACTTCAGGTGTGCTTAAGTAGGGTTGGAGCTAAACTTTGCAGGACAGTGGCCCTCCAGGAGCAGGATTGAACACCTCTGGTCTAGTTAGTCACTGGCTTGTCTGGTTAGTCAGCTGGTAATCCATCTTGGATTAGCAGCAAATCCGCACCCAGCTGGTCCTACCTGTTGAAGGCTGTCAGATATTTTTCACCCTTCATGGAACTAGTCAGCCAGCAAATGATCAGCTTAGACCTTAAGTACATGTGCTGTAAACCTGGTGCAATCTTTGCACTTTGCATACCAAGCAACTTTTGATAATCATAAGAGACATGGTAGATAGATACAGAGAAAGAAAATGACTATATTAAAAAGAAAGTCTTGGTTTTATGTGTGTGGTGATAAATAATGTAGAGGCTCTTTCCCAGGTGTGAACATTTTACAGAGATGTTTGCACAATGAAAGAATACATGGAGTGGTTCTTTATGATTAAATTAAAGTATGCTAGTTATTACAAGATAACTACTTGGTTACTCACGTAACCTTAATTCCCTGAGTTAGGGAACAAAGTATTGCGTAGCTATTCACAGTGGGAAAAATCCTTTTCCTCGATTTACTGAAACCTATATGTAAAACGCATTTGCAGCTGCACAGGTAGCCCATTGAGCATCTGGCTGGCTCATAGGCTGTGCTGCAGCAACTGCACATCCAATGGCGCGGGCGACCAATGAGATCACTCTACATCATTACACATCAGAGCCCGTCAGGGGGCGTGGCCTCAGCCTATATTAGTCTCCAAATTCGCCATTATAGCAGGTTTATACGACTGAAGCGACAACTAGCCGGTTAGTACAGTGCGGCCGGCTACGCAATACTTTGTTCCCTAACTTTACGTGAGTAACCAAGTAGTTCCCTTTCGAACGGTCACTTCGTATTGCGTAGCTATATGCAGTGAGAACGCTATGCAAAACGCTGCACTGAGTAACTGGTTGCCACTGCAGCTCAGGACCCCTGAGCATACAGAACAAGCCGTAATCCTAACATGTATACATCAGACCAGACACCGTCAGGTCTAAAATAATACATCTGAGTCAGTAATCACCAACATATCACACTAATACACCCAGACACTGTCGGGGTTAATAGTATATGACAATACAACCAGCCAAAGCGGGTTTTATATGTATGTGAAAATATAACCGGCCAAAGCGGGTTTCATATATATATGTGAATGTGACTGTGCACAGTAATATTAATGACAGGACCA
Organism: Rhinichthys klamathensis goyatoka; assembly: GCF_029890125.1. Lineage (NCBI taxonomy): Eukaryota > Metazoa > Chordata > Actinopteri > Cypriniformes > Leuciscidae > Rhinichthys > Rhinichthys klamathensis. Next base: position 1,292,099 of record NW_026606832.1, read on the forward strand.
GACACATTCGGGCCCTAATGATACCGAAAGCACCTTCGCCTGTAGGGAAGGCACCTCCACATTATAGAATTTCATAAATGTGGAAGGCTAGGACCAACCGGCCGCATCACAAATAGCAGCCAAATGACCAAGCCCATGCCTCTGGTCGAATGGGCCCTGATACCTATAGGGCAAACCTGACCACCTGAGGTATAAGCCATCGCGATAGTATCTATCCATTTAGACAGTCTTTGCTTAGTGACTGAATCCCCTTTGGATCGACCACCAAAGCAGACAAAAAGCTGTTCTGATTGTCCAAACGACGCAGAACGCTCCAGATAAATTCTCAGCGCCCTAACAGGGCAGAGAAGATTAACCTCCTCATCCTCTGTAGAAGGGGGAAGAGCCAATAACGTCACCACCTGTGCTCTGAACGGTGTTGAGAGCACTTTGGGCACATACCCATGCCTGGGTTTGAGGATAACCTTAGAGTTATCCTGAGCAAACTCCAGACATGCCGGGCTCACAGAGAGAGCCTGCAGATCCCCCACTCCCTTGATAGATGCCAATGCCAACAGGAGAGCGGTCTTCAGCGAGAGAGGTTTAAGATCAACCGACTGGAGCGGTTCAAAAGCTGGACCCCTCAAAGCCCCGCAGGACCGTGGAGAGGTCCCATGGTGGCACAGAGGGAGGTCTGGAGGGGTTGATCCTCCTAGCGCCCTTCAGAAATCTCACGACCAGGTCGTTTCTTCCCAGTGATTGGCCAGCCACCAGAACATGGTGTGCTGCAATGGCTGCCACATACACTTTGAGCGTGGACAGGGAGCGGCCCGCGTCCAACAGCTCCAGTAGGAATGAGAGAACCACTGATGTTTCACATGACTCTGGGTCTATATGGTTTTTCGAGCACCAGCTGGAAAAAGACCTGCCCATTTCGAAGCATAGAGGCACCGAGTCGACGGGGTCCTAGCTTCAGATATAGTGTTCAACACCTTCACAGGAAGGTCCCCGGATACCCGTTAAGGGGCCACACATGGAGGGCCCATAGATCGGGCCACGGATGCCACATCGTTCCCTTCACCTGAGTGAGGAGGTCTTTCCTCATCGGGACAGGCCATGGAGCTGTGTCCGATAACTGAACCAGCTCCGGAAACCACGGTCTGTCCTTCCACCAGAAGGACTGGGCACTCGCTCTCTCTGACCCGTTTGATGACTTGTGGAATCATCGAGACGGGGGAAAAAGCATACAGGGGACGGTTGGGCCGGACGGTTGGGCCAGACGTGGGCCAACGCGTCCATGTCCTTCGAGAAGAACATATTGCAGTGGGTGTTGTTTTTCGAGGCGAACAGGTGGATTTCGGCTCTGCCAAACACCTTCCATATCAGACTGACCGTCTGTGGGGTCAGGAACCACTCGCCGAGGGGAGTGTTGCCCCGTGAGCGCATATCCGCACCCAAATTCTGGACGCCCGGTATATGCGCAGCTCTCAAAGAGCTCAGATTGTTCTGTGCCCATAAGAGGAGATCTCTCGCCAAAGCATGCAGCTCGCCTGACCTGACGCCCCCCTGGCGATTTATGTAGGCCACTACTGACATGTTGTCCGTGCGGACTAAGACGTGGTGACCCCTGAGGTTCGACAGAAATGTCTTCAGGGCCAAACCAACTGCTTTCATTTCCAGACAGTTGATGTGTAAGCTCTGCTCCGTGCTCGACCAGAGGCCGGATGCAGGCGCGCCCTCATGTAGCGCTTCCCAACCCAGGTTGGACGCGTCTGTAAAGACCACTTCCCTCCTGGAAATTGTCCCCATTGTCACACCCTCTTGGTACCAGTCCTGAGCCCGCCAGGGAATCAGGGTCCTTAAACAACCGTGATTCACCATGATGCGCAGGCTGCCTGACTGCCATGGATGGGTTGGCACACAGCGTTTCAGCCAGTGCTGCAGCGGGTGCATGCGCAGTAATCCCATCCGGAGTACTAGCGATGCTGCTGCCATTAGACCTAGCAGTTTCTGAAATTTCTTCAAGGGCGCACGCTCGCGCGCTCTGAACGAGGCTGCAAGCGCTCGCACTGAGAGCGCGCGCTCTGGTGTGAGCCGCGCTTTCATCATCACCGAGTCTAGAACTATGCCCAGAAGGATCGCACTCTGGCTGGGGGACAGTTTGCTCTTTGAAACCTTGATTGTGAAACACAGGCATTTTAAATGACCGAGAATCAAATCCCTGTGAGCTAGTAGCTCGACTCTCGACTGCGCCAGCACCAGCCAGTCGTCGAGATAACTCCTCTCTGTCTCAGAGGAGAGAGTGCTGCATCCGCACACTTTGTGAATGTGCGGGGTGCCAAAGAAAAAGGGGGGGGGGGGGTAAGACGCATGCGTATTAATGCGTACTATAGCACACACACGCAAGGTCTCTCGCTCTCTCCCTCTCTATCGTTCGCGCGCTACACGGGCACACACACACGCAAGGTCTCTCGCTCTCTCCCTCTCTGTCATGCGCGCGCTACACGGTTTTGAACATAACATACATACGTATTCACGTAGCCTTTCGAAAACGAAACCTATAATATATAAAAATATATATTAACGATGAAATACGGGACAAAACATGATTTTTTCATAATAAGTCGGGACACTAAAATTAGAGTTGAAATACGGGACTGTCCCGGGAAAAACGGGACGTCTGGTCACCCTAGCTATAATGGCGAATTCGGGGACTAATCTAGGCTGAGGCCCGCCCGCGCCATTGGATCGCTCATAGACAGCAGCTGTGCAGCTGCAAATGCGTTTTACATATAGGTTTCAGTAAATCGAGAAAAAGGAGTTTTCGCACTGCGTATAGCTACGCAATACGCAGTGACCGTTCGAAAGGGAACTGCTGAGCATTGAGGAATTGGAATTGGAGATTTAAATTTTATTGAAAAACAATGCATTTTAATATGAACACAAAATAATACCAAAAGCATCACAGAAATCCTCCAAGATAACATTATAAATAATCTCAGCACTTTACACTTGAGCCGCAATTATGTTCTATACATTAATGTGCATTTTTAAGAGGACGAACAGACAGTCTGCGGGTTAACAAAGAATGAATCCTGCTTCTAATCTCTTTAGTTCCCTTACGAGAACGGTCACTTCGTATTGCGTAGCTAATATGCAGTGGGGAAACTCCTTTTCCTCGAAATATTGAAGCAATAATTTAAAACGCAGTGCAGCTGCACAGTGAAACGCAGCAGAGCGCCTAGCTCGCCCATTGGCTGTGCTGAGGCAACTGCACATCAAATGTTTTTTCTTTTTTCATTTAAGTTTTGAGAGTCATTAGCTCTTACCCTCATGATGAGAGCAGCTTGGGGCTAATTAGGGCAGAAATCATTCACACAGACTAGACCTGATTTGTTTCTGTCTCAGAATTACTTTAAGACAGACGAATGAGTCACTTTGTCAATGTTGTCTTTATTTAAAGACACTATAGGTTGTGAGTTATTAGGGTGTGTGTGTGTGTGTTTTATTTATGTGGCATAGATGGAAGCATGCCACATAAAGATGCCCCCCCCCCCATCCATCCATCATAAACAAGATGATTTATTTGATCTGGAATTCAGAAGGTCAACTGAGGTCGCCCTGGATTTGGTATTTCCCTTTCAAGGGAATTTCGAGCTGCGTCAAACGCTGTGGGAACGCCCCTGCATTGTGCTTCATGAAGCACGTATGGAATCAGCCCAATGGAGAGATAGAACGTCATAGGCGGGTGACGTCATCGACCAGGAAACTATAAAGCACCCCAAAAACACAAGCGCAACAGCTTCTGTGCCTTCAGTCTTGCTATATGTGAATCTGTCCCTGTGTGAATATTGTCTGTCTTTACATACTCTGCACCACACAAACAATTTATATATTTGAGAGATATGGCGAACGAACAGCAATTTAAGAAGTGTGTTCCTCCCTGCTCGCTTATTTAACGGGTGGGGATACACACGTTCTTTGTGTTGTTTGTTTGGGAGTGCAGCATGCCCAGTCAGCTCTCCTGGGAGCTGATTGTGAGCATTGCGAGCGTCTGCCCAGGGCCGCATTAAGAGCTCACTGGGCCCCGGGGCTATGAGTTACTGCAGGGCCCCCCACCACTACAGGTCACCAACTACATGAGCTAAATGTTCTATCATTATACGAGTCATTTTATCCATCTATGATATAGATCACAGTTAAGTTATATTACTTTTAAAACAATTTTTTTTCATATCAAAATTTAATGGCACTAACATTTCATAATTCTTGTGACCAATTTCAATATCACAAAAAAATAATAGTAACTTAAGAAAAGAATCTCAAGCTTACCGATGACAAGAGTCACAAATAACAATAGAACAAAGGCACATAAGAAATCGACCTTGAAAAACTTAAAGCACTGAATAATATTATATTGTATAAAGTAATCAAATATACAATACATAGTTTTCACTATAAATTCAACATTCATTCTTATTAATTTTACAAAAGTGATTCATTCAAGGGCAGTAAATTACTTTCGTTCTGATGTTTGATTAACATTATGGACACAAATGGCGACAGCAGCTTTATTATACTGTCACTTTAAGACCTCAGGGTCGGAACTCAAGTGCGCTGTGCAAAACCGCCTCAAGTTCACCATCATTTAAAATAATTTGTATCCAAACCACAATGATTAAAAACGCGTTTAATTTATAAACTTACATCATGATGTCTCAGCAAAATTTACATATTTCTACCGGATATATTATCGCCAGCCCTTTAGACGAATATAGAGTTTGATCAAACACAAAAAGCAAGATCAAACACCCATCAAGTTAATAATCAAACTTACCGAAAATGTGTGGGGTCGACGATGACGCTGTGTTTTAAAAAATAGTCTAGACTAGAGTGAAGGGTGGAGGCGATTTATTGGTTGATGTGTAGCTATATTCTAATAAGGCGCAGGCACTCCAGGCAGCCATCTAGGCCTATGTGCAGCAGCAGGTCGATCGTTCACGAGTTAAATATAGAATAAATGTATTATGTTAAATTAAAACGTGACGTTTCATTTCACCATACCCTGTCCTGCTGCCCATGGGGGTTTGATTGACAGGCGACCTGGCCAATCATAACGCCGAATACGCAATTTTGTCCGACAACAAAGCTGTCAGTAGATGAACGTCGGTGGACTTGAACTTGAAAACGGTATTGCTTAAATTATTTAAATTACAATATTTGAAAGTTGAGACTTTGTTTCATATCAACAGTAAGCTGCTCTGAACTCTCTCTCGTAGTCAATTGTGTAACGTTAGTCTTTGCCCCGCGATGTATTTTTCAGTGTGTGAGTGAGAACACGATGTGCGTGACTCGTGAGAGCCGCCTGGCTTGTCAGTCACACAGTATAACTAAAAAAGGCGGGTCTTTGCGAACGGTCACTATAATATTAATGATAATGATTCCATGATAATGCATGGAATATTCGGCAAAGCACTACTAAATAACAGGGCTAATTTGTGGGGGGCGTTGCGTTGTAAGGCTTTGGCAATCAGATGGCTAGTAGTATCTGCTCCACAGCCAATCAAGGGCCCCCTCCTTGTTCGGGCCCCGGGGCTTTAGCCCCGCCTAGCCCTATTGTTAATGCGGCCGTGCCGCATTAACAATAGGGCTAGGACGCTCCACTCTAAGGACGCTCCACTCCCGCGGGGCGCTCTTTGAGGAGGGCGGTTCGGTGCGCGCTCCCCGCGGTTCGGGTCCCGCTGCCGAGGCAGAGCGGCGGCGCTTATCGTGGGGATCGCAGATGGATCTCTCAGCGGGGTCTCTCCCTTCACCTGTGAGATCCAGTGCCTCACGCCCGGGTTTGGAAGCACGTGCTGCGGTTTCTCTCCTCCGAGGCTGCATCATCTTTTAAGGCACCGGCATTACCCACCAACCCTCTAAGAAATATCCCTGCGTGCCACCAGAGAGTCGGCCAAGCTAGTGGGCCGATCTATGGCAGCTCTGGTGGCCGCAGAAAGACATCTGTGGTTGAATCAGACAAACATGAAAGAAAAAGAAAAAGCTTTCCTTTTAGACGCTCCTCTCTCTCCCCTGGGTTTATTTGGCGATGCTGTAAATTCTGTAATCGATAAATTCCAGGAGGAGAAAAAGCAAACAGCAGCTTTAAAAAAATGTCTCCCTTTAAAAGTTCACGTCCCTGGGGCTGCTGGGCGGGAGCAGCCCCGGCCGTCTACGAGCTCGTCGTATAGGGCGCAGCAGAAGCAGAGTGTCGCGTCTCGTGCTCCCCCTGCTGGACAGTGGGCTCAGCCGCGGCACTCTCAGCCGAAGTATTCTAGTAATAGAACTGATCTGAGGACAGTTATATTAGCTAAGAAGGCTTCGGCTAAGAAGAAGTCCTGACGCCACGGCGTGCAGGACACTGAGGGTGGTCCCCACCGAGGCGGAAAGGTGTTCACCTCTTTTTACGGTGCCCATTCTTCCTCAGTGCCCTCAGGGGCCCGTTCTGCCAACCCCGCCTTAATGCCGGGGCGCAGACGGTCCCAGCGAGCGCTTTCCCGAGGGACGCTCGCTCCCTCTGAGGAGGGTCTCAGAGCAGTCAGACCAGTTGTTCCCTGCCGGTGCGCCGTTACAGGGCGCTGCGTTTGCTGCTCAAGTTACACCAGAGGCCAGTCTCGAGAGACTGGTACCCTTAGTAGAATTTCTGGCAGAGTGGAAAAGCCTTCTAAAAATATCTCTTTGGGTCCTGCAGACAATAGAAAAGGGTTATGCTATCCAATTCAGGTGTCGTCCACCAAAATTCAGAGGGGTTCTGCCCACAGTGGTGGGCCCCGAGCAGGCTCTGGTAATGGAACAAGAGGTGAAAACGCTTCTTCAAAAGGAGGCTATAGAACGGGTTCCTCCTCCCAGTTTGGAGTCAGGTTATTACAGCCGATATTTCATCGTTCCAAAGAAGGATGGGGGGTTGCGTCCAATTTTAGACCTGCGCCTATTGAATCGCTCGGTAGGGAAGCTAAATTTCAAGATGCTCACTATCAAGCAGATCGTGTCACAAATCAGGTCCGAGGACTGGTTTGTCACGATAGATCTAAAGGACGTGTACTTCCACATTTCCATCCTTCCACAACACAGGAAGTTCCTGAGGTTCACCTTTGGGGGCGAGGCGTACCAGTACAGGGTTCTTCCGTTTGGCCTAGCTTTATCTCCCCGCACTTTCACGAAGTGCATGGATGCAGCACTAGTGCCTCTGAGGCTTCAGGGCATTCGTATCCTCAATTACATCGACGATTGGTTGATTTTAGCTCAGACAGAGCAGATGGCGGTTCGGCATCGAGATGTCGTTCTCGCTCATATCAGAAAGTTGGGGTTGAGGCTTGTAGCAACATCGAGTTTTGCCTTAATTAGCTCAAATTATTTATAGGGAATTTTAATAATTAATCATGAAATATGATTAATATATTGCATATTACAGTTAAATTATCGAAATTGAAAACAGATCGATCGTATGTATGAATGGTAAATCATAACGAATTATAATTCCTCATTCATATATCAATGGTCTCATTACAGATCGATTATATGAGATAACTTTAAGGGAATTAATTTAGTTATCAAACAATCGGTTTGTCCAGCAAACAGCCGTAAGATTAACTTACCAACTTCTCAACAAAGTTATCCCTTTTTATAAACTCCAAGAAATATCAATGTTCCGGCCGTGAACATTAATTTTCTTGTGTTTATAAAATTTAGGTTACTGAAATAGTAACAACTTGTAAAGCTTTGTAGCTATAAAGATCATCATTTCATTGACTTGTAATATAAGCTTCTTTAGACAGAAAGCAATCAAGAATATGGTTTTAATAATTGAAACTACGGATACAGAATTCTACATTTAAACCCGGGATACATATATGTACATTAACAGTAAAACCAACGAAACAAACAAATAACAACAAGAGAGAGAGAGAGAGAGAGAGAGAGAGAGAGAGAGAGGGAGACTTGATCGTGAAAGATCATGTGAGATAGACAGAGAGATAAAGAAGACCTGGAAAGATCATGAGTTTTGCAAAATTCATCACAGACACAGAACCTTTTGAGACAACAAGAATCAACAGATCTTAAACCTCGAAAGAATTGTAAACGGGTACTTGCACCGGTAAAGCTCTTTGTGTGGCTGAGGTGAAGAAGGCGTGTGTCTCTCTCGGTCATGTGAACGTCGAGCGTCCAACTGGTTTGTCCAGCGCACGCGAGCGCGGCGTGTTTGAATGTCCTTGGAGGTGAGCTTGCCAGCTGAGCTGAGCTGTGTTCATTTTCCTCGCGAGAAGACATGAACAGAGGAGACTTCGAAAAAGATAAAAGAAACTTGAAGAAAACAAAAGAGAAAACGATGTATCATCACACTAAGGCGAGGTCCAGATGCACGAGGAGTCACATGATATAGCATCGAAGAGAACAGGAAGAGAGCGTTCAGGAAGAGAGTTTCAGGAAGAGTTTCAGAAGCATGAAGGGAAGCTCGGCGCGTCTCTTTAAGGACACTTAGGTTCACGCCCCCTTCTGGCATGAAGGCACCAATCAGCTGGGAGAAAAGTGCCCGCGGAAGATTCCTCTTTGTCTTGTCAGGATCATTTATGATGGTATAACATTTTGTCATTCCTACCCAGAAAGATTGTACGAACCGGACAATAGATTTTACAGTAATATCCTATGTATGACTGGTTCAGTCAAAACAAGACGGTTAAACAGCTACCAAAAATGGCAGGTAAAAGTAGAAGAACATAAAGTTACATTCATATGCAGAATTACAAGCATTTTAAAGTTTGATTAACACACAATAAAATTGTCAGTACTTCCAGTATGGCATGTGACGACATCTAAGCACAAAAATGAATACATTTAAAACATTTAGAGGTACTTTTCTCTGAAAAGTTCCATGGCTGGTGTTTGTGTGTTAATGTGTTGGAATGTTGGCTCCTTATGCAAGGCAATATTGGGGAACATTCTTTTGATAAACTCTTAGACTTCAGAGCTATACACTAGCAAACCACACCTCTATTATAAAGCAAAACTAATAAGATATGCATGCAGACAGGAAGGTTGGATACAATTCTGTGTTATATACATTATATACACATTATAGGACATTTCTATCCCAAGTTATGCACAAAGACGTCTGTGTGCGGGTATGTGTGGCGTGCATCTGTCCATCCGTGGTGTGTGTGTGTGTGTGTGGAATGGGTAATTGTCCGTCAGCACTCAGGCAGCATTGTGAATTGACTTACTCATTACACAATGCTCTGTTTGTGAGGTGATCAAATCAGGGGAGACCCTAAGGGGCTGTTCTCTGCTTGACCTTCGGCCAGACTCATGAGATCTCATCTCGAGTCACATGTCCAGAGCTGGCTCAACTCGTAAGCAAAGCATTTCGTTGTTCATTCATTAGAGAAAAAACGCTGCATGTGCGAATCAGAGTCAATGATTTAATCAATTCAAAACACTATTCCCTTTGTTTCACCGAATGGAAGAATGGAGGGGAACTTTAGTAAATTAGAATCTAGTTAATTTACTCCACATACCAGAGCTGGCTCGACTACCTATCTGATTATCACTACAGGCTGAACGCAAAGAAAAGTGTTTTATCTCCTTCTCAGAAGACCACTTTTCGGGGTGTCGTTTGGGATTCGGTTTCGATGCGGGCGCGACTCTCTCCGACCTGCATCACTTCGATTCTCTCAGCTGTGAAACAAGTAAAGATAGGCCAGCTAATCACTGTAAAGCAGTTTCAGAGACTGTTGGGTCTTTTTTCACTTCTTGGTGTGGAGAACACCTGCAGGACCCAGTTAACTGCCCAGTGGGTGCAGTGCTGGAATTCCTGCAGGAGCGTTTCTCCACAGGGTTATCCCCCTCCACACTAAAGGTGTATGTGGCGGCACTAGCTGCTTGCCACGTCCCTTTCAGTGGAGTTTCTCTTGGGAAACACCTGCTTATAACTCGTTTCCTTAGTGCCACTTTGAGGCTGAGGCCAGCAGTTCGTACGAGGGTGCCGACCTGGGATCTGGCCGTTGTGTTACAAGGTCTTTCCCTAGCTCCTTTTGAACCTACCGAAGAAGTTCCTGAGAAGTTTCTCACTTTTAAAACTATCTTTCTTCTTGCTATCTCCTCACTAAAAAGAATCAGAGATTTGCAGGCTCTGTCGGTTTCACCCTCGTGCCTGGAATTTTCGCCTGGCATGGTTAAAGTTATTCTGCATCCTAGACCAGGTTATGTTCCCAAGGTCCCTACTAATGTTGTTAGACCTATAGTTCTGCAGGCTTTCTGTCCTCCTCCATTTTTGTCGTCAGACCAGGAGAAACTTAATTTACTCTGCCCTGTTAGGGTGTTAGACGCTTATGTCCACAGAGCTGCCCTGTGGAGGAAATCCTAACAACTATTTGTGTGTTTTGGGCCACCTAGGAAAGGGTGTCCCGCATCTAAACAAAGACTGAGCAAGTGGGTGGTCGAGGCTATCTCACTTGCTTATGAGTCGGCTGGTCAGCCTTCACCTTTGGCTGTACGAGCCCACTCTACCAGGAGTATGGCTGCTTCTAAAGCTTTATTGTCAGGAGTGTCCTTAAGTGACATTTGTGATGTGGCTGGATGGTCTTCACCGCATACTTTTCTTAAGTTCTATGACCTAGACTTAACCTCTACCCCTGGGGCACAGGTGCTCTCTACCCCTGGGGCACAGGTGCTCTCGTCCTCTGTGCGCTAGTTCTCAAATGACGGTCACTTGGTCCTATGGCGACGTGGGTATTCGCGTTCCCACAGCGTTTGACGCAGCTCGAAGTTCCCTTGAAAGGGAACGTCTCGGTTACGTAACCCCTAGGGAACGAGACGCTGCGTCGTTCCGCCATACTCCCGGCATTCCCGTTAGCGCTCCCTTCAGGCCTATCAGAAGCTGTTGCGCTTATGTTTTTGGGGTGCTTTATAGTTTCCTGGTCGATGAAGTCACCCGCCTATGACGTTCCATCTCTCCATTGGGCTGATTCAATACGTGCTTCATGACGCACAACGCAGGGGCGTTCCCACAGCGTTTGACGCAGCGTGCCGTTCCCTATCAGGGAACTAGGGTTACATACGTAACCGAGACGTTATGTTCTAGAGTCCCTTCCCTCAAACTAGTCAACACATTAAGGATTTTAATGAGTCTCAATCAGATCATTGGAGCAACAACCCTTTTTAAATAATGTGTCCATGACAATATCTTGACGGTTCCAAATGCACAGACACTCCAATAATTAGTAAGTACTTAACGCAGATCATGCTAATGATATAACTTTATAGTACAAGTTTCTTTGGAGAAGTAACAGATTGTTTTGAACCATCTATCACTGCATTTACTATAAATGCGCATAAATTCACTCTTTATTATAAAAGCCTTTTATACATATTATATTATTATTATTATTTATTGAGTTCCACATTTAATTTAAAAATTCATTTAGAATGTATTCATTATTTTTTCAGGCAAAATCACATAAGATCAATTGCTATAATAGATCAATTGCTATAATAGTTTTTCAGGAGTCCCTGAATGTTAACTCCTGAAAAACGTCTACTGAAAATAGTTGCTTGGCCGGCACATATGCTAATGTGTTCCTTGTACATAAAAGATAGTATAGAATGGTAATGGGTTGTTCCAGCACTATAGAAATGAGTTGACACAAGACCAGAGGAGCACAAAAGGCTACGGCTGGCCATTATAAGAGAAAAAGCCTATTTAAACGGGTTTCATTCTTTATCTCTTGCTCTTTTTTTTCTTTTTCTTTTTTGCTGCGGTTGGCATAAATATTTGACTGTTTCCTCAATTTTAGAAAGTCAGTGAATTGGACAAAGTCATTTGGAATTTCACTCAGGCTTACAGGGGGAATGGACTCTGAGTCAGAGGCCTAATTCTTAACACACAGAGAGTGACTAACTCGGCAAAGATGCTGAGAGACTGGGGTCTGGAGTAGGTCATGTGAGATTAATACATGTGTGTGAAATAAAATCAGGGTGGGAAAGAAGATTCATCTTCTGAATGATGCTGATCTTTTTTTATTATCTAAGACTTGAACTGATGCCATCAGACCATATTAACACCTCCAGCTTTCTTGGGCAGAATCAGCACCACTAGTTTTGCAATATTTTGAGAACCCTTAAAACTCTATTTTGAGTACATTTTCTGAAAATAATGAAATACAGTATGAATCCCTAAAGGGACAGTGACATAAAAATATCTAAATATATATATATACATATATATATATATATATATATATATATATATATATATATACATATATATATATATATATATTAGGGGTGGAACGGTACACAGAAGTCACGGTTCGGTTCATACCTCGGTTCAGACATCACGGTTCGGTACGATTTCGGTACAATGGAGGGAAAAGCAAAACAAAAACTGCAGCAGGCATTGTATTTTTTAAATAAGTTTTATTAATAAAGGCATAGAACCAGTTTATTTGTAGTGCACTGACAATAGTTTTATATAATTAGTTTATTAATCAAATTAATAAAAAGACAAAAAGACCTTGCGATATGTTTGGTAATTGTACCTGAATTCATTTAAAATTAATTTGCTTTATTTCAGATCAATATATTTGTTTTCCTTAATTTTAATTAACATTATTAATTAACAATGTAACATTATTCTCATCTGAATTATAAATAATTGATTTCTGTATAAAATAATACTACCATTAATAACGCATTCGATTTTCTTTTTTAATCAATGTAGAATGTGTAAGATTAGTGCTCCGAGGACAAGAAATGAAAACCAATGCGATGAATGTCCAAAAGATGGGACCCACAGACTGTTTTGAAATGGAGTTGGATAAATATGTTTTGCTTTTAAAACAGTGTGTGTGTGTGTGTGTGTGTGTGAGTGAGAGAGAGAGAGAGAGAGAGAGAGAGAGAGAGAGAGAGAGAGAGAGAGAGAGAGAGAGAGAGAGAGAGAGAGAGAGAGAGAGAGAGAGAGAGAGAAAGAGAGATATTTTGGTTGGGTGACAGTTGTAGGTTACAGTTTGACAAGAGTTTACAGTGTGACAAAAGCACAATGTTGTGTTTTATTGCGAGTGTACACAAATATAAGTAAACACTTTGCAGGTTTAATGATCTGTATAAACAAAATGACGGAGTACGATTTTTATGATTCCACTGTTCGATCGCGGCCGCGCCTCTCTCTCTCACACACACACACACACACTCCAGCATTGCAATCTTGACATCGCAGCCTGTTCATTATGTGGTCACACCAAACGCGAATAGAGCGTTAAATTCGCGTCTATCGCGTCTAGTTCGACGCTAGTCCAAAGCGAATAGGACGCGCGTATAAAGCCAGCGTTTGAAGTGAACGCGCGTTCAGAGCAAAGCCGATGGTACAGATTATGTGTCCCTAAAGAACCCGCGTATCTAACAGTAGTTCCGCATTACATTAATTAATTTCCACGCGAGTTTTATTTATTTTTATACCGTGTATTCTCCGTGTAAATTCGTGCACCGAACCGTGACGCCCGTACCGTTTCGGTTCGGTACGAATACATATATATATATATATATATATAGGCTATATCATGTATTGCTATTTTCTCAAAATATTAGGGCTCAAATAATACAATTTAATGTTTTTCTTATTTTCAAGTTACATTTAAAAAAAAATACTATCTTCCAGGAGCAATACAAACAAAATAATTGGCTCAAAATAAAAAACCTTCCAAAATAATTGGCTCAAAATAAAAAACCTTCCATTTACTCAAACCAATAAACACGTCATCAGAGAAGAGATGTCACTGCAAGAGGGAGGGGAAGTTGTTTAAATTAAAGATTACGAGGGCACAAAAATGATGCATGGATAAATAATTTATATTAAATATTGCAATAATAAAAAAAAGAAAGAAAAAGATTTGTCCATCTTGATATCATGGTGACTTTAAGTTGTATCCACTAAAAAGTGTGTCCTTTCCAGTCGAGTAGCATACACAAAAACGTTTGTTAGTTACATAACCACGTCATAGGAAAAGAAAAAAACTGTACACAAACCTCATTGGCTCACGCATCTATCGTCATATTCAAATTCGAATTGAATGTTGAGTGAACAATAATTAATAACTAGAAAAGTCTCCCACATGCTGAAAACTAATGCTTAAAATAACTCTACCCAACCTCTCTATCCGTATTCCACAGGATACAGAAACCACTGAAGCATAAGAGGCAATGCAGTGAAGATTAATAACACAAACTTTATATTAAAAATGTTTCAGGCTAACTGGAGGGAAATGGATTTACACAGGACATTCATTTTCTGTTCAGTACCCACAGGATTTGTATCAGGGGTTGTGATGGTGTACGACTGACCTTGTGTTTAAAATCAAACACCCAGTCATAAGGAACCTAGTAATTAAACCTGGGCAAATGAAGCAGCTCAGGGGAGAGACCCAGGATTTATAGGACATCCGCCTCTTATAGTTATGACCCTGATGAGATTAATCCCAGCTATAATTATGTCAAAGATTTGTCTTCAGCCAATGCCTCTGTTCTTTTATTAGCAGCAAATTATCTCCAACTATCATCAGTATTGGGGAGAGATAGCCTCATAGTAGGTTATTTAAAGAGAGAGATTGAGATACACATAAAAAAGTGTATACACATACATTGCATTGCATTTAAAAGTGCTTATTGATATTCCACTTACAGTATAAGAAACTGCCAATCGCTTAACTGCAATCAAATGATGCCTCAAAATGTGTTTGTATTGGAAAAATTGATTTTCTTAATCAGTTGACATTATTTGATATTCTCAATGATGAAAATCCAGAATGTTTGTTGTAAACACAAAATAAAGCATGAAGGAACACATGAGACACGAGACCCATAAAAAACACACACACAAAGAGCATTCATTGAGGATATCTTGAGTTGTATTGAGGATGCAAGTAATTTCTTTATAAAATGGTATTATGTCACTGCTCTATATTGTAATTTTATCACAAGGTTATCTGGGCTGCATCACAGTAATTTAAAATATGCAAAGATTTGAAGAAATTTAGAATTGTACATCTTTTGCACAGTCAAATCTCCATACACATAAACAAAAAGATTAAACATTGCCAAGAAAAAAAAAGGACTCATGTCATTGTGTCTCACTCTACACCAAGAGTGTCTGAAATTGGCACTGTATAGAAGGTTATGTGGGGTAAAACATAAATAAATAAAAAATAAGAAAAATTCAAGCAGTTCTCCAGGAAGTGCATACTGTTTGTGCATATACTTTCACCCTAATGCACTTAAACATTCTTATACTATGTCACAAAATCTGATAATTTGCATTTGTACTTCATTAATGCCTATTGTTTTTTAGTATTATAAGGGAAATCATTGTATTTTTTATGCTGTTTACATTTACTGTTTGATGCAGTAAGTAACTGCATTGAGGGAAGCAATAAGGTATGTTATATCCTGCACTTTCCTATATTATTTGGGATTGTTTTTTTAATGTTAGTATTATTTTTAGAAACTGATAAATGTATTTACAGTTAAACCGCCTGCATTCCATAGCCTAATACAAATGAACACTTAAACCGATGAAATCACTTAACAAGCCATGTTTTCTTTCCTGTGTTTACATAGGCCTATTTCCTTGAAACAAATTTCTAGCTAAGGATCTTTTTTTTTTTAAATGCCAACAGGGGTCAGTTTGTCACAGTCTTGAACCATGATTTGCTATTTTATATGAGATCTATAATATCTAAGGAAGCCATCCGTTAGCACTCCCCTTCATCTCAATGGCATTTTTAACCAGCAAAAACCCAGCTCCCTTTATTGATAGTTACAGGCAGTTTGGGGGGCATTCTCATTACAACAACACACTAATGGACAAAAAAATTGGACACGCCCATGCGTCCAAGATGAGTTGTTGAAATTCCAGGTCCATTATCCTAAATGCTATGTCTCATTTCGAAGGCAACGCCCTCCGGAGGGTACAACATTTGAAACGAGACAGCAATAAAGTTAATTTTGAAAGTGTATATCTGCTGAAAGTTTATTTGGTCAACGTTGGCTATAAGAGTACACTTGTCTCGAATTAAGCTAACAGACAAAAAGCCACAAAACTCCAGTTTCATTGCCATAGCGTCTCAGCAAAGAGTTCAAGGAAATGGTGTCACGAGGTTCCGCTTAAACGGCAACGTTTGCTAGTCTCGGATCGGAGTCCTGTTCATATCTGTAATGATACACCTCCATTTGATCCCGGCAGGCCTCTCTGATGTTATTTAGCCACCTCTTAATGCCTCGCCTGTTCAAGTACAACACCATGAGGAACACAACTCCGATGAGGGCTAGCACAATGCCGAGAAGCACATAAGAACCCAAGTCTTGGGGTTTGCATACGTTCACCAGAGGTATATCCTTCTTCTCTTCGGGTTGCGCACATTTCAGAGTTTCCAAGTCTACGCATTGGCGGCTATTCTTAAGCCAATCATAAAACTCCTTCAGTTTGTCACATTTGCACTCGAACGGGTTCTGTGATAAGTTAACACTTATTTCCTTGAATTCATTAAATTTTTGTAAATCATGTTTATCCAAGGTGGCGATGGAATTATTTGTCAGTATTAATGTGGTTAAATTGAGGTTACCAAACCCAGAAAGAGGAATTGCTTTCAAACGGTTTCCAGACAGGTCCAGTGTCTGAAGATTACACAAACTGTCCGTGGAGAGCGCGCTTGGTAATTGGCGCGCGCCCGAAACCATTAGGGTGTTACTGAGGTAAAGATTACGCAGCTGTCCCAATCCACAAAAAGCATCAGGAGTCACAACCATTAAACGGTTGTAACTCAATTCTAAGGAAAGAAGTCGGGGGAGTCCACAAAACGCACAACTTTTGATCTCCTCTATGTTGTTGTCTTCCAGTGACAGCGCGAGCAACTCCATATCTGTCCCGTTGGCTGAAAACGCTCTCTCGGTTAAAACGGTGATATTTTTTCCGTTCAAAGTTAAGGTTTGGGTCCTTCTCGGCAGGTCGAGAGGTAGTTTGATCTGTTCCGCGCCCACACAGATCACGGTTCTGTTACCAAATATACAAGAATCTGGACATTCATAAGCTTCAGCAGACAAAACAAACAAACACATCAGCCCCAAGGTAAAATGACATCGCTTTGATAGAAGTTGTTTTCGGTTGATTTCCATTTTAATCTTTAACGAATAACAGTGTGTCATTCCAAAACGGACAGGTTTAATAGCCGCATAAATTCTCTTCGTAGTTCGGATTCACTTCGCTTCGGGAAACCGTTTTAGCCATCGAGGAAAGCAGTCCGCGAGGCCAGAGAGTGAGTGTTCAGCCCGGCAGCATTTTCTTTTTTCTGCAGCTCCCCTGACGACGCCTACACTACAAATGCGATCAAGTGCTGTCTAGCAGCATCCCTGAGGTGAGCAAAACCTCGCCCACTTCCCTCAGTGAGAGAGACATACACAGAGCCGTGTATTTTTTCAGTTATGACAGAGTTGACACTGAATGAACCTAATGTGAAGACAGTCTCCAAAAGCATTTTATAAACTCTGGCATGGTCTATGGGGCACCTAAACAGGGATGTAAAAATAAAGAAATAGTAGCCTACTCGTATATATATATGTATATATATATAGGCCTATATATATATAGTTATGAGTAGGCTACTATATAGAAATAGTAAAAAGAGATAAAGTCCAGTCCCCTTTAATTAGGCCTATATAGCACTTTATGCAATACTGATTGTTTCAAAGCATGCAGCTTTACAGTGATGAACAGGATTCAATGATACGAACAGAGTTCACTTCGGCAGCTCTAAAAGAAAATAGTGTCATTGTTCAGCTGAAGTCAGTTCAGTTCAGTTGTAAAGATCATCAATTATTAAATAAGTTAATTTCATCTATAAAGCAATTCTGCAGAAAACAGTGATGTCATCACCCAACTTAGTTCAGTTCTCATGTGATAAGTGTCAGCAGGGGCGTTGCTAGGGTCTTGATACATTGGGGGCTTAGCCCAGACCCCACCACCCACCCACCCCGCTTTTGGTAACGACTACTTCTACTCAGAGGCACATAATAATATAAAAGCAATAATAATATAAATGGGGGGTCTGGGGGACCTCCCCCAGGAAACATTGGGCATTAAACACTCAATTTCCTGCATTCAGGTGCATTTTTTGTAGCTAATTTAATTGATAGGTAAAAAGATAGAATGCTTTATTTGTAGAACTGCAACAGCTATTCACAGAAACACAAATAAATAATACATGAATATTAAATATATAAAAAAATGAATATAAAACAATATATATATATATATCTATTCTGTGTAGATATTTATCTATATCTATTTAACTATCTATACACACACACACACACATAAATCACTCCAACAGTGTGCTTGTATAAGTCTGGAAAAGGAACTATAGCAGGCATGAAAAGGGGTCAGGGGTGAAAAAGTTGAGAAGGATATTACCCCTCTAGGGTGGTCCGGGGGCATGCTCCCCCGTAAGAAATTTTTAAATATTCCATATTTTAAAGCATCAATCTGATGCATTTTGAGATGCATTTTTTGCCAACCTGGAGAGCTGGAGAAACTTAACTTCAGCCATGAGTCAAAAATATTATGGCCTCCGTAGCGTTAGCTAATAATTTTCCACAGGAGCTTTAGCTAGCCTAGCTGGCTAACCTTGCGTTCTCTCCTGCTGTGTTCAACGACTCAATTCATGCAAGCTAAGCCTATGTCAACAGAACTCCTGGGTAACTTAGATATAGCCTACCAGAAAATATTAGGGATGTCCCGATATCATTTTTTCTGAACCGATCCAATCCGATACCAAAAATTCGGAGTATCAACCGATACCGGTCCAATACCAGCGCAGTTTTTTTTTTAAATCAAGTAGAATTTCTATAACTCTGTGTGTTGAACTGATAATCACTTTGTGTGTTAAACACAATCTACTTACAGACAACTTCATTATAAATAAAAACAACAAATCAAAAAAAAAATATGATCATAACCTATGACAAAAATTATATTATAAACTAGATTAGTGGATAACTCAGTAAAATTTAGTCTAGAAAAACAATAATTGTATTAAATCTGAACATTTAGTGGAAAAAAACATTATTTAGTGGGGAACAAAGAGACAATAAGTGTAGCACTAAATCAGGTAAAACGTTACACATTGCTCTTTGTATTGTTGTAAAATACATTCATGAAAAACAAGATAAAAATCAGAAAGATCAATTATTATAGGCTATAGGCCTATATATATAGTCTACTATAAAATTAAGACATTTTTAAATGTATAGCACAGCTGTTTAATGAGGCAGCAACATATGATAGATAGGACAGAACAGAACAAAAAAAGCTATTAATAATCTTTCATTGCGCAAAAGTATTATGATATAATTATGAAAGACTCATGTGCGGTACACAGCGCTTATGCGCATCTCGAGCGCAGAATGATGCGCTTGAAGCAACACAGAGTCACAGCGCGCAGAAAAGTTCAAAGCACAAAGGAAAGGCATATCGATGCATAGTGTATTATACAGTAACAGTATCTATCTATGCAATAGTTTATTGAGCCTTTTCTTTTAACAGTTTTAAATTTCAGTTAATGTGCGCGTGAAGAACAATTATAGTGCTCTCCAGTGTGATCACGGTAGAAACGAATATTAAGCAATACAGTTCAGCAAGATATAGGCCTAGTCATTTTATGCGAAACCATATAGCTTTATCTACCGCCCGATAAAGTATAATAATAGTAACATTGAATCATCTTGGAGAGAGTTTCATCGTTGACTGTCGTAACCAAACGCAACGCGCTGTTTGATGCTGAATGGAGAATGACTGACAGCCGCAGCGGAGGGAAACGTTTACGTGATCTTGAATTTAACGACTTAAATTTGTATTTCTATCTCACATTATACTATAGTTTTCATATAGTATATAGTATACCTTCCCCCTCTAATGTCCATAATAGCTACCACCACCAGAAGCCACAAACATCTTTCAGGCTCTCTCTCTCCTCTGGTGCGCACTTTAAATGCAAGCGTGCTGTATAACCATAGTAACTTTGATCTGCTTGAACACATTTTAATCGTCTTTAATACATGATTCCGAAGGATAGATTAAAAGACCCGGTCATTTTTTTTTATATAAATACAAAATTATTAAAAAATAATAATAATTATCAATAAATTAATTTTTTTGAGATCCAGGGCTAAAAAAAAACATCCGGGGCTGAAGCCCCGAATGCCCATGTCTAACGACGCGCCTGAGTGTCAGTACATTAAATTCAATAATGTTGGAATAATGCACTGGAATAAACTAAATCAATTAAACCTTATAAACACATTTAAAAGGATGGGTTTTTAATAATTTCTTGAAACAACTCAAGGTTATTGGTCTTACATAACAAGAATGCTTCCACCTAGAAAGACGATTCAGAGGACATAACATCTGAAATAACAAACTGAAAAATTAATGAATGTACAAAACAAAAATACAAGCATCACATTTCTGCTTTTAAACCCTCTGGCTGTCTCGGCTGCCTGTTCTAGTTCACAGCCAACAACAATAAAGTTGCTGCTGGATTGAAAGTGATTTTTTTTTCATGCTTAACAACATACTGTGACCACTCCTTTAGGCTATTAATTCATGAATACAGTTTTACTAATCCCTATGCATTGATGCCTTAACCCTGATCACAGTTTACTTGCATGCTCATGGACTGCTAATGACAAGTAACACCCACTGGTAAGTGCTGATGAGATTGTGTGCACAGTACTAATCCGAAAATGACTTATGTGCCAAGTAACATTGGCATTTATAACTGGGATGTAGATTTTTATTTTATTTTTATTTATTATTTATTTTATTGAAATAAACCAAAAAGTTGAGTTTGATAACGTAGGATTAGTGGGAAAAACAATTGTCTCACTATGAAATATTCAACACACGAGCACAATACCAATTCTTTCTTGTACAGCCGATAATTCCGCATGTGCGCTCTGTAATGCCATCTTTGATTTGCTGTACCTGTTCACAGTGTGTCCCCTGCAATCCAATCTATATTGTAAACTCCAGCTGCTACACAGGGTCTAATGTTACTCCATCTTTATCTGTCTGTGGGGTACAATCTGTTGGCAGGTAAATCCTTTTTCAACCCATTGCATATTTTGCTGACTGTCTTAAAATTGGTCCCTGAACAGTATTTTTGGAGAACAATTTCAACCACAGTGGGTCATTGTTTGCTATGACATGGTAAAATAGCTTTACTGGCACACTCATACAGACAAATATAGACAAGCAATAGGCTCTAAAAACACTCAGGTGTTAAGGGACATAAAAGAAGGATTCATTTTGGGGACAAAGCTGGAGCTGCTGGCTCCTGCAGAAGGGATGTGGTCACAGGATAAGTCCCCCAAAGGTTACTCGAGTTCAGACGGGAGCACTCAGCATTTAGTCATTTTCTCCAGTCAAGTGGAGCATGTAGCTTTTAACGCTTGGAGATAATTCAATTTTGCGGTATTTCATTACAGTAACCCATCCTCCACCCTTTAGCCACATGAAATGTATTACTGATCATCACTATACTTTAAAATCTAAACTTCTGCTTTCCAAATTAACTCAGCATTACATCAGACTTAGAAGCAGCATCGTAATCATCAAAAATGCATGCATCAGAAGGGCTATCGTCTCTAAGTGATAGCTGTTATCAAGTGATGCACCATGATTATTTTATTCAGTGGGTACCTGACAAAGTGGCCTAATTGTGCTTGTCAACCTATGGTAAGCCGGTTTGAGGTGTACAACAGATATGAGCTATCATGTTCCAAATGGGCATTTTGGCCGGGTACATTACTTTATCCTGAGGCTGTCTGTGTGGAGTATCACAGTTGGCAAAGTGTCACCATGTCTGTCACTCATGCTGTAGCCAGAAAGTAAGGGAGATGCTTTTTAGCAGTGCATAAATGTGATAGGACACCAAATATGATCTGGAATTACTCACTAGTTATGGAAGTAAAGCATTGTGTAAATCCTTTATTTAGGACCATTAAGCTTTTGCATAGACAATTTGACCCACCAAAACAAAACAAACATATTCTATACACTATACTTGTCAAAAGTTTGGAATAATTAAGATTTTGTAATGTTTTTGAAAGAAGACTTATGCTTATCGAGGCAGCATTTATTTGACCAAAATACAGAAATATTGTAATAATCTGAAAGAACATGTTTTCTATTTGAATATATTTTAAAATGTAATTTATTCCTCTGATGACAAAGCTGAATTTTCAGCTGCCATTACTCCAGTCTTCTGTGTCACGTCATCCATTAGATATTTCTATCAATGCTGGAAACAGTTTTTGATGCTTAATATGTTTGTGGAAAGAATGATTCACTACTTGATTCACAAAAGTTAGGGTAAATAAGATTATTATTAAAAAAATAATGCTTTTATTCAGCAAGGATGCGTTAAATTGATCAAAAGTGACAGTAAAGAAATGTATAATGTTACAAAAGATTGCTATTTCAAATAAATGTTGTTATTTTGAACAAAGATATCATTCAAAGAATCCTGAAAAAAAAATGCACTAAATCACCATATAGAATGACTTCTGAAAGACACTTTCACACTGAAGACTGGAGTAAAGATGCTGAAAATTCAGCTTTGTCATCACAAGAATAAATTAGAGTTTTAAAAATATATTAAAATAGTAAACTTAAAAATAGTTTTATTTAATATTTCACAATAGTAATGTTTTTACTGTCTTTGATCAAATAAATGCAGTTTGGTGAGCATAAGAGATTTATAAAAAAAAACATTTAAAAAAAATCTTAACTTTTCTAATAATTTATTTACCGGTAGCAGAAATAATAGAGCACAAATGTCTCATTAATGTAATGCAAAAAAACAACAACAGCAAAAAACAAATTTGTGTCCTGAACTTGTGTTTTTAGATTGACATGTGTTTTTTTTACATGCACACTAGTTCTGTGTAATTGTGTGTGTGTGTGTGTTTGTGTGTGAGTTTGCATGACATGTGCATTGTTTGTAAAGTGCATCAATTATGCGTTTGTTCTAGGCCTGTCACTTTAAAGTGTGTGTATTGGCAGCATGTGAATGGCTTTCTGCCTGATGGATCAGTAGTGACTGTGCCCTCTTTCTGGTTCCTCTAATAGCTCATTCTCCAGTCTGCTCACTTCAGATCAACCCGATCTCTCCACAAACGCTCGGCATTAACCCTAACCGCACATTTCCGCTAATGTCCAACATCCACCCCAGAGTGACTGTTAATTGTCAGAGAAGAGAACTCAATTAAACCAGTGCATACTCAAGTCACTCATGCAACACATTAGAACAATCAAAACCAGACTGTTGAATTACTAATGTGTGTATACAGCGATAGTGATGTTTTAAAATCATTTTGGGATCAATATTTTATTATATATTATTTAAATGGTAAAGGATTTATATATCATGTTAGTATTTGTCTTAATTTAATATTAAAAGTCGGCATGAAAGTTGTGATAGACTTTTCTTCCCTGTTGTGATGTATATCCTAGTGAAACGGTTTCTTGAACAAGAAAAAAATGTAGCATGTATGACTTGATTTTGTCAATCGGGAATTGATTGGATGTTTGTGGTTTGCTATTGGTCAATCTTATGTGAGTGACAGGTTGTCAGAGAAAAGAAGAGATGACGTTGCAAGAGGGAGGGGAAGTTATTTTGGCTAATACATTATGAGTGCACATGAATTAAAAATAATAATAATGATGTGCACGGATAAATCATTTATGATAAATACTGCAATATTTATGTTGGTGTAGATAAAATAATTATACTATTATATATATTATTTATAAAATTGTCTTAATTTTAAAATCCAAACATCCAGATGCATTACAGTAATGAGAGATTGAGAAATTTGTTTAATTGTCATGAAAATAATGTTTCATTGCAATGTGGCCCTAAAAATAGTCTTTATGCAAAATACAATTTCTTTTTTACATTCAGGGGTGCAATATGTTGCTCGGTATATTTCTTCTCAGTTTCATCTAACAATATAAGCACTTTTTATTTATTTATTAAAAAAAATAAGATTCACCCTGTTCTGTTTTGCAGTATTGAGAGATTTACTTAAAAGTGTATCAGTTAACATCACCTTTCAAAGACTTCTCAATAGGGCTGGGTATCTTAACAAAATGTTCGATACCGATACCGAAACCGATACCTTGACTTCGATACCGGTTCCTGAACGATACTTTTTTCGATACCAATTTTAGGAAATCCGTTTTAACAATATTACATTACCTAATTTTTCTCTTTTTTTTTCTCAGTTTGTTGACCTTTTTACACTCATATTTTGAGTCTGTGAAAAAGTACCAATGCTAAAGTTTTCTACGTTTCCTAATCATTTAACAACATGCATTCTTTACTTCAATGAGCTCATTGTTTTTGCCTTAACTTAATGCATTGTTTAACAATGAAACTGAATGAAAATGAATTGAAATGCATTACACACAGTCACCTCTGATAACAGATCAAATTGTAATTTAGACACATGCACTTTCTGTAAAGCTGCTTTGAAACTATATGTTTTGTGAAAAATGCTATACAAATAAATGTGAATTGAATTAAATATAGGCTACTGGTGCGGGATGCCTCACGCTCAGCACACATATAGCTTGCCGCAAAGCACTGGAAAAAATAGCAAGGAGGTATTTAAAATTTTTGTTAATAAAAAAAGTGTTTACTGAGTGTGTTGGCTGCAAAGATGAATATGGCGATGTTGACTCTTCATTCGACTCGTCACTGCAGTAGTGAACACGCACGCGCGCCTATATGGATTACATAATCAAACTATTTATTTCTAATTGTTTCGTTTATTTTGATCGTTTATAGGCCTTTTTCTCATGTCTGTGAGGCAAGTATCCTATACGCTGAGTTTCGGTTCATTTGTGACGCGCTCCAGTTCTTGCAGTAGCCTGGCAAGCCAGACCTACATCAAGATGTTAGGTCTGTGAACTCACAATTGGCATACCTCAATCCGAGGGGCGGGATAAACGGTTGTCTTTCAATATCCCTCGTCACGCAATAGGACAGCTCTACAACCAACCAGAGCAACGAACGGCTGTGGCTGTGTGAGTCCCATGCGTTTTTCCACCAGCGGAGCTAGTTGATATATTAAACTTTTGCCGTATCCGATCGTCAAAACTCCGAACACATCTTCCTTTTTTAAGAATGACTTAAGTTACGTTCTCTTAACTCCAAGTCCTCCAGAGTCGCGGCCAAATCCGATTCGAAAGACCGCTGTTCGCCAGCAGCATCTTCTTTGTTTTCAAGTAACGTTAGCAGGGAAATCACATATGGAAATCACGCGGAACCGTCACATCTCTGCCGTCATTGTTAAGCCCGCCCACCAACTCTATACACGATGTGATTGGCCTGACCAGAGTTTGGTTTTTCCAGCTCGAAAAGCCAACGGAGAGTTGCTAGACCACACTTTGCTGCAAAGTCATTTTTGCTGCCGCTAGGGTGCGTCTAGATTTCTAGGCTATTCTTAAAGTCGAAGACGGATAAACTTTCTCTTAAGTGTATCTGTGCGCTTTTAAGTGCCTTATCAGATTTATCGTGTTGCCGGTCTTGGCAGCAATTATCTTGTCGAAAATATTGCATCGCGTGCTTCTGGCATCGAGTGTGGTTCATAGGTAGGTACACTTCTGATCTTTTCCACATATTTTCTATCTATCTGGGTTGGGACGCTCACACACACACACACACTACAGCCTCACGTGCGACGAGCCACGTCTCTCTTGGCAACCGCGTAAACTAACGTTAGTGTTTTTACGCCACAGCCAATCATGCTGCATGCTTATTGTTTCACTGACGTTGACTAGATTAACCCCTTAGGGATAGAAATTTGGTACCGAAAAACAAGATAGAATGTTTCGATGTTTCGATACTCGGTAGGCCTAGAGGCAATTCGGTCGGTATCAAACTCGATACCCAGCCCTACTTCTCAATAGTACAGGGCTGCTTTGTAATGGCAAAGCCTGCAGGTATACTGCTGCCAGTGTGTGTTTTGTTTTCCCCCTGTGACCCAGACAAAAGGGTTGGTGGGTGGATGGTGGAGCCTGGAGGAGGTGATTGTGGTTGGACTGCTCTTCTGCTGGCTCTGATAAGCATTAACAGAGGCTTTTATTTCTCATTAACTCAAGGTGCTTTCCTCGCAGCTGAGCGGAGGATGAGGAAATTACACAGGGGCATCTGTGAGGACCTGTAAGACGCCAAGCACCTGTGCTCAACCAGGATGTCTGCTATCAAGCTGTGTCTACACCAAACACAGATAAGAAACCTGCTTATAATATTACAGCTGTCACATTAACCCACAGGCTTGACGTAAACAAGGGTGTCATACACTGCAGTTATTGCAGATGTGAGCATCTGACTCTTCCTTGTTCTGTCAGCAGAATTTTACTCATCACTTTGTGGTCTCTCACATCAAATGCCTTGATACATCAAACTAGGATGTATGTCATTGTCAACAGACGTCTCACCTTAAAAAGCCGTCCAAACCTGACATGTTCATTCAGATTCAATATATACGCTTATAAAACTGCTTACTATGAGACGCTCATACATTCTGAACTCATGCAGACTGTAGGAAAACAATTCAGTTGCTTCGTAAAAAAGTTTTTGCATTTTATGTAAATGAGATGTGATTGGTGAGTAGTCTACCTTTAACTGTTTATTGCTCCTCTGGCGAGTCATGAAAAACCTTACCAAGTCAAGCATGCACTTTTCAGGCAAATGAAACTACAGAGATTTAGGACATAATGCAAGACGTTTGTGTGTTTCTTAAAGGGTCACTTCACCCATTTCAACATTAATCTTTATTGAAAGTGGGTTATATATGTAGTCGAAATGTAAAATAAATTTTGAATTTGGTGACCTCTTGACCAAAAAAAAGACAGAAAATAACTTTAGGGCGCATTTGTATTTAAGACAACAACTCCCACAATGCACCACGTTGCACAGCTTCGCAAGCCACTCCCACTAATCCAGAACAGCGCAAACATCGGAGAAATCGCTCTTTCGTCTACCACCAGAGTTCGAAATTCATTTCACACAAAATTTCTAGTTAGTTGGCTGTGGCGGGCAGGACGAGGGCGAGGGACGTGAGAGGACGACGCGAGTGATAATGAATGACACCTGTGCAGCGGTCTCATATCTCTCACGGAGGAGCGGAAGCACAAAAGGAACAGGCCTGATTTTATGTTTTGTTTCTGTTGTGTGTGGCCAGCTGGCTTATACTTTTGTTTTGTATTTGTTTATTTTACTATTAAAATGTTTAAATGTTCGCCGGTTCCCGCTTCCTTCTTCCCACAACAACGAACCCCGTTACATTGGCAAACTCATTAGCGAATTACTCCTCGTTTGTATTTCTTTATATATGGTGAATTATTGCATGATACCTGGATGTTCAGTCAGAACATATGCGGTGCGACACTAGGATGGTTCACATCACAACACAAACGTCCGTGTGCTCGTCTGATTCAGAGATTTCGTCCAGGAGAAATTGCGATCGTTGAAATTCTTTGCAGCAGACGGACTCTATCTGTGTCCGTAGCGCACAGCGAGAGCACAGGCACCAGCAGTCCGCCCAGCTCGAGCCAGTCCGGGCTCCTCGTACGCGACAGGCAGCCGCCTCCTGTTCCTCCATCAGCCTCAGCTGCTCTTCACTATACGGCTCGTAAAGATAGCCACGAGCAGCAGAATTTCAAAATCCTCTTCTTCCATATCATGTTTAGTTTCTTCCGTCATTGTCGTAACTTCCTATCTCCACAGCGCTTGTTAGCTTAGCTTATAAACAAGATGGCTGATATTGATTTCAGTATCTGCAAGTGAAGTCCCACCCACTGATCTGTGATAGCTCTGTTAGCGCATTAGGTACAACCCCCTATGGGCGGGTTTGAAAGGGTGGGAATTTGTGCTTGTAGTCTATACAGAAATCCCCCCTTTTTACACTTCCTCCTACAATGACGTCAAATGACGATTTTTGCGTCATTGTAGGAGGAAGTGAAAAAGGTAAATAGTGGATTTCTCTCGTCTCAGGGGAAAATGAAAGAATGTTGCACGACCATTCAATAGTATGACTGGTTGTCTAACAATGGACCTCTTAATGCAAATGGGTGAAGTGTCCCTTTAAAGCAAAAGCAGAAATGGAAACACACACACACACACACACACACACACAGAAACAAAAACAGTGTGATGGGTCAATAGCAGAACAGAAAAAATACAAATATGTTCTCCATAACCACTGAAATGTGATATTTTATGGAAATTATTTGTAGTATATGTATATTCAATTTTTTTTAATCATTTATATATATATATAAATTTATATAAACTTTATATTTCAGCAATATATGTTTATACCAGAATAAAATACCATTCCAAATACTATATTCAAAAATTAATTTTTGAGCTACTCCTGCAAATTTTCACGGACTTTGAAGGACTGTCACTGTACCAAGAAGAACATATTCTTTTATATATATATATATATATATATATATATATATACTGTATATAATTATGCTTTTCATATAAATATATATATATATATATATATACAAATATATATATATACAAATATATTCATATCTTTTTCATTACTATGAGCTGTGCAGGTTTGTATTTTGACAGTTTTTTTGTGTGGATATAGATAAGCCCGATAAGTTTCCAGCTTATTTTTTAAGACTTTTTAAAATCTGTCAACCAGCTTCTATAAACATCTCTGGAGGCTTACAGAGGCCATGAAAAGTTTACACGCAGAAAGTATCAGCGATGAAAGTGACCTACAGAAGCAATGTGTCAGTGGAGATTAAAGCTCATGTGTTTACAATGTGCTTCCATTTGCTTCACATCAGGGGACCACTGATGTCCCAAATGGCAAGGATTTGTGGGTAAATAGTGCTCATTCTGTCCCTCCCATCGCTCAAGTCCTTCAAAGCTGCCTCTAAGCAAAGGGTAAGGAGTCGAAAGACTGTGGTACACTATTCTATACACACGCAAGGCTGTACCTTCAGCAAGAGGTTTTTCATTCATCACGCACCACCATGTAAACTTAAATCAGCTTGTGTCTGCATGACAAACGGCTCTGCCCTGATAAAGCACAGACGCAGGTACACGTTCCTCATCAATCAAAAGGCAACAAGGTCATTTATATCTCACCCTCAGCGGGAAACGCATCCTTTTGCTTCACCCTCAAGGTCATCGAAAATTATAGATCAAGCATCGCTATTAACGGAAGTAAGAATTAGACACACGATCCTCCAAACTGCCTTTTTTTGCAGATGGATTTTATGAAGGAAAATCAATCATCGCTCCGATCAACTCATCATTCATCCCCGTCCCGAAGACGGTCTAAAAACCCTCCTAATCACTTTCCAGGTCATGAAAATTCAAAAGGATTCCTTCTCAACTCGTCTTCTCCATCTGTCTACAGCGAGGCGGAGGCCCCTGAGGCTGTAATCAAGCCGGGTCTTTGATGAACACTGCAGGAGTGCAGAGAGACACACTACTTAAACACTACTCCTCAGCCATGTGAATTAATAATGGAGGTGGATTCCATCTTTGCTTGGTCACTCTGGATGTGTTATACCAGTCTATTGGCCGGAGAGTAACAGATACTTATAAAACGGTGTCACCTGTCAGAGAGGCATTAATTAGTCATCCACAGTTGTAACGGAGCGAGCCGCGTCCAGGCGGCAGCTTGAGCTGCACAAGGGCAGCGTGGCACGATATCATCTGGTTGCTTGTTCCAACATGGCCATCTTATAATGCATCTCATTCAACCTCTGACATAAATGGCTTCTAAATGAACATCAACACCTTTGGGACAACAGCATCAATTCCCTGTGATACTACCTGGCAACACTCAGCTGATGACCAAGATATCAAAACTGTTGTGGTGGATCTACTTCCCTATACTTAACTTAATTTAATCAAGTGGTTTTAACAAGCAAAATTCAGAGTTAAATAGTTACAAAATTACACAGTTGCCATGATCTTATTTGCAGATTTTCTGAACCACCATCATGCATAAGATTCTACACATGACGCACCTCTTGTAAATGTATTATTTTATTATTAATATTTAATATATTTTTAATACGTCACAATATTTTTAATCCCACAAAACCCTGCCCAAAAATGTGAAAAAGTAAAAAGTATTACCATAGAAAATGGTAACATTCTTGTGCAACATGAACTAACACCGAGCAATATATATTTCTTTACAGCATATATTAACCTTTTAGGTAATAAAACTGTGCATGTTCATTTTAGTTCACAGTGCGTTAACAGATAAAACTTGTGATTTAAAACATATAGAGATTACAGTCAGTTATGTTTTAAGTGAACAGTTGAGAAAGAAAACGCATGTGTAACATTATAATGGATCTGTGAGTCAGGTCTTAAAGTGACAGCAGCCTAATATACCTGCTAAAGAGATAATATTAAAACTATCTATATGGCAGTTTTTCCCCATGGCATCGATGTCAAAATTGTGGCCAGTGAAAATGATGAGTGGCTACTAACTTTGGAAAACCATTTACCATAGTATACAGTATACCATTTCATCTAGAAAACATAGGAAACGGGCTTAAAATAAAAAGGTTGCCCTGTTTTCTCCCCCTGGAAGCTGAAGACAACAGCGGTGCTTGCTTTCTGCCTCTGGGAGTGACCTTGGAGGGACTGATGTGTGGCCTGGGCAGTGTCTACATACAAATTCAATTATTTATGGTGTGGCTGTGTAGAACTCAACTGTTTGCTGAGAAGAAATGCCCTCATCCCTTTCGGAGAGCTCCAGGGACTATGACTGAATGAAAGTACATCTGTTCATCAGGAAAGAGATTAAGAGAAGTGAAGTTATCCACACCAACATTAATTGTGCACAAGGACTGTTTTAAAAAAAAGCGATTATGTAATCAAAATAATGAAATTAGCCTGATAAGTGTCACGGGCCCACCGGTGGGCCCAAATCCATTATATTTTTAAAACAGTAATATCCTATACTAAACCTAAACTAATCTTGACAAACTATATATCATTTGAAAGCTTACAATCTCTAGTTTCCATATTTGGTGATTGATTTTCAAAATAAATTACAGAGGAGCCGTAATTTATCAATTTGCAACAAGAATATTTTCATACTCCTAAGGCGTGTTTAGACCTCTATTTTGAAATAGCAATGAACATGAAAACTCATGAAAGAAGGGTAGAAACCTCAGTTTGTTTTCATGCCAAGAGTTCAAAAGATAGCATCCATTCAATTATTTTAGAAAAAAAGGTCTGAATTTTTTTTTAATATAAAGAAAAAAATTATATGATGTGGCAGGAAGCTAAAACGCACATGCGTGTTCTTTTTATGTTTCTTAGAGGTTGAATTCATATCAAAATCTGCCAAACTTCTCATATTACTTCTGAATAGGATGTCTACTTCATAAATTGTATGAAAATTGTGGAAATAATGGTTCATATCACTCAAAACACATTTGGAAATGGAGGCGCCCTTATATGGGCAGTAATGGAGTCTGGTTGTGACCTAGTGAAAAAGTTTGGTACTGCGCCCAAACAAAATCTTACTGAAAGCTCATTTTTTGAGATATCAACCTAAAATTTGAAACACAACTTGTTCAGATTTTTGGCTTTGATTTTTTTGCATTTTTAGAGTCGCCCAGGTTTTGAAAATATATATTTTATATAAAATATGAATAATTAAATTTTTTACATTGTACATTTTCATAAACTCAAACTTATATAACTTTTTTTCTGTTTCACTTTCTTAATTTATTTCACTTCTACAAAAATCTGCCAAATGTTTTCTTTAAAACAAGACCAATCTTACGTCTATATTCCAAAGCATTCTTGAATTACAACCATTTAAGTTCGAAATGTGCATTTTCATGTATATTCAAAAAAAGGGGGGTGACACTTAAAGGGTTAAAGGGGTGATGAACTGAGAAATCAAATTTTCCTTGAGCTTTTGACATCTAAGAGGTCATCAAATTATAAGAATATCCTGTAAGTTTCAGAACTGAAAACGTCCTTGTTAGTCCAATAAAAGCTTTTATTGACACCAGGCTCAGCAAACGACTCGTTTTAAGTGGGGAACTATGACGACAAAGAGGATAAAACACCACCCCCGCAGAAGAAGATCAACGCCAACTTCAACACGCCGGTTTAGCCCCGCCCACCGATTCGCGCATTACACAAAACTCGTTATAATATGCAAAACTGTTATCCACTCACAGCAGTGGGCGTTTACTTCCAAGTCTTCAATGCGAGACGCCCATAAAAACCGAGCGTTTTTGAGCTAGGCTCAAAACTAGGGTAAAAAATAGCCTATAACTTATTCATTTTGATGTTTTTGAATGTAAAAACCAAGCGAACTCATAAGTTGACCTCAGACAACAATATAAAACAATTTAAAAAGCCAGTTCATGACCCCTTTAAAGAAATAAACCCTTTTCAAAGACTGTTATAGTACTATACTTTGTGTTTTATTACCTTGTCATTAAATTACAGAAAACTGGTTACAATAGCTGAGGGAGTGACAACAAATTGAACAAATTCTCTCTTCTGACCAATGTAATGAATCAATCTCTCAGTATTATTCTCCCCTTTTGTTGTCATAGAAACACTATCATGGATTTTTTGCTTTTGCTATTTTAGCAAATGGGAATGCAAAATTGAATGTATTATATATATATATATATATATATATATATATATATATATATATATATATATATATAATTAAGTTTACCCAACTGATGACTGAGAACCCCAGAAATGAGAAAAGGGTCCATTGTCACTGAAATACTACAGAGAAGAGAACTTTATGGTGCCTGCGTTTCTGTTACAGGAGATCTTTCCCGTTGTCCGCACATGGTATTCCGAGGATTTGCTTTGTCCTTCCTCAACTTCCAATTTTAGAAAACTGCAGCTGAAATTACATCACCTTTCAAATAAACTTGACTCAGTTTCCCCTCTCTAATTCTCTCTCTCATTCTTTTCTGCTGACCTGTCTCTTGCCCAGGGAGATGGTTGAAATAGTTCAATGTGTTATTTAGAGATGGAGAGCGTGTTTTTTTTAAAGGAGGATGGATGAATGGATGGATGCATAAACTACCTTATTAAACAATACTGAAACCTTATCAAGTCTAAGCCAACATCCTCCCACTTTGCTGGTAAAAATGAAGCCTTATTAAAGTTTAATGGCCCAGAGACCCTTCAATTAGTGAGTTTGGCTCATACATTAAAATAATGACTCTAATGAGGAGAGTAATGACGACTTTATTATGCACATGCGAGGAGATTAAAACTGCTTTATCAGCCATTATGTGTCACCGAGCCTGCTAAAATAAGATGAAAAATATGGTCAAAGAAAGTGTAATGGACAATGTGTTAATATTTAGCACCTCTGCAGGTCATGATATCCTATTACTGCTTTTTCTTTTAATAATTATACATTTATCTTGTAGGGTGGACATATCAATTTTTAATAATTATAATACAATTTGTATTTCTGAAGGATCATGAGTCATGACACTGAAGAGTGGAGTAATGGCTGCTTCAATTTCAAATACATTTTTTTTTTTCAATAATATTATACAATGTTAAGTTTTTTTTTACTGTTCATATATATACAAATATATTATACAGTATAAACATACACGCACACACTATAATCCAAATTGTGGTCATGTAATCTTATTCCTTTCTATTTGCTCATTTATCAGCAAATATGAAACTTTCTTCCGCTCAATGTATGACCACAGCATTACAGGCCCAGATAGAGAAACCTCAGCTGATGCATTATGGGCATGGTTATTGATTGTATTATTTACAGAACAGTAAGTAATTTGCAGAGGTGGAAAGTAACGAATTACATTTACTCGCGTTACGTAATTGAGTAGTTTTTTTGTGTACTTCTACTTTTTTAAGTAGTTTTTAAAATCTGTACTTTTACTTTTACTTAAGTACGTTTTGTTTGAAGTTTTGTACTTCGCTACAATTTGAAATCATATCCGTTACTGAGTAAAAAATAATAATACAAGGGAGGAAAAAAAATCACACTCCGGAAACTACTGCATTGGTTGAAGGGCGGGAGAACAAACGCGCAAGAAAGGTGACGCAGACCCAGCTGAAGCTGAAAGCGCCCTCGAATTCTTATGAAGCGAATTATGGCCAGTATGGAAATACTTTGTAGAAAAAACGAGTGGTTGTCCTCGAGGATAGATATCCAATTTGCAAAAAATGTGGACGCAAAGTGGCTGCAAAAAGAGGATACATAGGACACACCATCCCTCCTGCAGATAAAGGTATGTCCCGATTATAACTTAAGGCCGAATGACTTACGTGATGAAGAGGGAATCCCGGAATCCAGTCATGAAAATGGAATTCACATAACGCAGATGTCACGTAAAACACGCAAAATAATGGATGGATGAATACATGGAAAGTAGAACTGTGCAATAAATCCAATCGCGACATGGTCTGTGAATATTTAAGCACAAAAATACTTCTATGTAGGCCTAAATATATAACATATTTGTTCTGCTGAGCTGCGCCGCTTTGTCTAGGCTACTAACGTTACATACTCAAGAACGCGTGACGTTCATGGTGTTTTCAGCGTCTCACAAACAATTTGAGGACATGAATACATGAACATTTCCAGAGCTGCTCTGAGAGAACGCCTAATGAGCATTTTCATAATTTTATTTGAGAAAAACCATTGTCAAATACACTTTGAAACGGGTCTTCTTCACTACAACCTGTCAAAATAAAAGTTCGGTTTTACTAAGGAGAAATTCTGGGCATACAATAGAACGAACTTCTCAAAATAATAATAACAACAATAATACATTTTATTTAAACATTATTTAAAGGAATATATATTTTTTTGTCCATAGTTTAATTTAGTAAATCTGTTTTTGCAGCGCTTCCCCAAAAAATAAAAGGACACAAAGTTTAAATGTACATTTGATTACCACCGTTTTTGATAATATATTTGGATTAAATCATAAAAAGAAACATTCATTTTCTGAATAAAATACATTTCATAGGACTATATTATTCTTAAACATTTTAATAAATTATTAATGTTAAAAATAAGTTGTTAATCTAATTCATTATCAATTATTGAATTTAATTGATTAGACATGTTTTAATGAAATTTTTATAAACAAAACAAACAAATGGTTTCAAGTTTGTTATAGTAAAAGCATTTGTTCAACCAAAAAAAAAACCCTGTTTTCATTAATTTAACTGTCATTTTAACTAATGATAATAATAATAATAACCATAATTTAATAATACTGTTTATTTATTTAAAGGTGCTATATGTAACTTTTCTTCTAAAATGAATCCTTTTTTTATTGCCTGTGTGTGAAGGGGTTGTAATCACACATTACAATGATCCACTTGTCAGGTTTTGCTATTACCTCTGAAGGCCAGTATTCCTATTTCTATGTGAAGTCTCCGGGTCGGATTTTCTGCGAAATCCATCGGATGTGACGTGCATGCGCGCTCCCGAGCCTCTCTCCTTTTTATATACAGTCTATGCGACGGCACTGCAGCTGACGACATGGAGTCTGATTACACTAAACACGACCTGCCTCCAGCACAACACAAACTCCAACACAAATTCCGCAAAAATATAAAAAACAAAACAAAACAAAAAGGTATCTGCTGAAGCTCGTCAGGCCAAACGTGAATCGAATCGACATAGGACGAAAACACGGATCAACATCGGCAGAGCGTTTGAATTATGGAGAGACCTCCGCTATTTTTATTGTGATAAATTACAAGTTTTCAGATATGCTGAAATAATGTTAAACTATAATGAAATAGCAAGGTAAACTACAACATACATGAGACATGAAATGAATACAAAAGACTGTTCCAGGATAACAAAAAGTAGGTGCTTTAGGATGTAACTTTTATTTTATGTACTAGATCTACTGTCTAACGTCACTCATCCCACTACTATCATATTGTTTATAATACACATTTCCGACACGTTCAGTGCAGTAATGTTACTTCCTACGATCTTACTGTTACACTGACATTGTTCAGTCTAGTTTACTAACCGTTTTCGTTATCATATTATACATTCACCTATGTTGACATTGCTGATTGTGAAAGATACACGAATGGTTAGTGAAATGCCCTATGCTAGATTCACCACAAATGTAACGTTATCATGGTACGGGCATGGAGCATTAGTTCAACGTCAAGCTGATAAAAGTAGCCTATTATTGTAACGTTGCAGTGGGAGTTTACATGAGTTTCCAGCATGATGTGTGATGCTTTCTCCGGTGTGTTGAAAGTCTTAGTGTGGCCGGTACCATGAGTGCTCGCTCTTGTGTTCGAGCACGAGCGCTCTTGTAAAAATTGGTTGCAATCTGAAACATCACCGATAGAGGCCGCTAAAAATACATATAGCACCTTTAATAATTGATTAATACTGTAAACCGTGATATTTTCTGAGACGTTATCATACTGTGAAAATCTCATACCATTAATACAACCCTACACGGGGGATTCCCCCACCCGCTGTTAAAAAAGTAACTCAGTAACTTTTACTCTGAGTAAATTTTAAATGAGCTACTTTTTACTTTTACTTGAGTAGATTTTTAGACCGGTACTTTTACTTGTACTTAAGTAAAATTTCATTGAAGTAGTAGTACTTTTACTTGAGTAGAATATTTTATTACTCTTTCCACCTCTGGTAATTTGTTAGTTCAGTTACAAAAATTGCACAAAAAAAAAAAACAGGAACAGTGCTTAAAGGAACAGTTCTACCCCAAATAATAAGTTGTGTTATCATGTACTCTCTATCGTACCATTTCAAACCTCTATGATTTATTTTTCTCTCACATGGGACACAAAAGCTGAAGCACTGGCCATTATTTTACATACAGAATAACTAAGGCAGTCAAACTCCAAAATGAAAAAAATAAAACACCATAAAACGTCATACAGATTTGGAACAACATGAAGGTCAGTAAAGGATGACAGAATTTTCAGATCCTGTTGGTTACATTGTAGCCTGTACATGATTTATCAGGGTTCTGTAAGTCATTTGCAAACTTCAAAGTTGGATCCTGTTTTCCAGTCAGTTTTCCTATGAAAAATATGTTAGGGTGGCGATAGCTCTTTGGTTACCTCTCTCACTCTCGCTGTCTGCCTGTAATGACCTTGGCTTATACATTTCTGTGTTTGATTGACAGTCGAGCGTTGTGCTTGGTGGGACAGCTCACTCATCGCCCCAGCAGCTTCGCAGACAGTTTGAGAACCTGACATCAGCAAAACACGCACTCTTACACACATTTATCTGACAACTCTCTCACAGCTCCGCTGTCAGTCAGAACGAGAGGTCTTTCATGAGTCAGTATATCATAAAACCTGCATGCAGACAGTTTACATAATCAGGTCTGGTTACCTGATGGAATTACATGGTGGAAACCAGCTGTGGAAAATTGGCCAAATGATTCCGCTGGCTGTGATGTGCTCGCAAACAGACCACACGCACAGGATGCTCCAGTGATCTGTGATATGAGATGTGATAGATGGCTTTCCCTTATCAACAGAAGCATAGGTTTTTTTTATTTAAAGAGAAGAATCAAAAGATGCATTTTTTGGCCATACAGTGGCCCCAAAATATTTGAACACTTAAGTCACACTTAAAATATTTGGATTTGAGTGCATTAGATAATAAAATAGCAAACCAAGAGATATTTTTAAGAAGGTAATGTATACTTTCTAAAATAAAGTTGACTTTTTTACCAAAATATTTAATAAAAGTATATTCATATAGAAAAAAAATCTGGACACTTTGTGGTTGTTAAACTAAGTGGTATATATGCTTACTACATAGATTTTTACTGATTAGATAGCTATCCAATCATTAAAGACCAAAAGAAAATGCCCTCCCAGAGGCATTCGAGAGAATCGAGACTGATAGCAATCCAATAGCTGTAGGATTCAGGTTCGTTTAACATGTTACCACTTTTAAATCCACTCTGGAAAATTCTCAAATTTCCCCCAACAATCAGCACAGAAATATAAATAAAAAATAAATAGGTAAAAAAAAAAAAAAAAAAATGTTTTACTATGATTAAATTGTCATTGTTAAAATGGTTTAGAAAGTGAGTTTAATTTGAGTTTAAAAGCTCTAGCATAATTTATTCCCACTTGGTTTTATATTTTGCCTTCTAATGCAATGAAATTCATAAATTTCAAAATACGTTCAAATACGTTTGGGGCCGGTGTAGATGCTCTTGCGCTATAAGCATTACATACTGTGATAGAGGACACACTGTATACTGCTCAGTTGTGCTTTAATCCATGTAGACAATGTCAGAATGAATACAAATGCCTGAGGAGACAGATAAATCCACCTGATATTAAGTCAGGTGGGCATTTCTGCTGCTACAGAAGCCCCTGGACTGCAATCAAATGAGTGGGAGATATATGTGCAAATCTGCTCAGGTCAGCCATATAAGTGTATGACCACTTGCTATGTATTCATTTAGACAAGACATGTCACATGATCTTCAGAGAATGGGAACATTATCCTTTCAGAATGCTGAGCTATTGCATGAGTTAATAATGCAGAATAATGTAAACAAAGGATGCCGCTCATTCTAGACCAACATTTAAAAAAAAAAAAATCCATAATTATTTTTAAACATTTTTATTTCCCAACATATTTTACAAGGTCAAAACTTTTTCCACTAATATTATTAATTTTTGAATTATTATAATCATAATGTTTTCGAGTTTTACCATTTGACAACCTGAACTGAAATTATCTGATATTATTGAAAAATTTGCTGAACTTGACACACTAATTTTCAAATAACAGAACCCTTTATAAAATAAAACAAAACTGTTTCACTATTTAAAAAAACAATAATTAAAGATAATGCCAAATTCAAGATTTTGACCCTTTTAAATTTAAAAATGAATAACTAATTTTAATTAAGTCATCATAGAAGTCTCAAGTCATTGCCTATTAAAAATTATATTTTTAATATAAATTAATAGATCCATGTTACAATTCCTGTCTTGTTTCCCGTTTTGTGTTGAAGGACTCTTAGGTTGTGATTTACTTAATGTGTTTTGTTCCCATTTGCTTTCGTTTCCATTGCTACCTTGTTTGTTGCTATAGTGATAAATTACTCATTCCTTGTTAGCCCCTTGTTTTCTTGTGTATACGAGTCAATATCTGCTAAGGCATAATAATGGAACAACAGTTTTAAAAAGTGATTTTCACTATTATTTACAACAGGATCTCCATGGGTTTACATAAAATAATTTTCGTTATAAAAGACAATAAAAACAACTTTGTGCATCAAAACCCCTCCTTTCCAGGAAAGTAATTTTCAAAAGTCAACGAATTTGTGACAGCTAAATGTAACATTTTTGACAAGCCGTCTGAGTTTTGACAAACAGTCTGAGTACCATGAAATGAACTTCATTCCATAAAATAAGTATAATAAACTACACAAAAAGCATTTTGAACGCAGTTCACCCCTTGCGCATGTTATCATGTCCGTCAAAAAACGTAGGCTTACAGTCGGTTGGAATATTAGAACTAAAAACATTGAAATAACACATTCATGGGCATCAATCACTTCTCTAAATACTTGCCGGCTAATGAATAATTATTACCTTACGATCCTTGTGTTTTCAAATCCACATCATTTGAATATCTCGACATCGATGTCTGTCAAAAAATAACATGCACAAAATGAGAAGCAGAGGTCCAGTGAGTACACACATTTCCTGGCAAACTCACACTACCGGATGTTTTAAATGAGTCGCCACTTTCTGAGAAGAGGGAGAAAATGGCGGCCGGGGCTTCAACCTGCTGTCTGTTAGAGAAGATAACGTGCATAATACATAACGCATTTTGTGTTATGTATTATACATTTAATACATCACGTTATGTAAGTATATGCGCTATGCAAGTATAAATTTGTTCTTCACTCGCTGAAATTGAATCGGAATAATTATGGTACTGAGTGAAATACTTCACACTGCACACTTATGAGAATAAACACCAATCCAATTGACAAACTTTGCCATGTATTGGTTTTGACTGAAATGTTTTATGCACAAACTACGCATTCTGATTCTTACTTTCCTGATCTGAATATTTTCAATTGACCCTTCACATTTCCGGGTTTCTCGCGGAAGTCGCCATACTTGGGTAAACTTCTATAGTGGTGAATGAGAGACTACATTAAATATATTTTTTGTGTTCCAATTTGCTCAAATAGTAAAAGAAAACTCCACAATTGTATTTTCACAACTTTCAAAAAGAGGGGAAAAAAATAAAGAGACCGATAACGGTAATCAGAAAAGAGAAAGAAATATTTTTTACCCTCACTCCCACAGCCGCTGTATTAGCAGGTAGCTCGCAGCAGGTAACTCGTTTTTTTTTTTGTAATTTGATGGAAAGGTAATATAATACAAAGTATAGTGTTATAAATGTAATTACATGATAAAAAATAAAAAAAATAAAAAAACCTTTGCAGGATTTATAATGCTGATGACCGTTAAAACGCGTCATCACAGTCTGTGAAAAGGGTCCATGATGTTCTCTTCTTGACAAATCTTTTTTTTTCCATAATTTTGGCAATAGATGAACTGTTGAATGAGTGATCTTGAGACAAGTCCCTGTAGTCATCCAATCTGGCTCTCATATGCTGGTGAACTATACATTATAAACTTGACAGGTGATTTTCT
This sequence comes from Rhinichthys klamathensis goyatoka, assembly GCF_029890125.1. Taxonomy (NCBI): domain Eukaryota; kingdom Metazoa; phylum Chordata; class Actinopteri; order Cypriniformes; family Leuciscidae; genus Rhinichthys; species Rhinichthys klamathensis. The sequence goes on from NW_026606832.1 coordinate 1,332,943, forward strand.
ATAAAAAGTAGCTTGAATAGAGTTGTTTAAAAGATGGAGGCATTTATCAAAGGTTGTTTAATTTTCCAATAAAAGACGATACATTTGTACATGATTTGTTACATTTAATTACCCTAATCAGATTTTGACTGAGAGATGTGTTTCTCTTGTTGCTTTGCCAGTCGATGTTTGCTGTAGCGTGTAGATGGTGTGCGTCCGAATTCCTTGCTCACCGTGTTCCATTGTTATTGTTTTTTACAATCCGAAAAAGAGTAAGCCGCCATGTACCCACGAACATGATATACTATATATATATATATATATATTTATATGCATCACATCATTTTACATGAAAGTATTTAATTCTTATTAGCTGTAATTGATAAGCTATTTCTGATAGCCCTTGAAGTTTATGTTAATCCCATTCCATAAAAAATATCATGAACATGCCCTTAAGTTATTTCTTACATGGAGGTCACATATCCAGCCATGCTGATTATCTGCCTGTTGTGAGTCTGAACGGCCCTGAATGTCAACATGAGGTCACACACACATAGTTCCTGCTCTCCTGAGATATATAATCTCATTATCCCTGACTGTTAAACAGATTTACCGACGCAAAAACCTTGACCAGAGGCTCAGAATAACGTGTTTCTAAACAGCTCATCCAAAAACCTCACACAGGCTGGTGGTTGTACGAGTGATGAAAGTGCTAAATCTACTGGCTTGGATTCCCCTTTACCAGCTGTTTTGAAGGAGAAGTGTAGAGAAGAAGGTTTAATTCCTTGTGAGCACAGAGATCGTCTCATGGGTTTCACTCCAGTTGTCTGAGAGCCCATTAGCTACATTAAATGTCAATGGATTATTGAACCATTGTTCTTAAATATACGGACGGGCGTTTTGTATCAGTGTTGGTGTTTGGTCATACATTTCTTCTAACACATCTAAAGGGATCCCACTATATAGGCTGAGAACAATATGATAAACTAAATATTTTAAGAGGTTCACCTGCACTCCAATGTTGAAGAACATTAAATATGCAAGAGCACAGGATTCTACTTTTTCTGTTTCTTGAGGAATACCATGATGGAATGGTACGATATGAATTACAAGAAGCCTTTTATAATGCCAACTATCATGCTAAACTGGAATATGGAGTACAACCATACCATAAAAAGAGATGCATTAGTTTTTGTTTAGTTTTTTGGCTGAGTATTGACACACAGAGCTGTGCTGTGTCTCATAAGCATGGGTGTATTTCCTCACTGTTGTTAAAGACCTCCACCTAGAGGTAAGTTTGCAAACTTTTGCTTGATTACTGTTGCTCGAATTTAAGGTAAGGGATTTAATGACAGACTTAAATGATGACAGATTAATGACAGTAGACAAATTTCTACTTGCCCTGCAAACATTTTCAATGGGCCCAACACCATATTTAAATTGAATTGTATATTTACATTTATAGGTTTACTTTTCTACTTTTAAATGTAGGGGCACCAAGAACTCCAATAAAGTACCACATCGCATGTTAATTCATGACTTTTAATACTACTGCACATATATCTTAAAAAAAAGAAAGAAAAAAAAAGGTTCAAAAGCATCACATGTTGTTTGAAAATACCATACAGTTTTGGTTATTTCACAGCAGTCCTTGTAGACAGCGTTCCATTTCATGAAGTTCCTGTAGTTCTTCACAGTGAGGGCCACAGTGGAGAGAGAGGAGCCTATGGGCCCTGGGAATCACAGAGAGAGCCCCACCACAGTCTCCACTGTCAAAGGAAAGAGGAGAAGAACTGTTTTTGATCATAAACAAAAGTATAAGAAGTGTCATCGGATAGAGTTTGACAAGTTGAGCTCTTACGCGTTAAAATGTAGCTGTGCTAATTTAAAAAGCTGTCGTCCAAGCTCAATGCTGTCCTCTCCGAATTGGGCCCGAACAGCAACAATGCTGCGCTTTAGATGGGATGCAGCCAGAATCCATTCACCTGTCAGTAAAATAATCCTAAAATCATACTACACTCTTCACTAGTATGAATTTAGATGTTACTTATTTCATCAGTCAAAAGGCAATGTAGAACAACATATCTTACAATCTTAGAGAAAAAAAAAGTACAACAGCTTGTCACTGGGCAGTACCCTCAACTATGTACCTTATCTACTCCTACAAGGTGGATATTAATACCTTGGCTAAGAGTAGTAATATGTACCCTTATGTTCATACAGAATGTGTTTTTGCATATAACTGCACTGCTTTTCCATGGTTTTTCTATGTAAACATATGCTAGACGGACATGAGCATCTTGTGAGACAGCATTCTAAAAAAAAATTGCGCTCAACTTTAAAGTTGTCTTTTCACCTATAGTTTTTTTTTTCATTCCACTGCCCAGCATTTTGTGTTTTTAACGCTAAAATGCGATCTGTGTGAACCTGCCCTTAAAAATACTACTATTTTAGGGAGTAAATAAGGGTACTGTCCTAGTGATAAGCTGTTGTACCCCTAAAGAGTGTTAGGAACATGTGACATCAGGCTGTTGTTCTCACCTGTTGTGGCATACACACGAGCGGTTGCATCTGCTAGCTCTCCTTGGAGAGGGTGGGTCTCTGTTAGGATGCTGTTTGCCTGAGAAGTAGCTGATTTTAGGATCTTTCGGGCTTTGTCTGCAAAACATAGATACATATGTATATTTATGGATATCTAACATAGACAAAACAGTTTGTGATTCATATCGAGGCAGTACCTAATCTGTCTCTCTCCATGAGTTGAAAGGCTTCATCCAAAAGACACTGTAAACCCTGAAGTCTGTTTTGTACATCGGCACTGGTGATCTGATGACCACAGGATGGCAAAGAGCACATGTACCTATCCATACGGGACTGAAATAGTATCAAATCATTTGTTTGGCAAATGGTTCCTTTAGTAAATAAATGTGTTATACCAGCAATATCTCTAAAAATTGATCAGTTGTACTTTTCTGCAAATTTTTACCTGAAGAGGCTTTTCACATTTCACACACTTCAGCCCAGGTGTTGCGTTTTCTTTTGCATTCTGGCTTCCTTCTGATAGGTCTGTATGACAGGCTTGACAGTTACAATGGAAAAAGTACTGCTCCAGCAGGTGGCGCTGACGCTCCTTCACCTCCATTCTGCTACAGTGTGGGCCTGTGAAGAAATTATGACATTAAAAAATATATATATATATTACAAACCAACCAACCTAAAACTGAATTCACATGTTTTACCATAACAGTGCAGAATCTCCTGTCCTGCAGTAAGATGTTTTGAAGCGCGTACAGTGACCGTCACACCACAGTGAGAGCTCTCTGGACCTTCAGAACAACCGAACTGACCGAGCGGGTCATTCTGAAAGCCTGCAGTAAAGGAGATGCTTGTGTTTGGACTGCAGGAGTGGTTAAGCAGGCTGAGTACAGGAAAAATTGCTGTGGCAATTCGGATTTCGCTACTGGACTGAACAGCCATACCACTTACTTCTGTAAGAAAAATGATCAACAGTCATTAAAATTCATGAATCTGATGTATTAATTGGCAGTTTGAGTTCAAGCATGAGAGTTCTGTCGAACCTTTGACCCTAACAGCAGTGAGTGCTTGAGCGTTACACCTGAGCTGCATCATGTGTCTCAGAGCTGTGGCTCCTAGCATGCTCATCTCAGGCTGCCAGAGTCCACTAACTCCTTCGTCCTTGCAAGATGCCCAAATGTCCGGTGGGGGTCCACCTTGCAGCCTCCTATAAAGCACCGCCATGGTGATCGCCAATAAGAAGCGTGAGCCGGGTGAGTGTTGTGCCACATGTGGTAAAAGGCTGTAGATGCCCATGTACGAGTTGCCATGATAACAGTCGGTATGGTCTGAATCTTCTCTACAGTGGCCTCCAAGACTCAACTTGACTGGAGAATCACTTTTATCAGAGCTACATGTCACATGGTCTTCTTGTGACAAGTCTGAAGCGTTTTTCTTCACCCTTTGAACTTCATTTTGTCCGGCTTTCAGGGCCACTCTTAGTGCAAGATGTCCCAAAACCCCAATGGCCAACAGATCTGCTCCAATTGGGCACTCCCATTGGTGCCAGCGCTCCCAAGCATCTTTTTGACAGCTCTCTCCACAGTACCGAGAGTAACTACAGTTTGCACAAGGCACAAAGCTCAATGATTGGCTCAGGCAGTGGTGACAGTGTCGGTCTTCGGTATCAAAAGTCTTTTCTTCCTTTTTGGTCTCTGTATTGAGTTTGTTACTTGGTATGAGTACATAACAGAAAGCCTCGTCCTCCAGCACCACCTCGCCAGCTGGTTTATTTTCCGTGGCTAATATGTGGCGACCTTTCTCTGGACTGAAATTAACAGACACACCATGTGAAATACAAGTAGTAGAGTTTCTGCTTTTCTGGCATGGTAGTGTTTGATGATTTGTGGTTGGCGTGTTGGATTTTTCAGGTTTTCTAAGTCGATTCAGACATGCGGCTTGTCTAGTTCTCAGTTTGTCTTGCAGGTGGCTTGGGTAACCAGCCTCCATAGAACGTTGAATATCCTGAAGACATTCCTGAGGGAAAAAAAAGATAATCACTTAAACTCATATAGATGTGTCAGTGTTGCACTAAACAATTTGGCTTGTTCTTATTTGAATGCTTCCACAAAAAAAGAGCATAAGACAGACTCTTACTCTGTAGAGGCCATGGTAAAAGAGGGCTGCAGAACGGTTAGCATAGCACAAGGATAGCTCTTCTGTATTCTTGTCTGCATTGCAAACACCCTGAAACATCAAAGAGAATGGGAATATTTCATGATAACAGTACAACCTGCCATTTGAAATCCAAACCATTTTTAGCATAAACACTGAGCTCAAACCATCATAAAACGTTTTCTGAACCACAGTGATTAACTTTATTCACAATATGTCCTAGTACCTGAATCTTAACGGTTTCAAGATGGATTGCTCACCATCAGATTGTGTTCCCCCATGTTTCTTACACTAGGAATTTCTAATATCCATCAACCTGATACTGGCTAGATCCATCCTCATGCAGGAAAGAATCAAACAGTTGGACAGAGGCTGATATATGCTGCGCCATTCTGTATTCTTTTAGCGTTTTGCTCTCAATTAAATATATTTGTTCAATGTAACCTGTGTCGAATGCATCCTTATAACACAGTAGGTTACAACATGTTTCTTATACACACCTTACAACGCATCAATCTGTATTCAGATTTCAGAATGAGCATTTTGACATTTATAATAGGCCTACATATTTGATGCCTTGTCCATACTCTGATCTGTTGGCTACTGCAATGAAAATCAACGTAATGCTTACACTTTTAATAAGCAGGGTAAATTCCTGACTTTAAATAAATAATCATTTACATTCTCACAGGGAGACTGCCTGTAATGTTTACTCATTGAAATCAGATTTCATTTCCTAATAATTCAATAGAATGCCTGGGAACCCCAATATGGCACAGAAGAAGAAAGAAGTCTGATAAATCGCAGTTTACTAAATGTTAAAAAATTATATAATGTATAGGCCTAATAAATATAATGTTGCATAGCAATAATTTACCATTTTTTCAATTAATTTATTTTATAATTTTACTGTTATTGGTATTGATATTGACCTTGATAGTACTTGGTAGCGAAAATACAAGTTGTTTTGCCAAACCCAACCGTCAATCGGACGGAATCGCAAAAAAAAAAAATCTGTTTTAAAACAGGTTTCCAGAACCCTCGAGGTTTCCTGCTCCCTCTGTCTGTCATTGGTCAGACAAGCACATAACCCAGCGCCAAACTCACGCTATTGGTTGAGCCACAGTTGGTTTTTTAAAATCGAGCAATGGCGTGATAGTGCAACAAAATCGATACTTTTTGACGATATCAACGCGGATTATGCATGTAAAGGAATAAAGCAGGAATAAATAGTAACAAATCAGGAATATATTGTTTTACTCATCACAAAAAAGTAAATTAACAGAAAATCACACACATCAAATGTATTGAAGTATAATATCGTTATCATACGAAGCAGGTTTTAGATCGCGTATTTTCCTTACCTTGGAGTAATAGAGTGCTGCGACTGTGTAATCCTTCACTTTGAAGCTGAGGTTACCTTGTTGTCTAAACTCAGATGCCCTCTCAGGAGACTTTTTCACGGAGTACTTCTCAGAGATTCTGCAGAAAGTGTTGAGATCTTCTGGGCTGAAATATGGACAAATGACAAAAGGTATGTAGAATCTTTATTTTTATTTAGAAACATACAGCTGATATTTAAATATTTGTAAATTGTTCACACTATATTGAATATCTCAAATACAAACTAGTGCAGCAACGTACAAAGGCAGATTAGTATCATATTTTCTAAAATAATTTAAGCGATTTTATAAACAGCTCCAGAGTGCAATATACTGACCCTAATATTGACAGCCCGTGGCTGAATATCGCATCTATATCTGTCAGAAGGCAGAAGCCCTCAGTTCCTTCAGATCTCATTTCCGTCCATTTCTGCTCGACATGCCGAACCCACTCTGGACAGGGCAGATCCATTCAAAAATACGCTCAAAAAGATACCTATTAACCGAAAAATCATAGGTAGGAAATTGTTTAAACACTTTGGATTTGACGACAATAAAGTGACTTCCGGTTAAAACTTTTATCACTCTTCATAATACAGGCCCTGGCAAGCTGCTTGTTTAAAAATAAATAAATAATAATAACAAAAAATGTAATTTAACTGTAGCTATAAATATAGACAATAGTTATTAAAAGGGGGAACATGAGTTTACATGTTGGTTTGATGTACTTTTTAGCATTTTAATTTAGATTGTAGATTATTTTAATATATTCATAATAAATTATTAATGTAAATACTTTTATGTCGCCTGCTGCCTCCTTGTAAATTTGTTGATAATTCTATATATATATATATAATTTTTTTTTTTTTGCTTTATTCATCAACTCAGATTAATTAAAGGTGCTCTAAGCAATGTCACGCGTTTTTTAGGCCAAAATATTTTTTGTCACATACAGCAAACATCTCCTCACTGTCCGCTGGCTGCATGTCCCCTGAACACACTGTAAAGAAACGCGATCTCTGTATACAGCCCAGTCTCCACATAGAGAGAAAGAGTTGCGACACGCTTTGATGTCGCCGCAACGGCTGTCACGTGGTTCATGTAAGCCCCAATAGTTCCAAAACATACACGGGCTGTCATGTTCTTCTATGGACAGACAGCAGCGATTGCATTATTAAACGGTAAATATAAAATAAAACACACCCAAGTACTTTTTCAGCTGTTATTGCATTTTGTTAATGTCAGTTTTGCATTTGGAGAGGCAGGGTGACAACTTGGAGGCAAACGCTAGTGTTCATGTTCGCATGGGTAGTAGCACTGGCTTTAGCGGCTCTAACTTAACTTTTCCATGTGATTCATCTGATGATGGACGTCTCATGATATTTATTTTAGCACAACTGGGCTGTATTAGGCTATTGATTCCCGTGATCTTGCTTATAAATTCCGCTTCGTGATCACGCAAAGAGGTCGGCAGTCCGTTCAGAATTCCAACCAACATAAAATATAAATAATTACGCTGTGCATGTACAAATGAATGATTTAGGAGGGAAATAGACTGCTCCCATAACGTAGAAAGCAACGACTATATACAGCAATGTTCGGTAAATATTCAACCGAAAAATATTCTTCATAAAATTAAACCGGAGAGATAGTTAATGAGTGAATTAACTATGTTCCTAAATACATATAAGCACATATATGCATAACCCTAACCCATTTAAATAAATGAATTGTGTGTGTGTGTGTGTATGTATATGTAAGCAATAAGGTACGAGAGGCTGTGCTGTATCGTGAATAAGTAACGGCTGGAGGGCGTTGTTAGGCACGACGCGAAGCGGAGTGCCTGCAACCCCTTCAGCCGTTACTTATTCACGATACAGCACTTGCCTCGAGTACCTTATTGCTTTTATAAAACGGTTGCCACACAATAAAAATATTAAAGCCGAAAAATATGTATCTATGCAACTTTCATGAAGTAAAATCACTAAAAGCCTGCCTTCCGCTGGAAAAAATAGTCCCGGAACGTGAACAGCAACAGAAGTTACATAATATTATTTCGCCAATAGATGGCGGCAAAGACTGTCTTTATGAGTGAGTGAGTGAGTGAGTCTGTAGAGAAGGCTTTTGAAAGGACTCGAACTTGTGATCACGGAGAAGACAGACGCAACTGACAGATGACTAACGTTATGCACGGAAAACCCCATGACTGTTAAAAGGACAAAATATGCAGCGGACATTCAAACGCATTTTTTTATTATGAATATAGGACTGACCTGAAGGAAAATGCTACGTCTACTGTAAATGCAGGTACACTCGCTTACTCGATCTCTCACAATGCTCTGCTCTAGCTTTAAATGAACAATATCAATGAGATGAAAAATCTGTTTAAGTTGCTAAGAGTGGTTGCTAGGGGTGTTGTGTAGTGATACATAGAACCGTTGGGTGAAGCGGTCATAGCCGTGTTTTATCGTGAATAAAGCACAGCTATTGACCAATCAGAATCAAGGATTGGAACTAACCGTTTTATAAATAATATTATATATAGGCTATATATATATATATATATATACATACATACATATAAAATATTATTAAAAATATTATATATTATATAGGCTACATCAGTTACCGTAAGTTAGCTAACGTTAGTGAAGTGTTGGTCACGTAAGATAGCTGCAATTAACCTATTATCTTCCAATAAACATTTTCTAAAACTGGCTACATAAAATATAACTACAGACTAGATTCACGAGAGGTCGGCTAATGTGTGTAAAAGTAAAAAAAATACAGTAATTTCATTAATTTACCAGCGAGCGTACTTCGGAAGCACTGAAAATGAATGGGGTTCAATGGAGAAACTATCAGTGTTTGGAACTATTGGCTGCTCCACAACACGCTTTCCGCATTCCAAAGTTCCTATGGCGGTCTATGGGAGTGTCGCAACTCTTTCTCTATGGCTCTGGGTCTAGCTAGTCTCCGTTTTGTTTGACAATAGTTCGAACGTCAACAAGAAGTGACGTCACCCAGGATCGCTTAGAGAACCTTTAAATGATGTCTTTGAAAGCAGAGATGCAGTAATACTCACTGGGAAGGGGAGGTGCATTAGTTTTCCCAGTAGGTGGCGACATTGTTCCACGTTACAATCTTCTTTTTTAAAAACACTCCTCTCAGGGACAGGCAGGTGCACATAGGTATCAGTTGTCGCCACGCATTTTGTTCTTTTAATATCTCTTTCTGTTGGTCAAGCTCTCTGGGGACTTCATTAGCTATTGTATCTCCAGGGGGAATAAAATGACTGTTTAATGAGTCAGTTCTGTCACTAAACGCCTATATTTACAGCCCCAATGCTTTCAGATTAGGTCTAGATACTCCATTGAAAATTAGATTTTGTCCTGGACACTATTATAAATACATTGTTTAATCAATGTCGAAAGAATTTGAATCTCCTTCATAAGGATTTATAGGATTTGTTCTTTGGTTTGCTGTGAGAAATTGTCCTCTGAAAAAAGAGCATTTTATTTTTTTATGAAATTAATCAGCATCTGCAAAAAGGAGAACTGCTATTAAATATTTGTGAGAAAGTAACAATTTCCATAATTTACATGGAAATGTTTACCCACTAGACAAAAACACTCACTACAGCTTCATTGTAGGCTACTTATTTCTTGCACGAAAAGGAAGAAAATACCATTTAGTTCATAAATATATAATGACATATAGCATACATTTTCCTATACAGCTCATAAATACTTTACAGGGTGGTTGCAGGTAGATTAGGCCACTTTTTTTTATTCATCTCAACATGTTTTACAGCTCTAACTAAGCTCAATTGAATCTTTGGCACAAGGCTCATATTAATCAAAGTTTTAAATAAAAAGGATTTAATTTTGTTTTACAACTTGCTTTCACTTTATGAAGTGTCTCCATGTCTGCATATGAATATTAATGTTATTTTGTCTGTAAAGCAGCTGCTCTGTGGGGTCCTGGGAGATGGTGTTTATTCCACACATATTGCTCTATAAGAGCTTTATGTTCTACTGTTTTGTTTTATATTTGTGTCTCAAAAGCTGCTATTAATGCACCTTGTGATCTAGGGCACTTCTAGAATCTTGTATTTTCATGACTGTCTTTGTTGTTGCCTGCGTGGGTGGAATGTTTTCCAAGAAAGTAACTTGCTTTCTGATATTACCTTCTTTCTGAAGAGTTGTCTTTATTTTACCACTCTTAAGTTTAATATGAACGATGCAATTTATACTGCCTCTTGAATTCTATGCAGTGAACCTTGCCATCAGCTCTACTGTAAAAATATCAATTTAAAAAATGAACAACATGACCCAAACTATGCAATTAAATCACTATCTATTTAACAGATGAGTTTGTGAGTTTCATTTGAATAGTTAGGGTATTAAATGGCTGTTTTTGCTTCGCTAAAAAGAACCAGTAAATAATAGGCATTTGTTTGTGAAAGGACTACACTGTTTGCGCTGTATGTTTTTGATTCACTTAAAAAGAACCAGTTCACAAGAGTCATTTGTTCATCAATCAGACTACACTGTTTGCACTGTATTTTTTGGTTTGCTTAAAAGAACCGGTTCATAAGAGTAATTTGTTCGTGCCGTATGTTTTTTTGATTTTCTAAAAAGAACCAGTTCATTAGAGTAATTTGTTTGTGAATCTGACTGGTCATGCTGTATGTTCTTGATTCTCTGAAAAGAACCGGTTCATAAGAGTAATTTGTTCGTGCTGTATGGTTTTTGATTCTCTAAAAAGAACCAGCTCATTAGAGTAATTTTTTCTTGAATCAGACTACATTAGTTGCGCCATATGTTTTTGATTCACTAAAAAGAACCAGTTGACAAGAGTCAATTTTATTCCTCAATTAGACTCTGGTTGCACTCCATGTTTTTAATTCTCTAAAACGAACTGGTTCATAAGAGTTATTTGTTTGTTAATTGGAGGACGCACTTGTTTGCACTGTTATGTTTTTTGCTTTGCAAAAATAACTGGTTCATAAGATTAATTTGTTCGTATTGTTGACATATTGCCCTGTAGGAGATCGGGGATGGTTGTAACATTTTTTACCTTTCTGTCTATATCTACTTTTAAGCCAGTGTGTTCAAAATGTGATTCAAACTAGTTACAAGTGTCTGCTATCAAATGACATAACTTTTATCTTTGCAACACAAACAGAAAATGCATGGTTTAGTTTCAAACACGAGGAGTGAAATGTTACAATTCACCCCATAGTCTGGGTTAGTTGTAACATACCCCGGGGTGATATGTAACATAATGAAATAAGGATTTAAAAAAAAAAAAAGGATTTTGAAAGCTTTTTAACACTGACTGTGACTTTTCAATATAACTGATGTGTGTGTCACTCTTCATAGTAATTGACCATTATAAATTGAAAGCTTTTCAACACTGACTTTTCAATATAACTGATCTGTGTGTCACTCTTCATAGTAATTGACCATTATAAATTCAACTTGAACACAAAACATTGTTTGTGTGTAAGCTTGTTTGTTACTGTCAGTCATAGTATTGGCCATAATAAAATTGAAGTTGAACCGTGTGTGTGTGTGTGTGTGTGTGTGTGTGTGTGTGTGTGTGTGTGTGTGTGTGTGTGTGTGTGTGCGCGTGCGTGTGTGTGTTACTTTTAAGTTTGTTACTGTCAGTCATAGTAATTGACCACAAGAAATTGAAAACTTGTGTTGGTGTAAGCACGTGTGTTGGTAAGCACAGCTAACAGGCAAAACATTAGCACTAACAACTTGCATGAATAATATCTACACAGACACACAATAAACAGAAATTCCCATAACAAAAATAAACAAAGTAAAAAAAAGTTACTTTCATACCTCAAAATTGGTTTTTCCACTCTAACATCTGCTGTGTTTGCCACAGGGCTCTACTTTATTACATGTGGAATAAGGACCAAACTGAGCATGTGCGAAGTGAATCAGGGGATTTGTAACTAGTTCCTAATTGGACAGATTGGAATTGTTACAACTGACCCTTGTTACAACCATCCCCGGTCTCCCCTATGGCTGCATCCGAAATCGCATAATTCCCTAGTAGATGAAAAACGGAATGTGACAAATAGTAGGCCTCACACAGTATACTCATAAAGGTGTAGGCAAAAAAGTACCTGGATGACCTACTTCTTCTGGCGAGATTTTGAAGTGTGCATACTGCATACGAAGGACACTTTACTATCCCATGAGGCCACTGGAGAGGATTTATGAATGACAGGGAAGCAACGTAACTGGCGCTGGTAGGTCACATGATAATGACAACATGGCAAATGTAGTACGTCCAGACTATATTCATACTACACACATTCATACTATATAGAACAAAATACTTCAAAATAAGTAGCCTACCTACTCGAGAGTGTGCAATTTTGGACGCAGCCATAGTGCTGTATGTTTTTGACTTCCTAAAAAGAACTGGTTCACAAGAGTCATTTGCTCGTGAATCAGACTGCACTGGTTGCACTGTATGTTTTTGATTCACTAAAAATAGCCAGTTCACAAGTGTTCCTCAATCAGACTAATCTGGTTGCACTGTATGTTTTTTTATTCTCTAAAAAGAACTGGTTCATAAGAGTCATTTGTTTGTGAATTGGACAACAGTGTGGGTGCACTATTTGTTTTTGATTCACTAAAAAGAACTTGTTCATTACAGTCCCTAGTTTGTGAATCGCACTACACTGTTTTCTTTTTCATGGAGACAGCTCAACAGCTCATTACTTTGCAATACATGCCCTTTTTATTTTAATGCATTCAATTCGTACTGCAGACACTGGTAAAATATGCCTTTTGCTGTAGGGCCAAATATGTTAAGAACCACTGATGTAAACAGTACTATGCCAGTTGTCTAACGCATAGGATATATTCTGTTACCATAACATCTAAATAACTTACTTTATTTATGTGTCTGACCAGTTAAAACCCCAGTATAGCTGACATGTGCTGATTAAGATGTTGTAAAGATGGATTTGGTTGTCACTCACAGATCTGTCAGTGACTTAGTTTCAAATGGTCCCTTAATCCAGAGACTGGGATATCTCACCCAGTAAAATGTTACATGCCTCAGGAGGGCTTCTATTGTAGATAATGGCGAGAAATTAGATTATATAAACGGAGACCCAATAAAGGATCCTTTAAGTTTCTCCGGTCAATTTTCAATGAATTTTCCAATGCCTGCCGTAATAACACCAGCGAACAGCACCCTGTAGAGCATAACAATGTTGTACTATCACGTAATTGAATGGCTTTTAGTTGGTTTCATTTTAATCTGAGCCAAGAACCATAATGCATTTAGCAGCTGAACAAACATTTTTAGTTGCGTAGAGATGAAAATACACGCCAAAGTGTTCTCTCTCTTTCATACACACTCATTTCTCACACAAAGCCACAGCCACACACGCCAGTCGAGACCCTGTGGCCCCGGTTTCCCTGTCTTTTTATTGTGCGTGTCTTGTGAGATTTGGTTCAAACACAGGATAATGAAGTCCTGAATCTCCTGATCCATGTTCTGTCCAAACAGACTCTTTGATTTCATTTTCTGAATTGTGAAACCCAGTTTGCTCAGTTAAGCTTCACAGGCCACTGAGGTCAGTGGAACGGTTACGTTTGTCTTTCATTTCAGTAGGTCATTGTGTGTCATTGTATTTAGAATGAACCCTTTAAATTAGTTTTACTCTCTATAAAATAGAAATCTTTTATGATACAAACATTGTGAGATCACTTAAAATAAGAAACGAAGTCGCATTGTGAGATATAAATGATTTAATTTTTTTAAATAAAGGCAGATATGAGACATAATGTTGCAGTTATAAGGTATAAAGCCAAATTATGAGATATAAACTACATTAAAAAGTCCGTAATATTGTGGGTATAGTATTTAGTATTGCAGTTTAAATATATTTTTGCATCTTCCAATACCTTTAAGCATCATTTCTCCAGTCTTTAGTGTCACATGATCCTTCAGAAATCATTCTAATATGCTGATTTGATGCCCAAGAAACATTTTTTTTATAATTATCAATGTTGATACGACAGTTGTGCTGCTTAATAATTTTGTGGAAACAGTTTTTACCCGGATTCCTTGATGAATAGAAATGTCAAAAGAACATAATTTATTTGGATTATAAATATTTTGTAAAATTATAAATGTATTTACTTCACTTTTCATCTATTTAATGTCGTTGTTGAATAATAATAATAATAATAATAACGATAAAAAAAATTGTAGTGTCGGAAGTATATAGACATTCACAGTTTCAAGAAATAAGGTTGCAGTTATGAACTATAAAATAGTTTTTTTCAAGCTGTAAATTACTTTGATTCTCATAATTAGCCGAGTCATCATGTTATGGTAGGATGACATTTTTGGCGTATTACTACAGTATTTCAATGGCTTTAATTCTCAGGGTACAGTTGCATACTTTGAATGCACTATACACCTGGCAAATGCTTGAATGTGATGTAAATGTAGGCATTGAGGAGCTGTTTATAGCATTCATTTATAGTCATAGACAGCATTCATATCCACTCCTGGAACAACATTATTCATCCAATATCCAGACAAGAATCGAAGAAGACAACTGTTGATTTAGTGTGAGAAGCCTTCCATGCCCTCGTGTCGGATGGCCTTAACCGAGAGAGACGTGTCATATCCACTGACAGACTTTGGCATCTTCCCAGGGCTGACTGTGGTAGTGTGCATGTGTCGCTGTTGTTGACTTGTGTATATCTGTATGTTTATGTGTGTGTGTCGAAGATCAATAGAGCACATCTGTCTCCTGAAAAGCTCTTTTGTGTTTCAGTATTCATTTTGGTTGCATGGCCGGTGGTCAATAAAGCAATTCATTTGGGAGAACTGAGGAGAAAAGAAAGTAAAAATCTATCAAAAGCTCTCTCTTTTTGAAATGATCAAGTTTACAGCATTTTCAAATGATGAGACATGTATTTTGCTACAGCTCCAAGTATCTTCTTTTGTTACTAACATTTAAATATTTGATTGTAATATAATAATATATTTACTGTAAAATGCTATTACCATAATATATAAAAATTCTTGACTCCAGAGGAGCTTCATTGTATTCTGGATTATTTACAATGTATTTAGGGTGTCTAATGAATTAAGCCTCGTTAATTAGAACATGCTCCACTGGATCAGGGATGGAGAAAGGCTTTTCTGGTTGACCGATGGCAAATAAAGCATCTGCTTGGCGTTCATTTGAGCTGCAAAGCAAAATAGTTCTGCTTACATTACAAGTTTGGTGGTTCGACTGAGAAGAGCTTAGGTAATAGATCCCTCAGGCCTAGATCTTCACAACATTATCCTTTATTGATAATGTTTTGACAGGATATTTGTCCACTCAGTACTAGAAACAGGAAGTACCTACTGTATGTGTATATAAACTGTCTAGAAAGTTTCCCAGCAGTTCAAGAAAAAAGAAAATATCCAATCAGCCAATCACATTGGCAGCAGCTCAATGCATTTAGGCATGTAGAGATGGTCAAGACGACCTGCTAAAGTTCAAACTGAGCATCAGAATGAGGAAGAATGATGATTTAAGTGACTTTGAACATGGCATGGTTGTTGGTACGGTACCATACTGAGTATTTCAGAAACTGCCGATCTACTGTGAGCAAAAATGCCTTGTTGATGCCAGAGGTCAGAGGAGAATGTCCAGACTGGTTCGAGCTGATAGAAAAGCAACAGTAAAAATGGATCAAATATAGACAATAAAAGATTGGAAAAACGTTGCCTGGTCTGATAAGTCTCGATTTCTGCTGTGACTTTCAGATGGTAGGGTCAGAATTTGGCGTAAAAAACATCAAAGCATGGATCCATCCTGGCTTATATCTACGGTTCAGGCTGCTGGTGGTGTAATGGTGTGAGGGATATTTTCTTGGCACATTTTGGGACCCCTATAGTAATTCAGTGGTCCCTATAGTACCAGTTGAGCATCATTTAAACGCCACTACCTGAGTATTGTTGCGGACCATGTCCATCCCTTTATGACCACAGTGTACTAGGGGTGGAACGGTACATGTATTCGTATTGAACCGAAACGGTACGGGCCTCACGGTTCGCTGCACGAATTTACACGGAGAATACACGGTATAAAAATAAATAAAACTCGCGTGCAAATTAATTAATGTAATGCAGAACTACTCTTAGATACGCGGGTTCTTTAGGGACACATAACCATTGGCTTTGCTCTGAACACGCGTTCACTTCAAACGTTGGCTTTATACGCGCGTCCTATTCGCTTTGGACTAGCGTCGAACTAGACGCGAATTTGACGCTCTATTCGCGTTTGGTGTGACCACACAATGAACAGGCTGCGATGTCAAGATTGCAATGCTGGAGTGTGTGTGTGTGTGTGTGTGTGTGTGTGTGTGTGTGTGTGTGTGTGTGTGTGTGTGTGTGTGTGTGTGTGTGTGTGTGTGTGTGTGTGTGAGAGAGAGAAAGAGAGAGGCGCGGGCGCGATCGAACAGTGGAAACAGAAAAAACATACTCCATCATTTTGTTCATACAGATCATTAAACCTGCAAAGTGTTTACTTATATTTGTGTACACTCGCAATAAAACACAACATTGTGCTTTTGTCACACTGTAAACACTTGTCAAACTGTAACCTACAACTGTCACCCAACCAAAATCACACACACACACACACACACACACACACACACACACACACACACACACACACACACTGTTTTAAAAGAAAAACATATTTATCCAACTCCATTTCAAAACAGTCTGTGTGTTCCATCTTTTGGACATTCATCATATTGCATTGGTTTCCATTTCTTGTCCTCGGAGCACTAATCTTACACATTCTACATTGATTAAAAAAAGAAAATCGAATGTGTTTTTAATGGTAGTATTATTTTATACAGAAATCAATTATTTATAATTCAGATGAGAATAATGTTACATTGTCAATTAATAATGTTAATTAAAATTAAGGAAAACAAATATATTGATCTGAAATATAGCAAAATAATTTTAAATTAATTCAGGTACAATTACCAAACATATCGCAAGGTCTTTTTGTCTTTTTATTAATTTAATTTAAAAACTAATTATGTAAAACTATTGTCAGTGCACTACAAATAAACTGGTCCTATGCCTTTATTAATAAAACTTATTTTAAAAATACAATGCCTTCTGCATTTTTGTTTTGCTTTTCCCTCCATTGTACCGAAATCGTACTGAACCGTGATGTCTGAACCGAGGTATGAACCGAAGCGTGACTTCTGTGTACCGTTCCACCCCTACAGTGTACACATCTTCTGATGGCTTCTTCCAGCAGGATAACGTGCCATGTCACAAAGCTCAAATCATCTCAAACTGGTTTCTTGAACATGACAGAGTTCACTACACTCAAATGAGCTTCACAGTGACCAGATTTCAATCCAATAGAGCACCTTTGGGATGTGGTGGAACAGGAGATTCGCATCATGAATGTGCAGCTGACAAATCTGTGGCAACTGCATGATGCTATCATGTCAATATGGACCAAAATCAAAGAATGTTTCCAGCACCTTGTTGAATATGCCATGAAGAATGAAGCCAGTTCTGAGGGCAAAGGGGGTAAGGTGTACCCAATAAAGTGGCCAGTGAGTGTATATAACCTGTAGGCCTAGATACTTTAAAGACTATGACATCCGTGTGTCCTTGTAGTCTCATTTTGTGAAGGAACAGAGATCTGAAAGATTTGTGATTAAGAAACCTGTTTATGTAAGGTATGTTTTCCATCCAGAGATTTTTTTATGTAACTAGACCTTTATATAACTTGTTTTGTTCATATTTTTCATCGGCTCCTATTTAAATAAATCAAAACGAGTATTTAGTCATTTGAATCATGCTAGCATTTCATTCCTTATGTTTACTAATGATTCATTTTCAGTTCAGGGTTTTCCCTGTTTTTGTGTATGTGTGTGTTTACAGCATGTGGCATGTTAATTCTGTGTTTGCTAGATTAGGTGTCAAGACTGTGTGTGTGAAGAGAGCTGGGATCAGGTCGTGTTATTGATGGTGTGTCATCTCTGATGTAATTACCTCAGCACTCTGGGCTCATTAGCTCTGTCCACCACACACTCCCTGTTTGTGTTTCTCATTTACTGTAATGAGAAGGATATGAAGTGTCTCCCTCTCCACAAACCCTTTTACTCTGTTTTCTGCCCTTCTTGCTCTCCCTCGCTCTATCTCTCTTCTTTTGTCTTGTTGCTTCTCCGCTGCTTTATTGTCGCATCTGTGGTGTTTTGATAAGGCAGGTTTGCATTGTGCCGGAACGCTGTCCACGTGACTGTCAGACTCACGCTCCATAAAATATTCACCTCGCTTGTAAATTCTCACTAACACACAGTTGGCTGTTTGTTAATTAAACCTATCATCTCCCTGCTGCATGTCCCTTGCACTTTGTGTGTGTGTGTGTGTGTGTGTGTGTGTGTAGTCACAGTAAACTCTCAGAAGTAAAAGCTGTGATAAGATTCAGATGCTTAATCACAAAGCACAGACACAGTTTATTTTTATGCTTTTGTGTTTATCTGTAAAGCCATTTGAATTGATCTTTTATTGTCTTTTTCTTTTTTTTGTCCCACAGTTACACGCAGCAGGAAGTACACAAAAGACACAAAATACTATCATTGTGTCTCTGTTTTATATGAAGGGATATTCCGGGTTATATCAAATTTAAGCTTCATCAGCGCAGCCTGAAACATGCATCCCTAGGCGTCATGAAACTGACGCCTTGGGAATCATTTTGACCATGCTTCAATATTCGACGCTTTAGGCACCCTTTAGCGTCAGTTACATGACGCGATCCTAGGGCGTCATCTTACTGACGCTTTACCTTTAACGTCAGTTAGATGACGCTATCTAATCCTAACCCTACCCCAGACCTAAACCTACCCGCGTCATCTAACTGACGCTTAGGTAAAGCGTCAGTAAGATGACGCCCTAGGATCGCGTCATGTAACTGACGCTAAAGGGTGCCTAAAGCGTCGAATATTGAAGCATGGTCAAAATTGTCATTTTAGTGACGCCTTGGGATGAGAATGCGTTGCATTATAACAAACAGTAATTTTGTAGTAAAAAGACACCAAAATACATTTACAGTATAATTCACTCATAATAGAATGAGCTTTTTTGTTGTTGTTGTTGTTAATGGAATTTTATTATTATTACTAAAAAAATTTTTATTAGATTTAGTTTATTATTTAAACTATACAGTATTCTAAAACAGGGGTTTCCAGACTTTTTGATGCTATGGACCGCAAAATTTAATTATTAGATTTGATGTTGTCAGTACTCAAGCAAATGATTTATTTATTCTAGTGAAAAATAGTAACAATTGTAAATTAATATAACAAATGTAATTGTAATTTGTTGTATACAGTATGTTCTTATAATAAATATACACTCACCGGCCACTTTATTAGGTACCCCATGCTAGTAACGGGTTGGACCCCCTTTTGCCTTCAGAACTGCCTCAATTCTTCGTGGCATAGATTCAACAAGGTGCTGGAAGCATTCCTCAGGGAGTTTGGTCCATATTGACATGATGGCATCACACAGTTGCCGCAGATTTGTCGGCTGCACATCCATGATGCGAATCTCCCATTCCACCACATCACAAAGATGCTCTATTGGGTTGAGATCTGGTGACTGTGGAGGCCATTTTAGTACAGTGAACTCATTGTCATGTTCAAGAAACCAATTTGAAATGATTAGAGCTTTGTGACATGGTGGAAGTAGCCATCAGAGGATGGGTACATGGTGGCCATAAAGGGATGGACATGGTCAGAAACAATGCTCAGGTAGGCCGTGGCATTTAAACGATGCCCAATTGGCACTAAGGGGCCTAAAGTGTGCCAGGAAAACATCCCCCACACCATTACACCACCACCACCAGCCTGCACAGTGGTAACAAGGCATGATGGTTCCATGTTCTCATTCTGTTTACGCCAAATTCTGACTCTAACATCTGAATGTCTCAACAGAAATCGAGACTCATCAGACCAGGCAACATTTTTCCAGTCTTCAACTGTTCAATTTTGGTGAGCTCTTGCAAATTGTAGCCTCTTTTTCCTATTTGTAGTGGAGATGAGTGGTACCCGGTGGAGTCTTCTGCTGTTGTAGCCCATCCGCCTCAAGGTTGTGCGTGTTGTGGCTTCACAAATGCTTTGCTGCATACCTCGGTTGTAACGAGTGGTTATTTCAGTCACTGTTGCCCTTCTATCAGCTCGAACCAGTCTGGCCATTCTCCTCTGACCTCTGGCATCAACAAGGCATTTCCGCCCACAGAACTGCCGCTCACTGGATGTTTTTTCTTTTTCGGACCATTCTCTGTAAACCCTAGAGATGGTTGTGCGTGAAAATCCCAGTAGATTAGCAGTTTCTGAAATACTCAGACCAGCCCTTCTGGCACCAACAATCATGCCACGTTCAAAGTCACTCAAATCAACTTTCTTCCCCATACTGATGCTCGGTTTGAACTGCAGGAGATTGTCTTGACCATGTCTACATGCCTAAATGCACTGAGTTGCCGCCATGTGATTGGCTGCTTAGAAATTAAGTGTTAACGAGCAGTTGGACAGGTGTACCTAATAAAGTGGCCGGTGAGTGTATATATATATATAAAATATTTTTTTTCTTAAAATATATATTGGAAATTAGTTTTTCTCACCTACCGTAAAAACTAGTGCTGTCATATAAAACACTACTAATTTAGTGATTTCTTGCGAAATGGTAAAATTATTAAAGTCTGTGAATGTGAATGTTTGAAAATCCCTGCCAAATCGTTCTTTTTCAGGTTCACGTTTCTAGATACTTACACAGGTTTAAATGGTCATTAGACTAAAAGTTGAAAGGTCAGATATAACCACAGACAACTTTACTTAATGTTTAGGTGACTATTATTTTGAAATACTGAAATTATTTTCTGTAATTGGCAATATGTCATACTTCGGGTGATAAGAAGTTGGAACATTGTTTTTTTTTTTAAGGTGTATGTCCTGAAATTTACACCATGCCCAAGAGCTAAGTAAGATTAATAAACAATACTAGCGCTGAGGGGAGAGCTACAAAGTTAAAGGAACAGAGACATTCAAGTAAGGTAGTCTATTATATAAACTTTAGCAAAAGTAAAAGTGTCGGTGTGTGTACGTGTGTGGAATTAGGCCACCTAGGCGAGCAAAGCCGAGCAGAACAGCAAGAGAATATAAATGATGAAGACAGAGGCATGGCCAAGGCCGTGGGCGCGATGAGCCCTATAAATCATCATTAGACGGAGAGCCCAGAGACATGGGGAGACGACCCACCACACTCATGCAAAATGTGCCTGTCACATATGAGCTAGTATGACACCGGTCATTTGTCATGCGTCAAAAAATACATGTGTTGGTAAACAACTCATGCCACCTGCTGTTCTAAGCAGCTTGCATGCAGAGATAAAGGTAGACAACTCACAGGAGAGCGATTTCACAACCCAGATAGCTTGATCTCCATTTTAGGATGTCACACGAAAAAAAGAGCCAAACCAAGTTACTCTTTATTGGATAAACACACAGCAGGGAGACAATACCATGGAGAAAAGAAGGGGGAACGGTGTCTGGAAATGTTTTTAACTGGATTTGAACACAGAGCATCCACAGCATGTCAGAACACATGCACATTACAAGTAACGTGAGTTACGTAATCAGATTCCTTTTTTTCAAGTAAAGAGTAAAATAATGCACTACTTTTAAATTTCCAAGATAAGTATTAAAAATAAGTATATCACAAGTTTCTTATATTTATTGACTGACAGCTCTCCTGTCTCCATGTTGAGAGAAATCGGGGTGCGGAGGCGTTGTGCGCTGTGTAAACAACATGATGCTTATTAGTTAGACTAAATGTGAACATTTACTCATCTCACTTGCACAAAAACAGTTTCAGTATTCCATACAATGAACAAAAACAGTAAAATGCAAAATCAGAATATTACATGAATCTGCAATTATCAAATGTTAAATGATATATACTTTATGTATTTAATCTCACTTTATTAACCAATGTCTTTGCTGCTGATCTTCAATGATCCAATTCAACCATAATAAACAAAAAATGACTTTAGTTAAGCATTTTTCTTTTTCTTTTGCTAAAGTATGAATGTTGAACTTTCTTCTTCTCCTGCTTTCTATTCTTCTCCAATCCAGAATGGCCGCAGAGCTGAGCTGCGCCCTCTACTGTACAGACGTGATTTTTTTACATTTCCTTCAGCCTGAGGCTTATTCATTTCACTTTTGGACTGAAAGGACGTTTACATTTGCCTAAAAAAGAACCTTTTATTTTTTTTTTTGTTATTGAAAACAAACAAGCCGAGCCCAGGTGAGAAAAAAGTAACGCAAAAGTAACGTAACATTACTTTCCATAAAAAGTAACCAAGTAACACAATTAGTTATTATTTTGAGGAGTAGCGTAAAATATTGTAAAGCGTTGCTTTTAAAAGTAAAAGTAACATTTTTAAAAGATGTCCTTTATCTCATTGAAATTATCTTGCTATATAATCCCACTTGCATTTGTGTACGTTGAATTAGTTGTGCCAGGTTTGACATCATTTACTTGGTAATTGGAAGCTCTGTGAGGATTATGTTTTATGATTTCTCCAGTGCTTTTAACAGCATCCAGCCTGCACTGTTGAGAGACAAGCCGGGGGATGCTGGGGTAGACCTTCACCTCTCAGCCTGGATCCTGGATTACCTCACCAGCAGACCACAGTTCGTGAGGATTAAGGACTGTCAGTCTGACACAGTGGTTTGCAGCACAGGGGTACCACAAGGAACAGTATTGGCACCTTTCCTTTTTACCCTCTACACTGCAGACTTCACCTGTAACACCTCAGACTGCTACCTCCAGAAGTTTTCTGTTGACTCTGCCATCGTTGGTCTAATCTCTGATGGGGTTGACAGAGTGTACAGAGAACTGAATCAGGACTTTGTGGACTGGTGCAATCTGAATCACCTCGTAATTAATGCAGCAAAAACTAAGGAACTGGTGGTGGATTTCCGAAAGGATTAAGCATGTTTCCACGGTTCCTGTAAATATTCAGGGGGTGGATAATGAGATTGTGGACTCTAACTAACAGGTATCTTGGTTTCCAGGTTAATAACAAATTGGATTGTACAGACATGGTTAACGCCCTTTATAAGAAGGGCCAGAAGAGGCTATTCCTGCTCAGGAGACTAAGGTCCTTTGGAGTGCAGGGTTCACTCCTGAGGACCTTTTATGACTCTGTAGTGGCGTCAGCCATCTTCTTTGGTGTGGTATGTTGGAGTAGCTGCATCACAACGGTAGACAGGATAAGGCTGAACAAACTGATCAAGAAGGCAAGTTCTGTCTTGGGTTGCTCACTTGAGCCAGTTGAGGTGGTGGGGGAGAGGAGGGTGAGAGCTAAGCTCTCATCCATGTTGGAGACCTCGTCCCACCCCCTTTATGGGATACTCACATCACTGAGAAGCTCTTTTTCTGGCAGAATGAGACATCCACGCTGTGTGAAGGAAAGATTCAGAAGATCTTTTCTTCCGGCGGCAGTGAGACTTTATAATCAGTACTGTTGAGGGGATTGTTCACTTTGAAATAGTTTTTTTGATATGTTTTAGCTTACCTCAAGGGCATCCGGGTTGTATGGAGGATTGATTTCGAAGTGTACTGTCCCTTTAAGGCATTATACAGAAACTACTACGCTATAAATCAATGCACAATGTCACTTTGTATCGTTAAATGGGAACTGTTTTTGTTTTTATCTGTTTTAAGTTTAAGGAAAGCATGTCTTATGCATAATATTTATCTTAATGTAACTTATTATTCTACCCTATTCTATACGATCCACTTTCTGCTGTAATGTTGAAATTTCTCACTTGTGAGACAAATAAAGGCTGATCGTATCGTATCGTATCGTAACACTTTACTTTGATAGTCCACTCTAGACATTCTACTAACTATAAGTAACTTTGAAACTACATGTCAACTAACTGTCATTATAGTATTTGTAGACTGTCTAATTAATATTTGCTAACACTTTATTTTGTTGGTCCCCCAATAGATATTCTAGTGACTACAAGTAACTTGGCAGCTACAAGTCAACTTATTCTACTAACCCGAACCCTAACACCTAACCATAACCTAACAGTCTACTGAAAGTCCCCCCTGACTTTTATACTATTATAGTAATTATTAAAACCCTTTATCGGGCGAGGAACCATATTTGGTAACTTAATCGCGCATTCAAACTGACTCTCCCCTGCCTGTTTGCGTTGTCGTATGAGCGCATATATTTCTCCTAGCCAATCAGCGAAGATCAGGCTACGTCACTGATAGTCACACCATGGCATCTGACCAATCAGAAGTTGCGCGGAGCATTTCAAACTTCAGTCAAGTTCAGTGTCGTTCCGGATATTGGAAAGTGAGGTTATGCGCTACTACCTACTCCCACATCAGCGCTAATAACTTCAAAACAAAAAATGGTAAGTTGATGAAACTCACACATTCTTTGGTTGAATAGTTGTGCAACATGTTGAGATAGGTGTTGTTTGCATAGATTTCTTGAAAGTAGTGACATTTGTGGCATGAAAAATGGTGAGACCATATTTGATCATACGCCCTGTTCACGTAAGATTAGCGCAAGTGATAGGAAGACCATATTTAGACATACGCCCTATGCGTGTAGAAAAGCCGTACTAGGGTATTTTTTCTACAAATAATGCATTATAACCACAGTCTATGATTATAATGTAGGACAATAGTATTTACTAGTGCATTGGATGTTATCAGAGGTTTGAATAACATTTTAAAGTGATCCAGTGGGAAACGTAACACATTTATAGACATTTTCAAGCCATATTAGATATTGAAATATGTGTGGTTTTGGTCAGTTTTATGACCTTTATAACAGTTTTTGATACTTATAATGATATTTTGCACTTCTTATTATATATTTACATATATTATGACAAACCAGTCCAATGTTACTCACTTATTTTTCTTATTATTTATATTTCAGTAGATCTGCACTTCACTGTTACTCAACAAATAACTCAAAATGGGCTTGATATTCACTCAAAAATGTACTCTCTGTTCTTTGCAGCTATCTACGCGAATATTTTACGGCAAGAGGGAGACAGTTGTGCCAGCCCACCCCAGCATCAGTGATGATGAGGGCTCTGAGGAGGAAGATGATGATGTGGCAGACCCTGACTTGCTCCCACCCATCCACAACCTAGACACTCCAGGCCAGAGTGATATAGGCCCCTCTGCCAAGAGGTGTAATTTAATTTAAAATGTTCCTAATAATAATTTAAAATGTTCCTAAATAAATATTTTTATGTTTGTAACAAGTTTATGTGTTTTTATTATATTTTTATATATACACTTTTTAAGGAAAAAAATAATTACCCTAGACTGGCGAGGAACCATATATGGTAACTTCATTGCCCTTGATTTCCAACCTAAAAAAAAATATTTTTTTAAAAACTCACAAATGTTTAGAAGTATTATAATATCCTCCAATAACACTCTATGGTTGAAATTTAGAAATTCCAAGTATTTCAATGAGTGCCCTATAAAGGGTTAAATTCACTTTAGTTTTTTTTATATTTCCATTTATCTTTAATTGATATCAATTCCACTTTTTATCATTTTAGTACACATTTTTAAATTGATTTATGTACATTTTATTTTATTTCATGAACACATTTTTTGAGAGTTTTAGTTAACAATAACAACAAAGTTTATTGGTTGCAGTTTTCCTGTGTCCTTCCATATTAGTTTCATAGACATTCTGCCTAACATGAAGAAAGTTTTTTTTTTTGATCGGCGAGTAAATGATGACCAATTTTGTTTATGTCTCAGGGTGAACTATTCCTCTAAGTGTGGTTTTTACTTTAGGAAGATTGTATCTTCATTCTGCTGCAGTAGTGGTGTCGTCCTCTGGAGGGCTCTGACTTGATGTGAAATGAAAGATACTCTGATGACAGTCTGATGTTAATAAGGTGTAAACCTAACCATAATTGATGGATGTGCGAGGCATCGAGGGTAATAAAAATGTAAATAGCTAAAAAATGTATTTGTGCGAGGAAAAAACATATTTGCTTGCCCTCGAAATAGAGAGAAATACTGAATATGTAAGTTTGTGCATAAGAATGAGAGTCCTCAGTTTATCCTTAAATGTCCTTCCACTGACTGAATGAAAGAAATGCAAATAAAGAAAAGATTCTGAAAAGAGAAGAGTCTGAAAAAAAAGAGGCTCACTGCTATGTAAATAGTGAACCATGATGCCACATTTGCCTCAGTTCCTGCTGCGCTCTCTATAAACACCGGCTTACTTAACATTTCTAATGCATGGAAAGAAGCCTTAGCCGGTTACATAAATGTAATTATTTTGATTGTTTGTCTCTGGTATGTAGCAGTTTTTGGGAATTCTTTAACCAGGACCACCCGCTGCTGCTCTCTACATCACATAAAAAAATTATGCTTGAGGGGACACACTTACAGCTAATGAGCCACTTGCTAATGAGAATAAATATGACGTTAACAATGTTCTTTTTCATTATCTTACAGTCTCAGTGATGAGAAAGAAAAATTGAGTCCTGCAAGTCTCAATTCTCACACGAATGTGTAGGTAGATAAAGTAATTTACTAGTGCTTTGAAAACATATAAGGATAAAAACAGTAGACTTTAACTTAACAGGAGCAGCAAACAGCATAATCGCCTTTTAAGATTAACATTTAATTTTGTGCGTGCCTGGTAATTATTGTGAGTAAATGCATCATTTTCTGCAGTGTTTTTAGTCTAATTAATTCTATTTTGCATTGCTCACTTTGAGAACTGTAGTGCCCCACTCTGCAGCACGTTTTCATGGCCCCATCATTTATGCTTTAATTTGTTAGAGAAAATGTTCACATCACAAAAAAGTAATAAAAAATCATAATTAAAGGGGTCCTATTATGTTTATTTATTTATTTATTTAACATTTTCAACTCTCTTCAGTGTAATGTTGCTGTTTGAGCATGAAAAACATCTGAAATCTAAAGCAAAAAGTCCACTCCAAAGGGAGTTAAGGCCTGGCCGTTCACACCAAGAACAATACATATAAATATAACTATATTAGCATCCAAACCAGCGGACGATATATCGTTCTGTTTATTCTAAGCTCGCGCTTGTCTGTCACTTTAAATGCTCGAGCTCATTACAGCAGGATGGATTCTGATTGGCTTGTTTTTATCGTTCATCAGCTGGATAAAATTATTCTGAAAGTGATTCCAACAATATAATTTCTCCGTGCCGTTATCATTTTAGCTGTGGTGTGAACTGCTATTCTTTAATATTGTATTCTTTAATATCCTCACTACCATTTAGATTTTTATCGTTATCTTTATAGTTATTGTCCTTGGTGTGAACGGGCATTTATTCTCTATATCAGTGCGCACTGTTTCTGAACACCCTGAAACGCCTTGATTATAGTCTTGAGTTTTCTTCTGGGAACATACACGTCACAATATTCCTCATTTAAATAATTCCCACCCAAGGCATACACAAAATAAAGGGGGTGTGGCCTGGTTGAGTTGCGGTGGTGTGTTGAAACTCGCGGTTATGCTAAGGGGTGTGAGATTTCTAAAACACGCTCGAAGCAGTTGACCAATCACAACACACTGCTCCAGCCGACCAATCAGAGCACACTGCACTTTTCAGAAGGAACTAAATAGAGACAGGAACTAAACATTGTTACTGACAGACTGGGAAGAGAAGTGCTGCAATAATGTAAAACATGTGAAAAATAATGTGTTTTTTGAACATTTGTAAAGGCCTAACTTAAATCTGTTCATCATAAAGTGATCAAGTCTCTTCAGAAAATTTGGACTAAGCTCTTTATGAACTTTTTTTGTAGCATCAAAGTGGTAGTTGCGTGGCTGTCGATGGAGGGACCGAAATCTCTCAGATTTCATCAAAAAAGATGTGTTCCGAACATAAACAAAAGTCTTACAGGCTTGGAATGACATGAGGGTGAGAAGTTTAATTTTTGGGTGAACTAACCCTTTAAGTCTTTACCCCTTTAAGTGGACTCTTTTTAAGTTTCAATCGAATTGAAATGTGCCGAACAAAACATGTTTTTATTATTAATATTGTTTTAATTTGTAAAGTATTTAACGTGTCCTCAATACCATCTTGTTACTCTCTTGTAATATCCCTTAAAATAACTAAAGATAGTTCTTATTCACATCATCCTTGAAGAAGTGATATCAATTTTGGATGGGAAAATGGTAACACAAGCTTCTGTGATGTTTGTGGTATTACTTGGATTTGTCTCCGTCCGGTTTGATTAAATTACATCCAATTTTCATGTCTAAATTTCAAAAGATATCAAAATGACCTCCAAGTTGATCCTCGTATGTAAGAAAACTGTCAATTCCTCAATGAGCAAAAACTTTAGCTCTGCATTTCAATCCTGTTCATTTTCTTCCCACCCAATTAATTTTCATTTCTTGTGTAAATAAATAATCAACTTATTAATTGTGTATGTGCCTGTGCTAAACCATGATATATTTCTGAAAGTCTGCTATAACCTTTAACAGAAACGCGTCCTTAAATCACATATCAATTTGTGTAAAGTTAGAGAACAGTAACTCCTTACAGAGGACCCCACAATCTGTTTCCCTCTGTCAGTTGACTGAAGAGCTTTAGTGTTGCCCGAGGTGTTAATGTTCCAGTGAATCACCACTATTCAGTTTGCTTTACAAATAGATTGTGTTTGCATGTGACCTTGAACTGAAATTTACATCTTGGCAAACATGTATTTTTCCCACATCATTTTTAATATGCCTCTATTTGTGATATGTGATTTACCTTGAACCACTTCCCAGAATATTTCAGGGAGCGTTGTTACTATCTAGTATACAAACACGTGTCGGCCTTTCACTTTCACCTCCTGCCTACAATCTTTTCTCCGCTTATTTCTTGCCGCTGGTGTGTTACGGTCATAATTAAATACATTTGAGTGGATACATACTAGAAATCTGAGTGGAAACACTTTCATGTCATGGCCTTTCTTGGCAAACTTATTACTGTAAGCTTGTTCAACATGTTAAAATATTTTGTGAATTCAGCTGAGGTGACAAGAAGCCACCTGATGGTAATGACTTCCTCATTCACCTGGAAACTTCAAAGCATTTTGTGTTTTCGTAAATCTGTAACTGCAAATCGTTTTCCCCTCTTTAAATTCGGCTTGAAACGGAAGTTGCAATAGTCATAAGGCTTGTTTGACTTCATGCAGCTCTGCGCAGACCGATCGGTGGCTGACTTGAAGCAGTGCATGCCGGTTAGAAATTTTGTCCGACTTGATACAGCGCCGACACCACGTGACTGTGACGTGTCCCATCAAAGTACAGTGAGAGCGATTCGAGAGTAGCCGGAGGACTCAGCCAGAGCAGTTTCTCCAGAGCGCTGATGACGACACAGCTGATCCACGATTGGCCGGATTCACCGCATGACAGCGATCACGTGTGTTTCGTTTATTGCAAAATATAGGGCAGGACTTGATTTTGTCTTTGAGGGATTTTATTGGATTTCATGTGCTGTGATATCATGTGAGTGACAGATTGCCCCGCCCTACACTGAAAAAACAATGTTAAATTTACTTAATTTTTTATGTAAATTTCACATATGGAATTAAGTAAACTCTACTTAAGTTAAGTGAAAGTTATAAAGAAAATAAGTCATTTTAACTTGGCTAGTAAAAGGTTGAGTATCTATTTAGTTGAAGTTTCCTTTGCAATACATTTCACTCAAACAATATAACATTGAATTAATACACGCCTTAGTATATGCTTTACTTAGAAACATCTAAGAAATGAATACAATAGATATTGTGCCAGACACCATGTGTCAATTTGAGTAGAAAATGACCTCCAAATGTCACAAAATGGTATGTTACTAATCCTAACAACAAAATGCAATGATAAAACATTATAAATACAGCTGGAAAACAGTGAAAAATCAACCTCATTAATTATTCAAGGCCCAGTGCTTGATGGGAACACCAGTATCAGAAAAGTTGAGTAATTTTACTTAATTTTATAACGCTGATATTTGCGCTTTGATTTCTATACGCTTGAATTGAGTACTAATATAGAATTTACTTCGTTTTTTAAATTCTTGCCTGAACTAACTTTTTCATGTAGAAATTGCATTGTTTTTTTCTGTATTTACTTCACCACAGAACCATTTTTAATCAGTGTAGCGACAGTAAACACGTCATCAGAGAAGACGAGAGACGTCGCTGCAAGAGGGAGGGGAAGTTGTTTTTATGAAATATTATGATGGCACATGCATTTAAAAAAAAAAAGAAATGCATTGATAAATCATTTATATATATATATATATATATATATATATATATAAATTCCTTGTTGATTTTGGTTTCATGGTGACTTTAAGCTTCAATAAAAAAAAATAATACTAAATTCTATATAGGAGGATTTTTGTATTTAAAATCCTGTCATCATTTACTCACCCTTATGTTAATGATGAGAACTAATAATGTTTCAGATCATTGTGGTCACGTCACGCCATGGTGCTTTAGCTTTGAATGTACGCATCATGCGCCAATGAGATTTGAGAACTGATAAATAACAAATAATGATTAACTTTTCATGATTTAAAAATTGTATGGCTTCAGAAGATTGGGATAGAGAGTTCATAATACCACTTGTATGGTACTTTTATGTTTTGTTTTGTTTTTCTGTTTGTTTTCCAAAAAGTTTGGGGTCTGTAATTCTTTTTAAAATGTTTTTAAAATATGCTTGCCAAGGCTGCATCTATTTGATCAAAAATACAGTAGATAAATATTATTACAATTAAAAATGTTCTTTTTCGATATATTTTAAAATACAGGGTTTTTTTTGACAAAGCTGAATTTTCAGCATCATTACTCCAGTCTTCAGCCACATGATCCTTCAGAAATCATTCTAATATGTGGATTTGGTGCTCAAGAAACATTTCTTTTTGCTGAACAGAGTTGTGCTGATTAGCGTCTTTTTGATCATTTTTCTTTCAGGATTATTCATAGAAACAACCGAATTTATTTGAAATGGAAATATTACTGCCCATTTGAATCAGTTTAATCCTTGCTAAAAAAACAGTGTTAAATTAAATTATTAATTAAAAAATAGTATAAAAAATGTACTCACCCCAGACTTCTAAAAGAAAGTGTATTAAAAAGAGCAGCATGAACACTAAACATCATGCTGAATATTTTCTTTTGTGTTCCACTATAAGTAATTTACACAAGTTGGAATGACATGATGGTGAGCAAATGATGACAACATTGTTTATTTTTGGGTGAACAAATCCTTTAAGCCACAGGACAGACTGACCATGTCAGAACTCAAATACAAGGTCTGTTCGGATAAGCTCAGTGATCTCCATATGTTTGAAGACAAAAACAAAACACATCTTCAGCTGGGGCTTCAACCTGATTTCCCAACTGTGCATGAAATAAAATGTTTTTCTCTGCATGTAATGCATTTGCTTTCATCAAGATTTATTTTCTTGTTTTATTTTCTTGATGGAAAGCACAACTTTCCATCCTGTGTGCTTTGTGGGTCATACAATACAACAGCTCTGCTATAGTGACAGGGTGAAAAGGTGCTCTTGCATTTCATTTTCAGCGCTGATAACTCTGATGAACCAAAGTGATTGTGGCTATCAGAGTGACTTTATTTCCCTCAGGCACAGGAAACAAACAGATTTGAAAAGAGAAGCCCATTTCAGTTACAAATGAAGGTTGCTTTATTTTTTGTCACGAGCAATAGAACAAAAGCCCAATATTTGTTCTTTCATCTCGAAAATTATGAATAATTTTCATAAATCCCCCTCTGAACAAGATGTCTGCTTACATGACACGTATTTTCTGTCTTTAGTTGTATCTCTTGAACATCTAAATATTTATGAAGGCATCATTAATTCAGCTTAAAAACACTTCATAAGAATTCTACCGTCTCAGCAGAGCAACAGCATTTGTGGGAAATTTATGTTTTGCTTCCTAAAGAATCTTGTTCTCTTGTTAAATACAAAATGAGCACAGTATCTCATGCTTGTGTCAACATTCTGTCCATCCGTACCCTTATCTGTTGTCACTGAGCTGACTGAGCCAGACATGGCCCTCTAAGAGGGAATCAGATATACTGAGTTTTAATGCAGGGCAAGGATCTTTTTCGTAGTCATTTGAGGGGGGACAGTCTGCACTCCCTGTCTGTTATCAGGTGTGGACAGATCTGACCAACTCAGCACTCATTTTTACCTCCTGTAAAGAGATGCTAATCTACATAGAGACAGCCTGTGAGAGAATGTGAAAGGTCTGATGAATATGAATATGTACTAAGGCTATGCTGGAAATAGAACACTACCATATTATACTTTTCCTTCTTGACTTAATTGCAGCTTACAGTCTTACAATTGCTACTTTATTGTTTTGTAATTGTGACTTAAAGGGGATGTCTATTTCATGTAGGGATGTCCCGGTCAGGTTTTTTTGCCCTCGAGTCCGAGTCATTTGATTTTGAGTATCTACCGATACCGAGTCCCGATCCGATACTTATATAATACATAAAAAAAGAATAAAGAAGAGAGAGAAAACAGATCCAGGATGTTCCTTATTTTTTATTTAATTCACCTTATTTTAACATTCAACAACTCTGTTAACAAACAGAGCACTTCTGTGAGGTAGCTTGAACAATCAAGTAATAAATAACATAAAAAATCTTCACTTTTGGACTTTAGTGCAACAGTAAATATAGAAAAAGTCTAATATAAAAACAAATAGCACCTCAACTTAAAATACCCGGCAGGCATGTAAACAAAAAATAAAAATGTTCTAAAAGTGTATTAAAAAAATAATGAGAATACCGGTATATGTATATATATATATATATATATATATATATATACATCATGGGTGTTACAGTTCACAAAATTTGCGGTTCGGTTCGATACGATACAGCAAAAAGAAAAAAAATGCCAGAGAAATGTCCTATTTATTAAAAGAAAAACTATTTTTAAATAAGTTTGAGTTTCCCTACATCTTGAAACTTTCAGGTTTATAAATGGGGTTAATCTTTGAAGGATGAACAAATAATGTTTTGGTAATCACATTAAAAATAACATTTAAATATATATATATTTATATAATATTTGAGTTTTGAAGTGCAACATTAAATCCATGTTCATTCACGGCACAATGTTTCTCCTGCTGTCCACGTCAGCGCTGTTTGATCTAATAGAGATCTACGGTTAATAACGGAGAAATGTGAATGCTTCTCGCTAGATCTCGCAGATGTTATTACTTCAGTGGCGAATTCAAATGTTTTCTTCACTGGATCTCTTAGCAGTGTCGCTTGATCTCGCACTGCACAGATGTTGCTGGTCCGAACTGATAAATGGTCCGTTGAGCACAATATAATGAGTAGCGCAGTTTCGTTCCGCTTTCATTACGTTTGCCATTTGATGTTGCGCAACGTTGTGGTGATCGCGCCAGCGCGGATTTTGTCTGCAGGAAAAATGGTCCTAGGAATTATTCGGTTTGTATGTGTAGCGAACCGGAAGCCTTTTACCGAAACGGTTCAATAATAGCTGGGTTTCAGTCACGTGATTATGATGACGCGCGAAATTCAGATGGAGGGCAGGGAGTGAAGAGCGCAATGGACGAGATGGAGGAAAGTCCGTACTGTACTACTTTACACGCTATTACAAGAGAAATATATAAACAAAAAATCAAACATACACTGTAAGAAAAGATACACCATATCTACTCAATAAAAATGAGGCAACAGATTACAAGCAATATTATTAATTAAATTTCACAAGGTTTGGTATTGAGTAAATATTAATTAAATGAGACCCTTAATAGTTATCCATTTAATATGAGTAGATTCAAATAGAAAACGGTACAGAATTAATTATAACCTAAACAAAAATATTGAGTTGATTTGAAAAAGATAAACTCCCTAATGTGTAAATAGTACTAATAAAAATTTATTTAATTTTACATATCAATGATACATAATTGAGTAATAATAATCTAGATTAATCTGCACATTGATTTGAATTTAATCAATGCAATTAATTAAATATGAATATTCCTTTCTTAGGAATAATATGGCCCAGAATGTACAGAACTTAAATACTCAAATAAGAATTTTATTAACAATTCACTTTTGTGCTTTCAACACATTGTAGCACATCATTGTACACTGCAACCCACAGTCTCATTTCAAGCCAGAAGTTGAATCTTGCATTTCAAACCAGACATTTGAAAAGGACAGAATGCTGACTTCAAACTATTTTGTAAAAACAAAAATAAATGCCATACATTGGTGTCCATAAACCTGTTTCCAAGCTTTTTCACCTCACTTAGCCACTAAATTGGGTCAATAAAGATCTTAAAGGATAATTCCAGTATTTAGCACTGAGTCTATTTTCTAGTGTGTTTTGGATGAACTAGAGTGGTGGACACAGACATGTTGACGATGGGTCCTGTCTCGACTTTTTGACTCTTTTAGAATCGCCTCTGACCGCTTCAGAGTGGCTGTCTATGGGCATGTCCTTAAAACAACCCTTAACGTTCGTTTCCAAAACTGTGCAACTCACCGAGTGGTTAGTGGTGTTCGTTAATGATCCAAAACAAGTAGCGTAGCGAAATACAGTTTCTGTCGTGTTTTATTTGGCATTTTGTATCGAGCGGAAGTTTATACGCGGTTGTGAGGTATCTGAAAAAATAGTTCCACTATAGCAAATAACACGGATTGAAATCATACATTGCGCCGATATATTTGTTTTTAAATCATCAACGAACACCACTAACCACTCGGTGAGTGTCACAGTTTTGAAAACAAACGTTAAGGGTTGTTTTAAGGACATGTTTGAGCATGCCCATAGACAGCCACTCTGAAGCGGTCAGAGGCGATTCTAAAAGAGTCAAAAAGTCGAGACAGGACCCATCGTCAACATGTCTGTGTCCACCACTCTAGTTCATCCAAAACACACTAGAAAATAGACTCAGTGCTAAATACCGAAATTATCCTTTAAAGAAAAATACCCCATAACGGCATGTGCCAAAACATAAATCATAAAAGTGCAATTTGTACAGAGTAAAATACATTTGTACTTTGAAATTCCAACAATTGAAATGTCATGACATTCATGGGACAAATCAGTGCTAACTTACAAACATAGCACTTTCAAATGTGCAATTCTCAAGCTCTGTAGAAGATGGACATTGTGTAGCACAAAAGTCTGCACTGCAAAACAGTCTCATTTCAAGCCTGAAGTTTGCTCTTGAGGCACTGGACTTTGACCGCTTTGAATCATCCAGTTCCAAGAAGTTTTTGGAATACCTCAAAGGTGTACTTCAGCTGTCTGGGATAATCAAGATTCAGCGCGTAGGTCAAGCCAAGCTCTTGCAATATTTCCAAGTCCTGTGATGACTTCAACAGGACTATGACGATTCCAATGTTCTTTGGGTTGTTGCTTGAAGAAGCTCCAGGCTTTGGGGTCACAGTAATGGCCATTATGACCTGTTCAAGTTCCTCCAAGTTCTCAGTGTCCTGCAACATGAAATTGTTAGTGTCTTAGTATAAAACTGTAAGAAGTATATTGCAAGCATATCGCATTACTAGAAAATACATTCATTATCGTTTTCATAGCTTATAAATCTATTTTATTCGATTTTATTTTCTTGCAGGCCTTGGTCTCAAACTGTTTGTTGTGTTCTTCTCTATTTTGATGTTTTTGTAGTCTACAAATGTTCTTCCATTATAATAAGTGATTTATGCTGTTCTACTATTATATCCCTCTCTATGTACAGTATCTTCATCCCTCTAGTTGAGTTCAGAGATTTAGAGAATATATGACAAGGAGCACTGAAGCTGTTAAAAAAAGATACTACAAAAAACAAAGGTCACATTTTTTAAATCAAGCACCTACTTGAGGAATTAAGGAAATATGGTCCTTGAATTAAGGTAATGCAAATTAAGTTCACCTACGTTGAATTCTTTGATAAGATGTCCCCCTTGTTCTCCAAGGTATTCTATAAGACACAGAAGAACAACCTCTCTGGTCCTCTCAACCGAAGAGTGCACTGAGTCCTGGGGAGGAATGCAACAACTGATGTCAATCACACACACAAAAAAAAGCTAATAATATAGGCTATATATTTTTTAAATCACTGAATGTTTCTGTAATTTAGAAATGAAAACACGACACCTATCAATTTTGATCGTACTTTACATGCCTGCTTTACTTAATGTATAAAGCTTCGTCAGACATCTCGTTTTATATTGTATTACATGGCTTGGTTGAATTCTAATGTAGAATGCGGTCTGTTATTTCTTGGTAACAGACCGCTGCTAAGTATAACACACTGCCATGAAAAACAGAGCGTTGCCATGGATTCTAACCGTAGAGATCATGGAACGGATCTATTTTTTTTTTAGCGGAAGCAATACAATCGTTTTTAAATCAATAAACTCATTTTTAAATCAATATTTTGTCAAATTATTGATTTGGTAGGTAGCCATGTAGCAATAAGCGGGATAATATAGAGCGAGGCGGTTGCTATAGCGAATACAACCCCTTCAGGCTGATTCAAGACCCCTCAGCCTGTCGGGGTTGTAACGTTCGCTATAACAACCCCGGTGTTCACACACCGAACGCGAATTTAATTATTTGCGCGAGTAAATTACATACAAAGTCAATGCAAAGACGCGAATAGAGTAGACGCATCATTCGCACCGGGCGTCGCGAATTGGGCGTACGGTGTACATTTTAGGACATCCTCAGACCTCAGACATATGAAAACAAGGCATCATACCTCAGACTAAAAGGCTTCAGTCATTGGACAAAACGGCATCGCGCCTCAGACTGAAAAGCTTCAGGTCTCAGGAAAAACAATGTCAGGTGTCAGGTCTCGTACAATTAGGCATCAGACGAAACAGCCTCAGACAAAAAGGCATCAGACTAAAAGGCATTGGACGAAACTGCATCAGACAAAACAGCCTCAGACAAAAAGGCATCGGACGAAACTGCATCAGACAAAACAGCCTCAGACAAAAAGGCATCAGACTAAAAGGCATCGGACATAAAGGCATCGGACAAAAAGGCATCAGACAAAAAGGCATCAGACAAAAAGGCATCAGACAAAAAGGCATCGGACAAAAAGGCATCAGACAAAAAGGCATCAGACATAAAGGCATCAGACTAAAAGGCATCGGACATAAAGGCATCAGACAAAAAGGCATCAGACAAAAAGGCATCGGACAAAAAGGCATCGGACATAAAGGCATCAGACAAAAAGGCATCAGACAAAAAGGCATCAGACAAAACAGCCTCAGATAAAAAGGCATCAGACTAAAAGGCATCAGACTAAAAGGCATCGGGCGAAACGGACTCAGGTGGAGTTTAGAGGTTTGCATTGCCCCGCCCCATGTGACGTCACGTCATTATTTTTCGACATAATATCTGTTATTTCGACATAATAACTTGCTATTTATAATGGTTTTCTGTGGGAGGAAAATGCCAAACGTTTAATTAAATGTGTTGCGTTCATATTCTGGGCTCATCTGATTTTTTATAGTATAGCCTTTATTATGATTTTAGTATCATAATGATTAATACATGCACGCACAATTATCTGTGAACTTGATAAATGTTGCAGATATATTTTACTATGCATACTATACTATGCATAACTAGCTTGTATGTTGGCAAACTATCGATAGTTTTCACGATCGTGAAGTTAAAGCGTTCTTTCGAGCTATTAGACTGAAATCTCATACTAATTTTTAATCTAACTGTATTAGTCTAACACTAATCGTTGTTAAATTAAATGATTTTGCCTGGTTCTGTCTTAAACTATATTCGTGTGTTTCAGTCAATCAAGAATGGATACAGAGATCCTGCATTTAACTTGGCTTGTGTGTCATCTAAATATATTATGCTTTAATTGCTAAATGGTATAGGCTACTATCATGTTCTGTTTCCTTAACTACAGAATGAATGTTGAAACTTACTTCAGAATGAAAAAAAGTAAGTATAATGTGCCTTAACTTATTTGTAGATGAAATTATAAAGTTGCTTTTTGACAGTGTGCTCTTTTCTTGGTGCTTCTGGATACAAAATCAGGTAAACTTTATGCTTGTTAATCGTACTGCAGTGCCCAGTACTGCTTTGATAATTCTGATGTTAAATATACAATATCTAAATACAAATGAAAAATGTTTACAGCAATGTTAAATCAAGCAGTTTTAATCAAGCAGTCTAATAGCTCGAAAAAACGCTTTAACTTCACGATCGTGAAAACTATTACTTTTATTGAATTACTGAACTATTTTAACTTTAACTATTACTGAATGGTCTATTACTTTTCGTTTTGAATTTTTTCGTTTAAAGACATTTCAAGCATTCTATAGATATTTTTCTCATGCCTGTGAGGCATACACTGAGTTTAACTTTATGATGAGGTGCGCTCCAGTTCGCGTGCAGTGCAAGTGACCGCGCCAGCGCCTCCATGTTATGATTATATTGTCTGCTATATTTGCTTCTTATTTATTAAATCCAGGCAATTGGTTGATGAAAAATGCATTAAAATTAAGATACAATTTATACAAAACGAAATTCACTTTAAAGAAAGGCTTTCTACAAAACAAAACTTAATGAAGTGGTCAAAATCATGTCTGACCCATATGTTGCGCATCCTATCTTACTCATGCTGTTCACTTTTCATAATCAACGTGGGAAAAAATAACATTATAATATTTTAACAAATATGAAACTAAATGGGCTTATTTAATGGCTATAGTAGACCTACAGACTCTCTATTGATGCACATTCATTTAATTCTGAATTTCGAACACATAAGTTTA
Organism: Rhinichthys klamathensis goyatoka; assembly: GCF_029890125.1. NCBI lineage: Eukaryota > Metazoa > Chordata > Actinopteri > Cypriniformes > Leuciscidae > Rhinichthys > Rhinichthys klamathensis. The sequence continues at coordinate 1,371,975 of NW_026606832.1, forward strand.
AAGGCATTTGTTTGTGCATAGTAAAATATATCTGCAACATTTGTCAAGTTCACAGATAATTGTGCGTGCATGTATTAATTATTATGATACTAAAATCATAATAAAGGCTATAGGCTAGGCTACTACAAAAAATCAGATGAGCCCAGAATATGAACGCAACGCATTTAATTAAACGTTTAGCATTTTCCTCCCATAGAAAACCATTATAAATAGCAAGTTATTATGTCGAAATAACGAGATATTATATCGAAATAACAGATATTATGTCGAAAAATAATGACGTGACGTCACATGGGGCGGGGCAATGCAAACCTCTAAACTCCACCGTTTCGCCCGATGCCTTTTAGTCTGATGCCTTTTTGTCCGATGCCTTTTTGTCTGAGGCTGTTTTGTCTGATGCAGTTTTGTCCGATGCCTTTTAGTCTGAGGCTGTTTTGTCTGATGCAGTTTCGTCCGATGCCTTTTAGTCTGATGCCTTTTTGTCTGAGGCTGTTTCGTCCGATGCCTTTTAGTCTGATGCCTTTATGTCCGATGCCTTTTTGTCTGAGGCTGTTTTGTCTGATGCAGTTTCGTCCGATGCCTTTTAGTCTGAGGCTGTTTTGTCTGATGCAGTTTCGTCCGATGCCTTTTAGTCTGATGCCTTTTTGTCTGAGGCTGTTTCGTCCGATGCCTTTTAGTCTGATGCCTTTATGTCCGATGCCTTTTTGTCTGAGGCTGTTTTGTCTGATGCAGTTTCGTCCGATGCCTTTTAGTCTGAGGCTGTTTTGTCTGATGCAGTTTCGTCCGATGCCTTTTAGTCTGATGCCTTTATGTCCGATGCCTTTTAGTCTGATGCCTTTATGTCCGATGCCTTTTAGTCTGATGCCTTTATGTCCGATGCCTTTTTGTCTGAGGCTGTTTTGTCTGATGCAGTTTCGTCCGATGCCTTTTAGTCTGAGGCTGTTTTGTCTGATGCAGTTTCGTCCGATGCCTTTTAGTCTGATGCCTTTTTGTCTGAGGCTGTTTCGTCTGATGCCTAATTGTACGAGACCTGACACCTGACATTGTTTTTCCTGAGACCTGAAGCTTTTCAGTCTGAGGCGCGATGCCGTTTTGTCCAATGAATGAAGCCTTTTAGTCTGAGGCATGATGCCTTGTTTTCATATGTCTGAGGTCTGAGGATGTCCTAAACTGTACACCGTATGGGCGACGCGTTTGCCGCGAACGTCTTCCGCGCAAGTTAAAACATTTTAACTCGAGGGAATGTTCAAGCGTCTAACTAGACGCGATAGACGCGTATTTGGTGTGAACACACCACATATACCACCACAATCGTTCTTTTTACTAGCCCAGTGATAACAAAATAAGTTTTCTTACCTTAGTAAACCAGTTGCAAGATGAACAATGTGGAAGAAGACGAACATTCACGGTCTGTAGGCAGCTTACTCTCTTCAAATGTCTAGCCTGCTGCATTTAAAAAAGGCGCACTGTGACAGGAAGTGCACTTTGACAGGAAGTGCTTTTCAATTAAAATTGGCCTGATTACAGTAATTTGAATTCACTCAATATTCTCTCCATTTGGGATTAAATAAATAAAATGCTTAAGTTTTATTTAACTACAATGGGTGGTTTTTATTCCAAACATTTTTATTTGAAATTTAATTAAATGTTTGCTTCAAAATCAAAAACACAATTAAATTGAATATATTTTAACCAAAAACATTAATTCAAATCTACATGACCACAGAATCATTTCTTACAGTGTATGTTGGACGTGATCCTTACGTTATGAAGAGGAGCGATTTTTCAACTGAATTGAAAAGATTTTCCTGCCATCGAGGCGCTAGATATCAGCAACTACCTCGTCTTACAGACATACTTTGACTTTACAAAGTTCGGAAACGTTACACGTTAAATTACACGTTACACAAACATAGCCACTTAAGTTTGCTCACCTTTGACGAAGTGATCACTGCACACACGGGCATTTTCCCATTCGGCTCCTCCCGACCGCAGACGTAGGTACAGTTTGCAAGCCGTTTTTCCGGAGTTTTTCGGTCAATTTCTTGCATTTCCCCCCTTATGAACAACAACTTTTGGTACACGATAAAAACTCCTCGTGGTTTGATCGATTTAAGTAACCATAAACGACGCAAAACATAGGCATTTTGAGTTTGTTATAGTGCTTTCTAAATACAGCAAATCACTTCCTGCCCTCCATTTGCATTTCGCGCCATGGCAACGCAGTGGCGTGACGTCATATGAAAACAAGCTATTACGAATACATGTACCGTTACACCCCTAATTTACATATATCCGAGTCCTGATCGGGAGGTAACGTCCGATTCCGATCGAGTCTGAAACCACGTGATCGGGCCCGATTTCCGATCGCGTGATCGGATCGGGACATCCCTAATTTCATGTATCATTTCTATTTACACTGTTAAAGAGTTGGATTCTCATGCTAAACATGGCCAAAGTTTCCAAAAATGAGTTGAACGTATGATGGAGTATTTCTGTGCCAAATGCACTCCTTCAGGGTTCATATAAGTTTAATACTTACATGGCCCTGTATGATGTCAAAAAGGGCGGAATTCCTTGTATTGGCACTTCTCCTGGAAGAGCGCGTGCACACATCAGCCAGAGCGAGTGCAAGAGAGCGCCCAATCCACCCATCAACAACATGCTTCGTTCGTTTCTTCGTTCGAGAAAGATTTATCATTTTGTTTTTAGACCACAAAATCAACAATGTCACCAAAGAAGTGTGTTTTTGGTTGCGAGGGAAAGATAACCTTGTTCAGCTTTCCAAAGAACCCAGCGTTAAGGGAACAGTGGATGCAGTATGTTTGTCCGGGGCAGCAACAGAGTTGTGCAAGTGTGTTTGTTTGTTCCTGGCATTTCGGTGCCGAATGTTTTAAAAACAAGGCCCAGTTCGACGCTGGATTTGCAGATCGTTTGAAACTGAAAGATGGAGCGGTCCCAGCGGTAAAAGATCCCAGCCATGAGTGTTTTGTTGGCAATCGACGCGCAAGTCCATATAATGTAAACAACACAAATGTGAATCCAAAAGTTATCCAGGAATAATGCGATCATGTATTATGTGTGTTTAAATACATTTGTTTAGCTGACCACCATAAGATTTGTTTGCTAGCTGCTGCAATGGTTTCCCCCCCCCTTCCCTGGCAGCCATCACCACTTTGCTTCAAATTGGCCTCACATGCAAGGAAATTGCCGCAAAGAATATTGCACATGAAAGAACCATTTACTAGATCATCATCAAGAACGTCAAGGAGAGAGCTTCACCTGCAGTGAAGAAGGCTTCAGGACGTCCCAGAGTGTCCAGCGAGCGCCAGGACGGTCTCCTCCTGAGGTGTAGGCTATGGAATCATGTCACGTCCGGTGCAGAGCTTGCTCAATATTGGCAGCAGGGGGCAGATGTGAATGCATCTGCACGCACAGTGATGCCAAGACTTTGGACAACTGCCTGGTGTCAAGAAGGGCGCCATAGAAGCCACTTTCTCTCTCTCTCTCTCTCCAAGAAAAACATCAAGGACAGACTGAATTTCAGCAAGAAGTACAGCAGAAACATGATTGGATTAGACAGCAGAAGACTGGTGCAAAGTTATTTCCACTTATGAAGCCCCCTTCCGACTTTTTTGGGACATCTGGAAAATCGATTGTCCGGAGAAGAAAAGGTGCCGACAGTGAAGCATCCTGAGACCATCAATGTGGAGTTCCTTTTAATCCAAGGGAGTGGGCTGTCTCACAATTCTGTTCAAAAATACTGCCATGAATGAAGAATGATATCAAAACGTCCTGCGAGAGCAACTTCTCCCAATAATCCAGGAGAAATTTGGTGATGATCTGTGCATTTTCAAGCATGATGGAGCACCATGTCATGAAGCAAGAGTGATAATGAAGTGGATCGGAGATTATAAAATTAAAGTTTTAAAACCGTGGCCAGGCAACCTGTTGTCAATCCTCAAAAAGCGAGTGGACAAGCCCACAAATTGTGATCGAGCACTAATAAGGCAAGAGTGGTTCGCCATCAGTCAGGATTTGGCTCAGAAGCTTATATCCAGCATGCCAGAGCGAGGTTATGAAGAAGAAGGGTCAACACTGTAATTACTGGCTCTTTGCATATATTAAAGTTTTTTTTTCCAGTAAAAGCCTTTAAAACGGCTTGAAATGCTTATCATTGTTTTCCAGTAGAAACATGTGAAAAAATAATCAACATATTCTGAAGCAGCAAACTTTGCGGAACATAACATTGATGTCACTCAATGACATCTCGATTTAGAAAAGGCATATGATTTACTCTTTCCAGTGTGACATTAAAATGGTATGTCATTTAATATTTCTTCTTGTGTGAGTTAAAATGCTTTGTTGCTGCTTGTGCTGTATGTCTGTACATGTGTGCTTATGTATGTATGTGTGTGTTCATTTAAAGCTTGACAGTGCTATCCATGGAGAACCGGTTTTGACATGTCTCTGATGACTGCTTTCCACAGGAGTGGCCGAAATTAGCTATAACACTCTTACTTGCTGATGTAAAATCTGCCCTCACTCACACACACACACACACACACACACACACACACACACACACACACACACACACACAGCACAGGCTAAGACATCTGCCAGCTCACTAAAAATGAACAAGTCATTTCAGCGTGTCGAGCAAATTTCACACACATCCAAGGCCTCTCTCTGATCTTCTTAAATCACTGCTTGCCTACCGCTTCCTTAATAAACCCCCTTCTTTCATATCCGCAGTGTTTCTTGCTCCCCGTGACCCTTTCTGGAAGCTTCTTCTCCGCTCTGAAGTGCCGAGCATCATCGAAAAGGAAACATGTCTAATTAAACATGACCTTATTTACATACCATAACAGAAAAAGGAAGGATTTTCACTCTTGGAAGAGGTGGAGAAAATTACTCTTGGTTTAAAAAAGAAAGACAATTAGATTCACATAAATGGTAGAAAACAGTTCAGTAAATACAGCTACCACTTAATTATATTGTAGCTATTTGGACATGATACCATGTAACAACATCTATCCATCTATCATCTATCTATCTATGTCTAATCAGTCCGTCATTTTTATGGTGTTTAGTGGGTTTATTTTGTAATAAAACCATCTGACTACAATATGTAAAATTATAAAACTATATTATATTAATACATTATATAATTGTCACAATCCTTAGTCACCTCAGCACACTACATTTCCCATAATCCTCTCTGGTACGGTGTTCATTTTAGGACATCCTCAGACCTCACACATAGGAAGACAAGGCATCATGCCTCAGACTAAAAGGCTTCAGTCATACGACAAAACGGCATCGCGCCTCAGACAGAAAAGCTTCAGGTCTCAGGAAAAACAATGTCAGGTGTCAGGTCTCGTACAATTAGGCGTCAGACGAAACAGCCTCAGACATAAAGACATCGGAGAAACGGCATCAGACAAAACAGCCTCAGACTAAAAGGCATCAGACATAAAGGCATCAGACATAAGACATCGGACGAAACGGCATCAGACAAAACAGCCTCAGACTAAAAGGCATCAGACAAAAAGGCATCGGACGAAACGGCATCAGACGAAAAAAGCCTCAGACAAAAAGGCATCAGACAAAAAGGCATCGGACGAAACGGCATCAGACGAAACGGCATCAGACAAAACATCCTCAGACAAAAAGGCATCAGACAAAAAGGCATCGGACGAAACGGCATCAGACGAAACGGCATCAGACGAAACAGCCTCAGACAAAAAGGGATCAGACTAAAAGGCATCAGCTATAAGGCATCGGGCGAAACGGACTCAGGTGGAGTTTAGAGGTTCGAATTGCCCGCCCCATGTGACGTCACATGTACGCGGTTCAGATCAGATGGAGGCGGTAACCCGACATGATATATTTGTATATTTTTTTTCATCAAATGTTACACTAATTATGTTGTATACAGAAAAGAACATGCATTTCGCGAGTTTTATTTGCACGTTTAAAAAGTTAGATGACATATTTCAACTAGCTATAGCTTGTAGGCTATGTTGGCAAACTATGGATAGTTTTCACGATCATGAAGTTAAAGCATTCTTTCGAGCTATTAGACTGCTTGATTAAAACTGCTTGAGCTTGATTTAACATTGCTGTAAACATTTTTCATTTGTATCATGGGCGGCACTAGGGAGGGGCTAGCAGGTGCTTCAGCACCCCCAATAAAGTCCAAAGCACCCCAATAGCACCCCCAAAAATAATTATTGGAAGCAATTCAGGCTGTGAAAACTTATCTTGTTTTTTCCAGATATTAAGTCGTTATTTCAACACATCTCCTTATTTCGACATTATAAGTCGTTATTTTTCGACATAATATCTGTTATTTCGATATAATATCTCCTTATTTAGACATAATATATCGTTATTTCGACATATTAACTTGCTATTTCGACATAATAAGGGGACATTCTAATCTGCATTAAGCCCCATTATGCGTTTTATAATGGTTTTCTATGGGAGGAAAATGCTAAACATTTAATTAAACGCGTTGCGTTCATATTCTGTACGGTGTTCATTTTAGGACATCCTCAGACCTCAGACATAGGAAGACAAGGCATCATGCCTCAGACTAAAAGGCTTCAGTCATACGACAAAACGGCATCGCGCCTCAGACAGAAAAGCTTCAGGTCTCAGGAAAAACAATGTCAGGTGTCAGGTCTCGTACAATTAGGCGTCAGACGAAACAGCCTCAGACATAAAGACATCGGAGAAACGGCATCAGACAAAACAGCCTCAGACTAAAAGGCATCAGACATAAAGGCATCAGACATAAGACATCGGACGAAACGGCATCAGACAAAACAGCCTCAGACTAAAAGGCATCAGACAAAAAGGCATCGGACGAAACGGCATCAGACGAAAAAAGCCTCAGACAAAAAGGCATCAGACAAAAAGGCATCGGACGAAACGGCATCAGACGAAACGGCATCAGACAAAACATCCTCAGACAAAAAGGCATCAGACAAAAAGGCATCGGACGAAACGGCATCAGACGAAACGGCATCAGACGAAACAGCCTCAGACAAAAAGGGATCAGACTAAAAGGCATCAGCTATAAGGCATCGGGCGAAACGGACTCAGGTGGAGTTTAGAGGTTCGAATTGCCCGCCCCATGTGACGTCACATGTACGCGGTTCAGATCAGATGGAGGCGGTAACCCGACATGATATATTTGTATATTTTTTTTCATCAAATGTTACACTAATTATGTTGTATACAGAAAAGAACATGCATTTCGCGAGTTTTATTTGCACGTTTAAAAAGTTAGATGACATATTTCAACTAGCTATAGCTTGTAGGCTATGTTGGCAAACTATGGATAGTTTTCACGATCATGAAGTTAAAGCATTCTTTCGAGCTATTAGACTGCTTGATTAAAACTGCTTGAGCTTGATTTAACATTGCTGTAAACATTTTTCATTTGTATCATGGGCGGCACTAGGGAGGGGCTAGCAGGTGCTTCAGCACCCCCAATAAAGTCCAAAGCACCCCAATAGCACCCCCAAAAATAATTATTGGAAGCAATTCAGGCTGTGAAAACTTATCTTGTTTTTTCCAGATATTAAGTCGTTATTTCAACACATCTCCTTATTTCGACATTATAAGTCGTTATTTTTCGACATAATATCTGTTATTTCGATATAATATCTCCTTATTTAGACATAATATATCGTTATTTCGACATATTAACTTGCTATTTCGACATAATAAGGGGACATTCTAATCTGCATTAAGCCCCATTATGCGTTTTATAATGGTTTTCTATGGGAGGAAAATGCTAAACATTTAATTAAACGCGTTGCGTTCATATTCTGTACGGTGTTCATTTTAGGACATCCTCAGACCTCAGACATAGGAAGACAAGGCATCATGCCTCAGACTAAAAGGCTTCAGTCATACGACAAAACGGCATCGCGCCTCAGACAGAAAAGCTTCAGGTCTCAGGAAAAACAATGTCAGGTGTCAGGTCTCGTACAATTAGGCGTCAGACGAAACAGCCTCAGACATAAAGACATCGGAGAAACGGCATCAGACAAAACAGCCTCAGACTAAAAGGCATCAGACATAAAGGCATCAGACATAAGACATCGGACGAAACGGCATCAGACAAAACAGCCTCAGACTAAAAGGCATCAGACAAAAAGGCATCGGACGAAACGGCATCAGACGAAAAAAGCCTCAGACAAAAAGGCATCAGACAAAAAGGCATCGGACGAAACGGCATCAGACGAAACGGCATCAGACAAAACATCCTCAGACAAAAAGGCATCAGACAAAAAGGCATCGGACGAAACGGCATCAGACGAAACGGCATCAGACGAAACAGCCTCAGACAAAAAGGGATCAGACTAAAAGGCATCAGCTATAAGGCATCGGGCGAAACGGACTCAGGTGGAGTTTAGAGGTTCGAATTGCCCGCCCCATGTGACGTCACATGTACGCGGTTCAGATCAGATGGAGGCGGTAACCCGACATGATATATTTGTATATTTTTTTTCATCAAATGTTACACTAATTATGTTGTATACAGAAAAGAACATGCATTTCGCGAGTTTTATTTGCACGTTTAAAAAGTTAGATGACATATTTCAACTAGCTATAGCTTGTAGGCTATGTTGGCAAACTATGGATAGTTTTCACGATCATGAAGTTAAAGCATTCTTTCGAGCTATTAGACTGCTTGATTAAAACTGCTTGAGCTTGATTTAACATTGCTGTAAACATTTTTCATTTGTATCATGGGCGGCACTAGGGAGGGGCTAGCAGGTGCTTCAGCACCCCCAATAAAGTCCAAAGCACCCCAATAGCACCCCCAAAAATAATTATTGGAAGCAATTCAGGCTGTGAAAACTTATCTTGTTTTTTCCAGATATTAAGTCGTTATTTCAACACATCTCCTTATTTCGACATTATAAGTCGTTATTTTTCGACATAATATCTGTTATTTCTATATAATATCTCCTTATTTAGACATAATATATCGTTATTTCGACATATTAACTTGCTATTTCGACATAATAAGGGGACATTCTAATCTGCATTAAGCCCCATTATGCGTTTTATAATGGTTTTCTATGGGAGGAAAATGCTAAACATTTAATTAAACGCGTTGCGTTCATATTCTGGGCTCATCTGATTTTTTTGTAGTATAGCCTTTATAGTATGATTTTAGTATCATAATGATTAATACATGCACGCACAATTATCCGTGAACTTGATAAATGTTACAGATAGGCCTATGTTTTATGCACAAACAAATGCCTTTAAACTTATGTGTGCAAAATTCAGAATTAAATGATTGTGCAGCAATAGAGAGTCTGTAGGTCTACAATAGCCATTAAAAAAGCCATTTAGTTTCATATTCGTTAAAATAATATAATGTTATTTTTTTCCATGTTGAAAAAAGTGAACAGCGTGAGTAAGATATGTGCAATATATGGGTCTCAGAAATGATTTTGACCACTTCATTAAGTTTTGTTTTGTAGAAAGCCTTTCTTTAAAGTGAATTTCGTTTTGTATAAATTGTATCTTATTTTTAATACATTTTTCATCAGCCTGGATTTAATAAATAATACAGCAATATAATCATTAGTACATGGAGGCGCCGACGCCGTCACTTGCATTGCACGTGAACTGGAGCGCATCTCATCATAAACTAGAATGTACATTTCTTTTGAAGTGGTCAAAATCATGTCTGAGACCCATATATTGCACATCCTATCTTACTCATGCTGTTCACTTTTCATAATCAACATGGAAAAAAATAACATTATATTATTTTGACAAATATGAAACTAAATACGCTTATTTAATGGCTATAGTAGACCTACAGACTCTCTATTGCTGCACATTCATTTAATTCTGAATTTACTAAACTCCACCTGAGTCCGTTTCGCCCGATGCCTTATAGCTGATACCATTTAGTCTGATCCCTTTTTGTCTGAGGCTGTTTCGTCTGATGCTGTTTCGTCCGATGCCTTTTTGTCTGAGACTGTTTCGTCTGATGCTGTTTCGTCCGATGCCTTTTTGTCTGAGGTTGTTTTGTCTGATGCTGTTTCGTCCGATGCCTTTTTGTCTGATGCCTTTTTGTCTGAGGCTGTTTTGTCTGATGCCGTTTCGTCCGATGCCTTTTTGTCTGATGCCTTTTGTCTGAGGTTGTTTTATCTGATGCCGTTTCGTACGATGCCTTTATGTCTGATGCCTTTATGTCTGATGCCTTTTAGTCTGAGGCTGTTTTGTCTGATGCCGTTTCGTCCGATGCCTTTATGTCTGAGGCTGTTTCGTCTGACGCCTAATTGTACGAGACCTGACACCTGGCATTGTTTTTCCTAAGACCTGAAGCTTTTCAGTCTGAGGCGCGATGCCGTTTTGTCGTATGACTGAAGCCTTTTAGTCTGAGGCATGATGCCTTGTCTTCCTATGTCTGAGGTCTGAGGATGTCCTAAAATGAACACCGTACTCTGGCTACCACTTGTGCACACTCAACAATCACCACTCCTGTCTGCGATCTACCCTCATCAGTTTCTCCATAAAAGCCAGCACCACACACACGTTTGTCTGGTCTCGTCTTTCATACCTGAACACTTACCCGACTACCAACCTGTGGATACTTATCTGTCCCGTCCCATCCCATCTTCTGTCTTCCTTTGTCTTCTGATCATCTCGTCTTCAAGCCAGCCGGTCTTTCAGTCACCAATCATCTCTGCCAGCAAACATAAGAACAGTCATTACCCTGCCAGTGTCATCACATCGATCTACTTTCCAGTTACTCACCTGTTTACATCCCGTGTGTCTCTCAGTAAACTGTATTGGGATTTTACCTTTGTCTGCATTCTTCTGTTCCATACAGCGTGTACATAAACCTCTTAAACCCCATAAAAGGACATGCATACATGCATATAATCAAATAAAGGCACAAATATATTGATATGGTGGGTAAATTACAATGTGAACATGAATTTAGTTTGTTCATTTTAAAGCATTTTTGATTCATTTATAGATTTGTGCATGCTTTTTTTTTTGTTTTATACTAAATGAGCGACTGCCTTTATTTATCTTTTGCAGGCCCTCTGCAGGTGCAAAATTATGTTTTGCTCTCCTCTTTATGAAGGTCAAATACTCTAATATTTAAAAACTTTATTTCATGTCATCTGGAGATTACAAGCTCTTGGGGAGCTTACGTTAAGTTTGAAAGTGTTTTGTTCAGGCTCTGCAGACAGATAGAGGGAGACAGAAGATGGTGGTTATCATTGGAGTCATGGGCCCTGATCAGAGGCTTGGTGCTGGCTCTTATCTTAATGAAGCTGTGCTTATCATGAGCTCGAGGTCACTGTTATCTGTCTGACCTCTGACTGCACCCTTTCTGTCAATTAACCCACTCAAAAGTCTGTCAACCCTTTCACACTTACATACAGTTTCAATGAAAAGTTACTGTTCAGCTATTTTGATTGAAAAATGTAAAGGTTGAGACTTCTATTTTACATGTGTTCTGCAAAGGAACTCTATTGCCCATCTGAACTGAAAGATACTTGACCTTTTGGCAGCAGGGTGCCCCAATTTGGCCTCTTAATTTTTCTTTTTCTTCTTTTTCTTTATTTTATTCTTTAATACACATTTCTTTCCTGCAGACTCTTTTATCTTTTTCATCTTTTTCTTGCAAGCTTTCTTTTGTTCATACTTTCATTCTGTTATTATATACAGGATGTTATAGTTATATTTTGGGTACAGCAAAGTTGATGATCTGAAAAACAAGGTACTGGGAATGGTTGGAGTGGATCCAGCTAAAATGTTGAGGGGTTTAGCTTAAGAATTGAATTTGCCTATTATGAATGTGTGACAGAATTATTTGTTTTCTACCTTTTACAACTTTTAGAGAAAACTGGTGTTTAGAAGTATTACTGCATGTTGTATTGATGAAGAAGAATTTAGTATTTTTTTTAAAAACCTTTTTTGATTAATTTATTCAAAAAAGAAAAAAATCCAATAGACTTACACTACTGTTCTGGCGTCAGAAAGAAGTCACTTGTACTCACAAAGGCTGCATTTATTTGATCAAAAATACAGCAAAAAACAGTAATATTGTGACGTAATATAAGGACCCCCTTGGCTTCTTTCAAGAAGGTAGGGGATCTGCAGGCATTTTCGGTCGACGAATCGTGCCTGGAGTTCGGACCGGGTCTTTCTCACGTTGTTCTGAGACCCCGGTTCGGATATGTGGCCAAGGTTCCTACCACTCCTTTTGTAGATCAGGTAGTGAACTGCAAGCGCTGCACCCAGAGGAGGCAGAGCCAGCTTTCCTCTGTCCCATCCCCTCTCTGCGTTGTTACGTGGACAGAACGCAAAGCTTCAGGACCTCAGATCAGCTCTTTGTCTGTTACGGAGGCCTGCAGAAGGGGAAGGCTGTCTCCAAGCAGAGGTTAGCCCACTGGTTAGTGGATGCTATCGTCCGGACTTATGAGTCCCAGGACGTGCCTTGCCCACCTTGGTTGACGGCACACTCCACTAGGAGTGTCGCCTCCTCCTGGGCGCTGGCGCAAGGCGCCTCGCTCACAGACATCTGTAGAGCTGCGGGCTGGGCGACACCTAACACATTCACTAGATTTTATAGCCTCCGTGTTGAACCTGTTTCCTCCCGTGTACTCGCTATGGCTAACACAGTCTCATCCCAAGATGTCATATGACTGACGCTTTTGACCATACGTCAACATCCGACGTTTTAGGGTACCCTTTAACGTCAGTTAGATGACGATCCTAGGGCGTCATCTAACTGACGCTTTACCTTTAGCGTCAGTTAGATGACGCGGGTAGGTTTAGGTCTGGGGTAGGGTTAGGATTAGATAGCGTCATCTAACTGACGCTAAAGGGTACCCTAAAACGTCGGATGTTGACTTATGGTCAAAAGCGTCAGTCATATGATGTCTTGGGATGAGACTGGGCTGCTATGGCCAGTAGCGCAAGGAATTAGGTCATGACTCATGTCGGCTTGCTACGCCATTCCTGCCCCTTGGGCCGGATACGTGCGTCTTTTTGCTCCGTTGGTTCCCCAACATACGGTTAACCTCGTGAGTTCCTCCATCACCCCTCCGGCACCAGGGGAGGCGGTTCGCCCGGCGACAGATCTATTACCTCTCGTAGAGTTGTTATTAGACTGGGTGGCCTTACAGTGGTCCCTACGGCGACCCATTTTTTCCACGTTCCAGCTACCCTCCGGGTTAGCTCTGTGTCTTCTCTCGACAGACCTGTTCTGTCGTCCCTGCTGAGTATGCTCCCACCCCTCAAGCTGGGACTACCTCAGGGACTGCCATATGTTTCACTACCCCACGGGTTAGTACATATGTGTATTCCAGTGCCTCTCTTCGGGTGGGCAGGGGCTCCGCAGCGTTCCCTCCCACGGGTTGTGCACGCTTCCCCAGTGTTATCCAAATCCACTGAGCGGGTCTTGCAGAACAGCAGTGTGATTCTTCCTAGCTAGCTCCCGCCATAAAGAAAACTAAGAAACTGCTTTGGCGGGAAGCTAAGCTGGGCGCTGGAAGGGGCCAGCACCATGGCATTTTATTAGGGACGAGACGTATGAGTTCCCGAATGAAAGGAAACGTCTCGGTTACGTATGGTGACCATCGTTCCCTGAGGAGGGAACGGAGACGTCTCGTCCCATCGCCATGCTTGCTGTACCTTCGCGGAGGACTGGACACCGTCCGGCTGCTCAGCGAAAAGCATATGTGTGTGCGCTCGCTTCTGCTTTATACCCACATTGGCAGGCGGGGCGCGGAATGCAAGACCTGCATGCCAATGTTCATTGGCTCGTTTTAGTTCACTCAAAGGCAATTGGTCTCCCTAGCGTGATCCCAATTCGTTGGAAACTCCTCCGACGAGACGTCTCCGTTCCCTCCTCAGGGAACGAGGGTTATCATACGTAACCGAGATGTTTTCTATATGAAAATGTAATTTATTCCTGTGATGGCAAAGCTGAATTTTCAGCATCATTACTCCAGTCTTCAGTGTCACATGATCCTTCAGAAATCATTCTAATATGCGGATTTGATGCTCAAGAAACAATTCATATTATCCATGTTGAAAACGGACTCAATAATATCTCTAAAGAAAAACTTACTCACCCCAAACTTTTGAAAAGTATGTGTAAATTGAATGATTGTTTATTTGATTGGTTATTGTATTATTTTTGGTGGTATTAAATGGCTATTCTATACATTTTGTATACAAATGGCCCCTTGTTAAAATGTGTCCTGAACAGCCACCCAGTAGAATCATGACTTTATTGCGATATAGGATAATATGAAAGACAATATAGGATTTTCCTTCTAGACTTAGGCTTGACCTGAGGGTCGGTGCCACTCATATCTGTACTTACTGCAGTGCCACTTCCTTTAAAACTCAAGCCAAGCTGACAAAAAACGACAAGGCCAAAATCAGGTCACAAGCCAGTGCAGCCCTCTAGTGTGTGAGTGCACGTGTGTGTGTGTGTGTGTGTGTGTGTGTGTGTGTGTGTGTGTGTGTGTGTGTGTGTGTGTGTGTGTGTGTGTGTGTGTGTGTGTGTGTGTGTGTGTGTGTGTACAGGTTTACATTACATGTGTGTGTGTGTGTACAGGTTTATATTACATTGTGGGACCAAATTTCCCCACAAGGATAATAAAACCTGAGATCACCTACATTGTGTTGTTTTTTTTGTAAAAAAAAAAGAAGTTTTTTTTAAATGCAAAAGTTTTCTGTTATGGGGTTTATGGGTAGGGTTAGTGTAAGGGGATATAATATACCGTTTGTATAGTATAACAACATTTACACATGGAGAGTCCCCACAAAGATAGTGAAACCGTGTGTGTGCACGTGCGCGTCTGTGTGCGTGTGCGCACGTGCTTATTTATGTGTTTGAGGTGCCAACACAGATGAAATGTTAAATTGGAAGCTTCCTGTTCCATATTTCCACTAAGCACTCTCCTGTGTGCCATCAAGTGTTTCACAGGTGTAGTGCCACTCGTCTGTGGTCTCGACGGGACTTTTTTATTTAAATAGCATTATGCAAAATACCTGCTTTAATCATAATTAAACAGTACCAGACGGATATTTCTTTTGAAATGCTCTTATTGAAAACATATTGGATACACTGTAAAACACGATAGCCCCATTAAATAATTTTAACAGATAACTTCTCTTTAACTCCAGTCCAATGAGAGCATAGTGGTAACGTGGGGTGTAATAACCTCCTGACTTCTGCTGAGCAGCTTTCTATAAGATTCTAATGTGGGGTCTGAGCTCTCTGTTCCTGAACCCTTTTTAATTGGATTCTCCTTTGACTGGCTGCCATCACCTTTCTTCTGTTATTCATTTATCACTTGATTGTCACCATGGCGACGGGTTCATTCATTTTATTACAGGTACCTTTCACAAATGTCAAGCAAATCTGTGAAAATAATGAGGTTTTATGATACTTGTGTGGTTTTGATTATACATATTTTATTGAATTGACTAATGAGTGAGGTATGTAACGCTCAAATTGGTTCATTTTGTGATTAAACTTAGTTGGCATTCAGTCGAGTTGAAAAGTAATAGCCACAAATGTATCCGCTCAAAAGGCTTTCATTGTAACAATCTATTCAATTGACAGAAAAAGAAATTGTATATTCCATATAAAACATTTATATAATTTAATGGGGCATTTTTGATTTTTCTTTTTTTTTCCGCAAAGATTGAAAATTAAAAAATTGAAATTGAAAAACACAGACAGACATGTTCAAGTTATCACTCCAGACATATGCCCACACACGCACCCATAAAGCTGATATAATGGGCATACTAAATAGACTTATGGGAAATTAGCGTGTGTGTTTGTGTGCGTGGTGGATGATGATAACAGAGAGCTTTATGAATTATCCTCACTCTGACATGTTTATTGGTGTTATTTTCCTCAAAAGGCCTGATTCAGCACTAACTGTGCTGGCATTGTTTCTCATTCGCACAGTGAATCCAAGCACAGATTTGGAAATTGAGTGTCAGAAACTATAGCCAGTAATTATATTTTACAGCCTGCAATGCTGAAATGTTATTCCAAACCCATTTTTCATTTTGATCCCTTATCTGAATGTTAGTAAATGCTAAATAATTCCATGCACTATAAACAATTTAATCCTTTAAACAACAAATTGATTTAACAAATAAGATGACAGAATTGTACAGAATCATAATGTTGTTTGTTTGAACTTTACCTTTACTATTTTAATATTTCTTATCAATTAAGGGTGAAATACACTATCTTTATTTAATCAATACAAACTGATTGATTATCAAAAATTTGTCTGCATTACTAATATGCTCACTCTAAAAATTTATTTTATTTTATTGCCTTGCCTTGCCTTGCCAGAACCTCTGTCTGAAATGATCTGTTTTAAGCGGCGGCTCCTTTAAGGATTGTCAGTAAACAACCACTGTTATGACTGGCTAACATCATTGGATAGGAAACATTTGGGGCCCTATTTTAATGATCTAAGCACATGGTCTAAAGCGCACGGCACAAGTGCAGTTAGGGCATGTCCGAATCCACTTTTGCTATTTTAACGACAAGAAAAATGGTCGGCGCACCAGGCGCATGGTCTAAAAGGGTTGTCCCTATTCTCTTAATGAGTATTGGGTATGTTTTGGGTGTAACGTGCAATAAACCAATCAGAGTCTTATCTCCCATTCCCTTTAAAAGCCAATTGTTCTCGCGCCATGGAGGATTCGCTATTTACATGGCAGAACTTGCAAGCGGAAAAACTGAACGCTTCTGCGCGAGGTTAAAGCGCACGAGCAGACCATCTACAGGACAAAGTGTACGCGCGTTGTGGACCTGCCTATAGGTGCATATTACTAACACGCTCTTTAAATCACAAAAAAATATTTTGCGGAGTCTATTTCCGTTGCCTCAAAATAGCAACGCTCCAATAATGCGCCTGAACACACCTCGTTTCAGACCAGCACGCCCATGGGCACACAAATGGGCGCAAATGCATTTGCTAATTAAACAACGTGGCTGACGTGAAAATGATAACTGTGTCGGGCTGAAACTAGCAAAAAACATTTGCATTGCGCCTTAATTTTTTTAAATCTAATTGACTGTTGAAATTATGGTTTCCTCTGTTTGAAAAAAAAAAACTATATCAATATTTTTTTTGCTGTTGTTTTTTACTCATAATGGCGAGGACAGGAGGTGACACAAGCTGGACTTGCATTGACCTCATGAGCAGCACAACTTGAAGTGTCGAGTCATGCGCACTAGGCTACGGCTCTGGAAAAACACCAAATTCTCTTACTCACAATAGTGATTTGTAAGTGCTTTGTTCCTGCCCCTATTGTGTACTTTGCATGGCAGCTTTATTGCTCCATTGAATTTATAACCTATGGCGGATTTGATATAAGTCTCCACTTCACCTGTGAACAAACTCCCTAACTTCAATAAAACTCTCTCCGCAGATTCTGTCATTGAAGCCTGCTGGGGGACAGAAGGAGTGAGCAACTCTCAGTGGCTTTTCACGGCCATGAAGACATCTCTGTTCAATGTGATGCTCGGTTGAGAAGCCCCCTGCTGCTCTGAAAGCCTTTTAGATGCTTCAATGAATTTTTTAAAAAGACTTACATTGCGCTGTGAAGTACATTTCAAAAACCTGTGTACCAAGTAGGAGTTGGGGTGGGTCAGCCTGCTGAGATTTGACTGTTACACCGTCACAAGAAGCTCTTGCATGAAGGGAGTATAAACAAGGTAGGAATAACCATGTTTACTTAAAGGTACACTAAGCAAAGTTTTTCGTTTGAAATTAACAAGACACAAGTACATGAAAAATTCCTTTACAAATAACCTGCAATTTTATGTTTCAATCACAGATGGCGATAGAGAGCCCATAATTCTACATTGGCTCATTTTATTTTCTACTTTGAGGTCCACCAAAATAGGTCATAAATTAATTAATGGTTGTTTTTCAACCTCTCTCCCTTACCTTTTCCAGTAGTGGACCCACGGTATTAAGGTCCCGCCCATACTCCTGCAATCTCAAACACAGCTGTGAAGCGTGATAAGAACTACC
The DNA here is from genome assembly GCF_029890125.1 of Rhinichthys klamathensis goyatoka. Classification (NCBI taxonomy): domain Eukaryota; kingdom Metazoa; phylum Chordata; class Actinopteri; order Cypriniformes; family Leuciscidae; genus Rhinichthys; species Rhinichthys klamathensis. The sequence continues at coordinate 1,390,079 of NW_026606832.1, forward strand.
TAAAATGACAGAAACCATCTTTGTGGGAAAAATTATTTGAAGTGTAATTGGATTTTCTTTTTAATTTGGGTCACTTCCTATTCCATTACACGGAGAGGCTGGGGTTTATGACCTATACTGCAGCCTGCCACCAGGGGTGATCGAAATCCAAAATCTCATACTTATATACCTTATTATATAGTAGGCTAGGCGAAAAACAGTATGTGACAAAAAAAAAGTATGTCCAAATTCAAAGTACTCATGAAAGAGTAGGCAAAAAGTACCTGGATGACCTACTACTTCCGGCGAGTATGTGATTTCGGGCAAGCCTTGGTTTTATCCAAAACAGATTAATGTGAATCTGGCAACATTTTATTACATTGTTTTTTTGTACATATCACGGCAGTTCAGAAATGAAATGTTCGGTGAGTGGTACTAACTACTAAAGCAACCATGCCGAACCAAGTCTTTTACCATACCTGTGCGTTCTGCATCGCAAGTGCAATGCTGTACTAGGTGAGCTACGAGCCAGTTTAGTATGTCAGAAAAGCCAAACATATGGAGCTGCATGTGATGCAAATGTCAACATGTATTAGTTCACAAATAATATGGTAGAAATGTTTTGAAGTCATATTATTGTGCAAGGAACCACACTAAAATAACTCTTTATTAATCGATAATCTGAACCTGCTATCATAATTGGTTTGAGAAGTAATTAAGTCGATGGCGTTTACTGTCTCTAGTGGTCATTTTAGCCTGAAACTTCATTGAATTGCATGGGGTGCGTTTTTGAGTTTTGCACTAGGTTGAGGTAGGTTTTTCCAATGAGCCTAGGTTGCACTATAATGTAATGTCTTAATATTGGGATCCTTCAGAAAGGATCGGCAGAGCGGAAGGTGCTACACACAGCCCGGAAAAGCACAGTTTCCCTTTTCTACATTTCAGTTTGTTTTTCTAACTGTGATCTTCTATTGGTGATGATGATTCACTTTGTAGTCTTCTATCCATGCTCGCTGAGGCGGATCTGAAGTGTCACAGCTTTGAATGACACACCACGATGAATCACTATGAGTTTAGCAGATCAGCATACAGCCCAACCAAAAACCATGACAGATAAAAGTATTTTGTGTTTGCGTGAGAACGACCGTATGGAAGTGGACGTTCAGCCTTTGGTCACTGTCAATTATACCAAGTAGACAGAGGTATGACAGAGATATATGTGTTGAGACATGAACACTGTGTGTGTGGGCGAGGGGCACAGGACGCCTCCAGACATGTGCCACGCCTAGTGTTGATGGACATTCAGTGCATTAGGAGAAAATATTGAATAATAAGCTATGCAAGGAAAATATCCTTCTAAAATGAGCAAACAGCATCTATCTGCTCTGAGCCATCAGCAGCTGTCCTGAGGGCTGTTCCGCTAAACGCATTCATGCCCTCCGCTGCGGGCTGTTCTGTTAAACGCTCACGCCTCCCTCCACAGCGATGATGAGTCACAGTACCGGTCTGAAACGTTCAGAATGAATCTGGCTCAGGCGATGAAGCCGGGTAAAGAGGATTAGCTTTTCTCAAGGGTCCAGCCCTGCTTCCCTAAGATTGAGGCCTTTACATATTCTGGCATGATTTCATGTAGATTTTATGTGAATCTTTTTGCGAAAAGAAGTTGATGGCCTAAGGTTTTGGCCTTGCTTGTCAGAAAGAAATTGTTTTGTGTGTGTGGCTGTCAACATAATTTCTGCTTCTCTCTCTCTCTCTCTCTCTCTCTCTCTCTCTTGCTCTCTCTCTCTCTTTGAGCGCTAATGCTTGAAGATCCTAAAGAGGAGAGCAGTGTTAAATATTTCGCCATCTTCAAAATCAAATTATTGCAATTTGTATTAGAGACTTATTTGAAAATCAAAAACACACATACAGTATATATATACAAAGAATATATATATATATATACATTTTCAAAGTCTCTTATGCTCACTTAGGGTGTATTAATTTGATCAAAAATACAGTAAAAATGGTAATATTATAACAATTTAAACAACTTTCCTGTTTTAATATATTATAAAATGTAATTTATTCCTGTGATGGTGAAGCTGAATTTTCAGCTTTATTACTTCAGTCTTCAGTGTCACATGATCCTTCAAAAGTCATTCTAATATTCTGATTTGGTGCTCAAGAAACATTTCTATTTATTACATATTTTAACAGTTGTGCTGCTTTACTTTTTTGTGGACATTAAAGATTCCTGAAAAATGTATTCAATGAATCGAAAGTTTAAAAAAAACAGCATTTATTTGAAATAGAAATTGTGTGTAACTAAATGTTGTTACTGTCACTTTTATTTTAAAAAAATAATATTTTTTTACAGACCCCAAACTTTTGAATGGAAGTTGAATGAAATTACAGTAAACTGCAGCTCCCTCATAAGAACTCATATGAGTGCCATGTGTGTTTGTATACTATACATCTTTTATTATTTAAATAAAAACTATAATATTTTTTTTAATTTGAAGGTTTATTTTGGGTTTCCAGTTCAGAACTTCAGGAATATGTCAGAGTGCTGTCATACATGTCTACCACCCCTGCTGTGCCTGCGTCACGAAATGCTCTTTAAGTTCCCGGTGGCGGCGCACAAATGTGCTCTTGCACCTAAATTTGACGAGACTGATCGGTTTTGCACTAGACACTGTCAGAGGAGATGGAAGGCTGTCACGCTAACCCTCTCTGCCCTCGAGCCTTCGCGAGGAGGGAACTTTTTGTTCTTTTTCACACTCTCAGTTTGTTCATCTTCTCTGCTCTCTATATGCTAATCTGTATGCTTGTAAAGTTACATATGCATAAAATAACATCTGAAGAAAGGTGCCGGTGCGTCAGTTAGCTTACATAACAGATCCTCAAACCCTTATCACTTTTCCAGAGCAGCCACCTCATCAGAGAAGACGTCGGTTTCTATATAATAGATATATCACTATCGTATTTGAGCTGACGCTTTATCTTTAAAAACACAAATCATTTTATGAACATTGTCAAATTCAATGTTTAGTAAATCTCAAAATGTATATCTATTTTCATACAATTTTAGTGTAGGCTAAATAGTAGGCTATAGAATTTTAATATCGGACATTTATGTCGGTCATAACATAAAAATAATTATCTAGTGATGCAGTGAAATTATTTTTGTGTGTGTTTGTGTGTGTGTGTGTGTGTGTGTGTGTGTGTGTGTGTGTGTGTGTGTGTGTGTGTGTGTGTGTGTGTGTGTGTGTGTGTGTGTGTGTTCCTACTCCAATTTGTTTTTTGAAATATAAACGTTTAAAAAATGGCTGTAGTAATAACTTGTTTTCATTACAGATTTATTAAAACATAATTAAATTATATTTATTAAAATGTAATGAATATGTAATATAGTGCATATAGTTAGCAAAAGGCTCCTCCAAAGTTTTTTTTTTCTTGCTAACTAACAAGTTATGGACATTGAATGGCTTTTCGGAGGTACGTTACGTGACATTGTTTTATTGATGTCTTTCCGCTGTTAAGTCAAAGTCACCTTTATTTATATGGCATATTTTACAATACAGATTGTTTCAAAGCAGCTTTACAGTGTTAACAGAAAAATAATGCAATAAAGTTTGTTTTGACTGTACAGCAGCACTAGAAGAAGTGTCAAAGTCCAGCTTAAAGGTACAATATGTAAGAATTTTGAATTAAAATATCCAAAAACCACTTGTACAGTGTTATATATTTCTTTCAATTGTGTACTTCCATTATCCTAAATGTCTCCAAGAATTTGTAAATTCAGAGAAATTTGCAATTTTAAAAAGTCCCCGTCCCTGTTCACTTGTCGCCTGTCAATGACGTAATATCCGCGTTATCCCTGGTTTCCGCTCGTACAGCCATAGTAACCATGGCGACAGACATGGACAACTGCGTAGTGCGTTACGTCTAGCGGCACGCTGTTGTTGTTTCGCTCAAACATTATGGACCATGGCAAGCATGCTTTGCGACAAAAGGAGAACTAAAACGAGGATCAATATCGGCGTGGCGTTTCCGAGATGCCGAGAGCTATAGCGTCCGCAACTAACTTGGACTTGACAGAGCTTCACGAGTCACGTCTTGACAGAGACGCCGCTCTTGCATGTACTTTATTAGACAGGTGAGCAAATGTACATAAAACGAATCAATGTTATATAGCTCAACATGATGAAATGTTAGAATATGATGATCAGCATGTTATTCTAATGTTGATCTAGCTTACCGCTATCTCATATAGCAAACGAACTAACACATAGAATAACATTATAACTTTCAACACACTCAAATGCTGTTTAGTATGAAAGTGTAATGTTAGACCAAATGAAACAGTGCTGCATTACCTCACAAGTTTAATTCGACAAATAAACTGACCTGTGTGAGTACTAATTCAGCACTTGCAGGTAGTTCAGTAGAATTAAATGTCCTTATTCCTTTATATCCGCAGGACTCGCGTGTGGCGCTGATATCTGTCTCTTATTAGCAATCGCGACCTGCTTCAAACCACAGTCATGTTAAAAAACATCAATGTATTCACTCATCCATAAACATTATTAGATCCATCAGCATGAGAGCAAGTCCCATCATTCCGCTTATCACTGCGTCATCAATCTACGGCTTTGTTATTGTAAGAGGTTAGCGACCCCTATAGCGGTGAAAAAAAAAAGACATATTGTAGCTTTATGTAAGTTCAGTGTTGATTCATTTCGGTTGTAAAAACCATTAGTTAGTAATTTAGTTATTTTATATATGCAGTAGCTCTGGAGAAAACAGTGATGTCCTCGTCCAGCTCAGTTCCATTCTCATACAAATGGTGTCAATGCAGGCATATTGTTGAATATTAAAGGCCTCAACCAAAAACTTGAGGTAGGCTACTAATCCAGCAAATACAGTGACTAGTTATTTTTCAGAATTGCTCAACTCAGTACCTTCCCAACATGACTTTAGCAGACTTGCACACACAGAAGTTGTGTAAATCCAGTCAATCAGATTGAAACCAATGGTTTTCAGTTAGCACTTGCCGTTTTTGTGTGCAGTAAGCATTAGGCGGTCCATAAACGGACTGTGGGTGGTCTGTGGGCGGGCCGCCTGAGGCTCAAATGAGTACATTCTGTACCATATATCCTGCCAGAAGAATCTGCATCCTGCTCTGAGTTTAGCTGAGGTCTTCAAAGAACAAGCTCTACCTAAACCATTCTTAAACCTCACCTCAGCCCAAACCTAAAGTCAGCTGCAAACCTATAACCGCTCGATGACATCACAAAATATCACTCCTATCAGGCATTGCAAAAATCTAACTGTTCCTGCTGTATGTAATCGAACACTTGTATGCAACTCTCGCATCTCAGATTTGTTTTTCTCTCCCAGAAAAGACTCTCACATATGTCTTCTTTAGAAGAGATCACAATAATATCGCACACTGTTCCGAACTGTGCTGAGTTTGAATGTTATTTGTAGTGTCTTAACTTCACTGGAAAGTTGCTAAAATCTCTGCAGAGCAAAGGATTCTGTGATTTCTTTTCACCTAATGCAACATTAGAGCGAAAACAACAGTCAAACAAACAAGCAAGCCTGTACAACACTGGTGGGGAAAAAACAGCTAGTAAGACAGCAGTCTGTCTCTGGTAAACAGCAGTCTGTCGAGCCAGAGAACAGTTGTGTATGTGCGTCACATATTGCCTGGTAAATCTTCACAAGATCAGAAATAATCCTCCTCTCTCTTCCTTTTTTTTCACTCTCACGCCATCATTTAGCCATGCCTGAAACATGAAATGACTTCCCTTATGTTATTTCGAAGGCACTTTCTTACTTTTCTGATTCGATTTTTTTGATTGTGTAACTGTAACCCATACCTGTTACAGTTAAGTGTGTCTCAATGTATTGAGGCACTGATTATGTACTGTATTGAAACCACTTATCTGTATTTTACAGATCAGTGATTTAAACAGTACAAATGCATTAAAGAAAATACTAATAAAAAAAATAAAGCCAGCATGAATATGAGCTGCTTCTCTTTTTTTAACTTAAGGACATCAGTCAGTGTTTTGCCCAAAAGTGAAATGTAGAGTGTGGAAGTAAAAGTCCGTTAGATGTTGAGTGAATAAATGGAAAAACTGATCAATTCAGTTCAATTCCTGAATATGAATGTGTTCATAAAAATTCGATTTTGATGTGCACAAAAACTTTACTAACATTATAATTAGACCTCAGGGGGGAAATTTTAAATAAGGGAATCATATCATACAATTTTTTTTATTAAGACAAAAAACGGAAGCTTTTTTTCCCCAATTTGACCACTTAATAAAAAAAAGATTTAACTTCAGTGGGTTACTAATGTAGCTGATTAACTGTAGATGAGCTCGACTGCATGTTTTTAGTTATGTTGTTTTGACTTTCATCTCATCTGTATGAAATACCAGTTTTCTTCAAAGGAGTAAGAAAGATGTTGTTGTGAGTGCTATTATTCTTACATTTTGCTATAAAGGCATCATCATTTTTACTTCTCTGCTATGACATAAGTGGCCTAATGTTATCAGTTCTCAGCTAATTAGGATAGTTTCTCCTTTCATCCATGGTTTTGAGAAACGGTTTGGACTCTCGGCTAATGAGCTAGTCTTAACACATTCCATTGTACATAGACATGAACAGAACTCTTTAAATATTTCATTTATTCAGTCTTCCTCGTCCAATGGGTGTTGTCATTCTCCTCAAAGCCGGAATGTTGTTTTTTAAAAGAATGTTAAAAGTTTGTGGCCTCATTTCATGTCTATAAGACAGTGTTTTTTAAAGAATTGAAAAACAAAAGAATAAAAAAACTGGTTGGTTCAGTGGTCTTGCAGGATAGAAATGTGGAATTACATAACACATCCAGTTCAATTCATGTGGAGACAGAATGTCAGACACATTTGGTAATGGAATGTGGATAAGATGCTACTGTATCTCACATGCTTTTATTTTTTATTTAGGTCTGAGAAATGGTGCTAATTGCAAGTGGGTTAGGAAGAATTTGACCCTCCATATTATCCTCTTAAAAACTAGATATACTTAGCAGCTTGCAAGCCTGCGTTTATTTGATCAAAATACAGACAAAACAGTAATTGTTATGAGGGTGCAGATAGACGAACCCAAAAGCAGACTGAATGCTTTACACACAATTTATTGAAGACAAAACAAAACCCAAGAGGGGGCAAAACAAGACTAGAGGCAACAAGCAAGACTAAGACTAGATAATGAATAAAGACTTGACTAGAACTTGACTAGGCAGGAACTAATAACAAAAACTCACAATACATTAAACTGGATTCTAGACAAAGTACTCACAGAAGTATGCTATAAAGATAAACACACGATGATCAATGATAGACAGAGTTTGACAATGAACCGACAAAGGACAGCAAACACAAGGGGATAATATAGGGAGACACTAATGACAAGAACAGGTGAAACTAACTAGACAATAATGACAAGACGAGGATAACAAGGGGACGGTACGTAATGAGACAACACAAGCACATGGCCCAAGCAAAAGGCCACGTGCTTGTACAAAACATGCGTCTGCCATGATCCTGCCACAAGACTAGAGAAATCAAAGACATGATGGCAGAATCATGACAGTAATATTGATGCAAAGCTGAATTTTCAGCATCATTGCTCCAGTCTTCAGTGTCACATGATCCTTCAGAAATCATTCTAAATGCTGATTTGATACTCAGTTATTATTAATGTTTGGATTAATGTTACTTTTTTCAGGATTCACTGATGAATAAAGAGTTGAAAAGAACAGCATTCATTCATAATATAAATATTTTCTAACAATATAAATCTTTACTATTACTTTTTTATCAATTTAACACATCCTTGCTGAATAAAACTATTATTTCTTTTTTTTAAAGTCCAAACATTTGAACGGTAGTGAATATTGTTAAAACATTTCTATTTTAAATAAACGCTGTTCTTTTTAAACTTTTTACTCATCAAAGATATACTGAAAAAAGTATCACAGGATATATAAAAAAAAAAATATTAAGCAGCACAACCGTTTCCAACATTGATAATAAATCAGCATATTAGAATGATTTCTGAAGGATCACACTGAAGACTGGAGTAATCACTGATAAAAATTCAGCTTTGCATCACAGAAATGAATTATAATTTAAAGTATATTCAAATAGAAAACTGTTATTTTAAATTGTAATAATATTTCACAACATTAGAGTTTTTTTCTGTATTTTTTATCAAATAATTGCAGGCTTAATGACCATAAGAGACTTCTTTCAAAAATATTTAAAAATAGTAATGTTTCCAAACATTTGACCAGTTATATACGTATATATATATATATATATATATATATATATATATATATATATATATATATATATATATATATATATATATACACTCACCGGCCACTTTATTAGGTACACCTGTCCAACTGCTCGTTAACACTTAATTTCTAAGCAGCCAATCACATGGCGGCAACTCAGTGCATTTAGGCATGTAGACATGGTCAAGACAATCTCCTGCAGTTCAAACCGAGCATCAGTATGGGGAAGAAAGGTGATTTGAGTGACTTTGAACGTGGCATGATTGTTGGTGCCAGAAGGGCTGGTCTGAGTATTTCAGAAACTGCTAATCTACTGGGATTTTCACGCACAACCATCTCTAGGGTTTACAGAGAATGGTCCGAAAAATAAAAAACATCCAGTGAGCGGCAGTTCTGTGGGCGGAAATGCCTTGTTGATGCCAGAGGTCAGAGGAGAATGGCCAGACTGGTTCGAGCTGATAGAAGGGCAACAGTGACTGAAATAACCACTCGTTACAACCGAGGTATGCAGCAAAGCATTTGTGAAGCCACAACACGCACAACCTTGAGGCGGATGGGCTACAACAGCAGAAGACTCCACCGGGTACCACTCATCTCCACTACAAATAGGAAAAAGAGGCTACAATTTGCAAGAGCTCACCAAAATTGAACAGTTGAAGACTGGAAAAATGTTGCCTGGTCTGATGAGTCTCGATTTCTGTTGAGACATTCAGATGTTAGAGTCAGAATTTGGCGTAAACAGAATGAGAACATGGAACCATCATGCCTTGTTACCACTGTGCAGGCTGGTGGTGGTGGTGTAATGGTGTGGGGGATGTTTTCCTGGCACACTTTAGGCCCCTTAGTGCCAATTGGGCATCGTTTAAATGCCACGGCCTACCTGAGCATTGTTTCTGACCATGTCCACCCCTTTATGGCCACCATGTACCCATCCTCTGATGGCTACTTCCACCATGTCACAAAGCTCTAATCATTTCAAATTGGTTTCTTGAACATGACAATGAGTTCACTGTACTAAAATGGCCTCCACAGTCACCAGATCTCAACCCAATAGAGCATCTTTGTGATGTGGTGGAACGGGAGATTCGCATCATGGATGTGCAGCCGACAAATCTGCGGCAACTGTGTGATGCCATCATGTCAATATGGACCAAACTCCCTGAGGAATGCTTCCAGCACCTTGTTGAATCTATGCCACGAAGAATTGAGGCAGTTCTGAAGGCAAAAGGGGGTCCAACCCGTTACTAGCATGGGGTACCTAATAAAGTGGCCGGTGAGTGTATATATATATATATATATATATATATATATATATATAAGCTCAACTTGTGTCAAACAGGACAACAAGGGGCATCTGCTTGAGCAGTCTGAAATGTATTAACTTATAGGTTTATAGGTCATATGGACCAAGTTTATAACACTATTTTTAACCACCGCATTAAAATATGCACCTCTGCTCAGGCACTACATTTGAAAATGAGCTGTAATATCATTGGTACATTTACAGAAATGATTAATGTGCACAGTCCCTGTAAAAAGTAAAAACAAAAACTCTCCTTTTGTGTTCCACAGAAGAAATAACAACATATGGTATTGGAACGACATAAGGGGAAACTATGAGTAAATTATGACAGAATTCTCAACTTAATTTTGTGGTCGTCTTTGCAGAACACGGCTGTTATATCAAACCGAGGCAGTCGCTGTCCTTCTGCCAGTTAAAAAGTAGGTGGATCAGCGGCGCTCTGCTTTAGGCTACATCAGATCTAGGTCTAGATTCAAAACGCAAAACAATCTGCTAACCACGGAGCCTTTGGGCAGGTTCTGACACAGACAGAGAGGTTCCAGGAAGCTCCGGAACAGATGGAATATTGCTGATTACTCGTCTAATTCTAATATTCATATCGTCACGGAAAACTTTTCCGAATCTTTGAGCAGGGCCTTAATCAGTATTGTAATACTGCTCCCGGTGATATATGAATTATGAGGATGCTGATATGGGCCATTCTTCATCCTTTCTGCTAACAAATGAATGTGGCCAACTGGGTGACTTATGCAAATACTGTAGATGTGCTTTAGAACAGCTCAGGTTGTCTCACATCTGGACTTATTTAAGACTGAGGATTGACTCATTAAACTGTGATTTTATGAACTGTCTGCAAGTGTAATGTTAATAAACTTGAAGGGAACCTGGATTATCAGTTCATTTACCAAATCTTTAAACAGTTTTAAAGGTGCACTATAAAAAATTATATGATCAATAAGTTATGACAACATAAGTTTTTACATTGCTTTAACTCGTCAAAATAAGTTAAGAAAAGTTATACAAGATTAAACAAATTTTTAAAGTCAGTTTAATGTAATTTTAAGTTGACATGATTTAAACATCCAAGTTGAATGTACTTAAAAATTTAAGGCAGCAACTTTTTTTTTACAGTGTGTGGGCAAAAATATGCCGTTTTTGTGTCCCTTTAAATGCAAATGAGCTGCTGCTTCAGACAAAATGGTAAACATTGGTCAATTGTCACCTGTTTTAATGTGATGTAAGCAGTTGTTCGTGGAGAGTTTCTGTTTTTTTTGCCAGTGGAAAGATTTGTGAGGATTATTTTGATGCCTTTCTACCAGGAATATTAATGCCCTATTAACTGGCATGGCTATGGTAATCACATATCTATAAATGTAAATAAAATTAGCACACTGATTTGATGATATTCTGGGCTTTCTGTTGTTATTTGTGCTCTTCTGTAAACCCTTATGGTGCAAATTAGTCCATCCAAACAAAACTATTTTAGTCTCAGGGAAACGTCTCTGAAAATTAATGAGAACTGAGTGAGATGCAGGGAGCAATGAAGTGTGAATGCAAAAGATGAGCACAATTTTAGACGGCACATGCATGGGGTTTATTCTCAACTTTTGGATTTCTGTTTGGGTTACTTTGTGTTACAGTCATTGGACAGACACATTATTCTAGGTCTGGGTTCCTTGGCGGTGAACAAAAACACTATTTTGATGCTCAGCCCTGATGTCGTTTTGTAACTTCTCCTGTGTCTTAGTAATTTTCTCAGTCTGTGAGGCGTGCATTAACCGCATCTGAAGCTCTGCGTCAGTGTTCATCACAATTGTCTTATAAAGACTAGCTGAGATTTGGGCTCTCGTTTTGACTTTGTTCCACTCTTTCTCTCTCTCTCTTTCTCTCTCTGGGTCTCTGAGTTAAGTGTAGCTTTGACTTGACAGCACAGTGGATTTAGAAGTACTAAGAGAGGATCACATCAAAACTTCTGGAGTCACATGTTCAAATCTGGAGTCACTGAGCTCATGTCAGGGAAAAGAGTGCTGGGAATTCTGTAAGAGCTCCTCGCTAAGGCTTTTAGATGACACTTTAGAGCGTGGCTGTGCTCTCATAAACATGAAAGGACTATACTGTGCTCTTCGAGTGAGAAATGTATTAGATCAGTGACACTAAACTGAAATAATTTAACTAAGATACACCCACGGGACAATTTGATACTCAGAGGTTGCTCTTTCGTAGCTTTAGAAACCCTATAAAGCAAGGCTGTCCATTCGATGGCCAACTTGGAAATGATAATAGTATGCTTTTCTCTCTCTTTTCTTTCCTTTTCTTTTTTTGTATCGGTGTCTGTCAATAAAATAAAAAAATTTGTGTGCTAAAAAGCAGTTAAATGACACTTTTTAACAATATTAGATTACAAACTGCTATTATTTACTTACAATATAATAATAATAATAATTATTAATAATCTCATTATTATTATTATTGTTTTTACCTTTTTTCTAAACTTTCTGCTGACCCTTTCTCTTTTTTTGTATCATGTCTGTCAATAAATTAAAAATAATCTGTGTCCGAAAAGAATTCAATTGCAACTGTTAAATTCAGCACACTTTAACTATTTTTTTGCTTGCTGTTATTATTATTATTATTTTTATTTTTTTATTTTATTTGTATCGTGGGAATGAAATACAATTATTTGTTAGAGCAGAATGAAATGGCAATAATTTTAAATTCCGTACATTTTTCTGCAGTCCCTTAAGCGACCAAATGCCTTGAATAATTTAATCTTGGAAGGATTTGATGCGTAATTTGTTCTTTGTGAAATTGCTGACTGTTTATCGAGGACCTTTTTGAGCACTTGAGGAGAAATGTGAAAAGAAAACTGATGAAACATAAGACTCAAGAAAAAGTTTAGATTTGATTGATTCTCATTGCTAGGAAAAACAATTAAGAGATATTTAAAATATTTCTTTTGTGACATTTCTCTCCGGGAAAGTCTTGTGAAAACAGTTAGCTCAAAAGTGTATCTCAAAACAGCTGTCGTTTTGCAATATTGCAAGGCAATAATTGGGAATGGCTACCAGGCTTGTAACCAGATGGTTTCTGGTTCGATTCCCAGTTCCCACTAAGAGTAAGCCAAGAGCCACCACCGTTATCCAAAGCATTTGATCCCAGATAAATGACACTCTTCAAGATCGTGTGAATATATGAAGATGTAAATTCAATTTTGCTGCATCATACTTTGCCTGTGGCTGTGCACTTCCATCCCCTACCTGTAGGAGGTGCTGCTATCTCACCCATACATCACCTTTTTTCTGTTTTTCATTTTAATTTTTTTCTCTTGTCAAGCCCTAGCTGTCATGCTGCCAGGTGTCCTTGAACTATTGAATTAGTAAATAACCAGGATAAAAGGATTATAGAAACTAAGAGCTTTAGGAGAACAGGCGACATTAGATTTATGATTGATCTGGGAGGCAGGGACTGATGGAGGAGGGGGGACGGAGGGCAAGAGGGATTCAGAAGGTAGACAGAAGAAACAAGAGAGCCCTTTCATTTTTCTTTACCTAGCCATTTTTTCATCCCAACCTGCCTCCTCTCCTTCTCAGACTCATTTTTTGAAGTGTCATCACCTCTTGCGCTCCAGGACTCCATGAGGGACACTCCTTCAATTCATTGTCCTCCTGCGATTTAATATTCTTGTGTTTAATATGCTTGTATTTAATTAAACAGTCATTGTGCTGCCTTAACGAGAAGCTGGAGTATATAGCGAATAAGCAATGCAAATCTGTCGAGATGAAGAGCCTTTTAATTTGAACTAAAGTTAAAGATAAAGTGTGTGATTTCTATGCCACTAGCCTCACCTAATGGAACTGCAATATGATGACTGTTATCAAAGTTTCATGAACTCTTTCCCTGATGTGCTATTGGTCAGACAATCAGATAGCCCCACCCCCAAACTCATGCCATTGGCTGAGTCAGTGTTGCAGTTTTTGGGAAGGTCGTGCAAACAAACAGCGCAATATTTTGATAACACAGAGACACTGGCTGTGTCCGAAATCACCCCCTAAATAGGACACTATTTTGAGGGGTCAGCCATTTGTAGTGGTGTCCGAAACCATAGTGGACGTTATTGAGTGCACTTATTCAATCAACAAGTGTACAACCGATGTAAACACAACGGCTAAAGAATACCCATAATGTACTGTGACTGTCGCGCCGAATGATTTCCGGCGTCTCGCCAGAAGATGGCGCCTGCAGGTGAATCGTCCATCCATTTTCCAAACCGCTGCGTAATATCATACAGGTATAAACTCCTTTTTACTTGATTATTAAATTGTTTAATCAAGGTTTAAACATGCTAGATTCCATGACAGAGTTCAATATAAATCTTTTCATTGCTACTGGAGCTGCCATTTTGCTAAGCTTCAAATAATTTTAACAGCAAGCACAAACTATAGGCTACAAAAGCGGCAGCCCTGCCGGCGCACCCAGTGTCCGAATTCACTCACTCGTTTTCATTCACTCCTTCAAGTGGACAATATTAGTGGAGTAATATAGGGACTAGTGAATGAGGGTATAGGGGGCGATTTTGAACACAGCCACTGTGTTTACACTTTTCAGGGAATCAAACCTTGATGTTGACACTGTTTATTGCAGTTTTGTTTTCAGGGTGGCAAGCTTGGGTTGGTTCAACTTGGGATGTGAATGCAATTAATAATTTAATTACTTAATGAATTCTTGAAAGAATTTTATATTAACATTTTAAATTAGAAATTAAGATTACCCAGGCACTACTGCATACTGCAAAGTATACACATGCTGCTATAGGCCTATGGAACAGTGTACTATTATACTTATTTTACTATTTCTGCAGTATGTACACTACTGTTTAAAAGTTTGAGCTCAGTAAGGTTTTCTAAAATAATAAATTAATAGTTTTATTTAGCAATGATGCATTAAATTGATCAAAAGAAAACAGTTTGAAATTATAATAATATTTCACAATATGAATGTTTTACTGAATTCTTGATCAAATAAACATAGATAATGTGCACAGCATATAAAGAATATTTGACAAGCTACTATATTTGCCAAAATGTCAGTATACAACAGAGCAAAATGAACATAGTGTATCGCACAATGCAATGCAGTCGACTTGACCCTCCGCTTATATATACTGTATATATACTAGTATTATGCCTACTGTTTTGCAAATTAGTTTAAAATAGTAGGCAGTATGCTAGTAGTATGCAGTAGCAAGTAATATGCATTTCGAACATAACCACTGCCTTCTATTTTTCCATTTACTTACTATTTTTATTTTTGTAGCATGTAAAACAGTAATCAGCCAGTTTTATTATTGTCACATGACCATACTATATTGCATCTTTCATGCAAGGAGTGGTGTTCAGTTATAAATAAAAACTGTTGTTTTTCCTTCTTAATTCAGTGTTGTGTAAAAATATCTCAATAATAAAATAATTGATAAAAAAAAGAAAAAAAAGAAAAGAGGATATTTTGCCTCCGATTTGTGTCAAGGAAGGTCAAGTTGAACGCATTCCATTGTGGGACATGGTATTCTCACACTGTGCTCTCATTATATATTGCACAATCTTTGCACATATTGGAAAATGTAGAAGGTCATCCAGAAATTCCAAGCATACAGACAACTGTGCGCAGTGTATATACTGCAAAAAAAAAAAAAAAAAACACAGACTGCTGTTCCAGTCAATATATACTGTTTTCTGACTTTCAAACGTCTCTTTTTTTCATTTCAAACTTTTAAGTTTCACTAACATTTAACATAAGCATAACAGAGAGAGAAGATCAGTTGTGTGTGCTTTGAGACTGTATTACAGGCTCTAGACTGCTGATATTTCATGTAGTTCAGGTCCTGTCTGTACTGTAATCTTGCATAAACGTCCTTCCTTTTGTGAATGACAAAACTCGATTTTATCCCAACTCATGGATCATCTCTAAGATTTTCATCAGGTGCCGAAGGGGAACAAAAAGGACATTTTTCCTCAGTAGGGTTTAAGGTTGATCAACCATTTTCTGGCCTGAGACAGTGTCGCTTTGTTCTATAATGTTTCTGTTATAGTACACATCTTTTTAAGTGTGTGCAAGAAAGAAACTGAATGCAGTGGAAGTGTTTAAGTTATAGGCCCCAACCATAGGGGGCGCTATAGCAGGCGTTAGCATAAACTCATATTTTTCCACAGTCAGTTTTCTGTTTCAGATCAACTACTGCCATAGCGTAGCAACAGTTTAATTAGGCTTTACTATCTGTCTCTGTAACAGAATTCCCCCTCAGGGTTCAATAAAATATGTCTGTCTATTCAAAGATGTCCTGCATGTCCCTGAAGAAATTATGCTTATTTCCACAGTGTGTGAGAGTACGTAAAATATATGTAATTGAGAAAGTGCTGTATCTTGGCTGCCTTTTATATTCAGAATTTAAATCAACCAAGTGATTTAATGTGAATTATTATGTTTCTGCAGTAACGCCATTTGGTTCAGAAATGAAAAGCTGTTTCTAGTGTGATCATTTCCCAGGTTAAACATCACCTGATTTATACTTTGTTATTTTCAAGCAGAATCCAAACAGAAGCATCCAAAACCATCAGCGGTGAGACCACATTTCTCTTTAATGTTCTTTAGAAACAGATTTTGAGTGGTGTTTCATAACAGACAGAAAGTTTGAGTCATGAAAAAGGGGGGAATAAAGATGGACAGACTGAGGAAGACGGGAAAGGTGTTAACATGGTGCACTTGTATGCTTAAAATTGCAGTTTGACGACAATGTACAAAGAAAAAGTACATGAATACAAAATAACTTCATTTTCCCCCGACAATGTTATACGCAGTCTTTTGTTAGTATGTGACATATTCTCAAACAAATAAATGTTCACAATGGACATGTCATTATAATTTCTGTTCACTTTTGTATAAAGATAGAAAGTCTTTAATGGGGACCAGTTAGAGGTGGGGAAAGTGATATTACCCTACCTGTCCAGAGGGGGCTCTATGATTTTTCATTGACGTTTAATATCTCAGATTTAGGATGTCAATTCAGACGTGTTCAATGGCTTAACAGCGGCAGAGGTCAGAGATGGTGAGTGACAGACATGTTTTTCTATGGCTTGCAAGGATTAATCTGGATCACAAGGATTATTACCTCAGAACTTGCGTTGGCTTTCTGGAACTGTTCAGTTTCTACTCTTAAAACCTGAATGGGAAATGGCATTTTTGGGCCATGGTTTCCCTCTGGAGTTTCTAATGGGTTTTCAGAAGGTAGTTTTTGATTTATGAGTAAAATAAAGGCTGTGGTCACCATTATATTTGTCACATTTTGTTCTATACCATAAATTTACATTTCTTTTTACAAACGCTTAGTTGCTAACAAGTGGCTACATAAGGACTACAGTGATTGTTTGGCCCATCAAGCATGCAAACTCACATTCTTGTGGTACCTGTAGTTGTAGTCCCTATTTAGCTACGTATTTACAATGTGAACTTATTTATAAAAATAAAAATAAAACAGTTTACAACAATTCATGTTGCAGGTGTGACTATGTAACTTATGTACGAAGAACAAGTCTTTTCACATTAGGGCCATTTTCATCTGTTCCTCTACATGCTAGTACTGCGAGAGATGCTAGCACTGCGTCTGCTCCTTTTCTGGGTGTTATTTATATTTCGTCAAGAAAGTCTAAATGTTTGAGATGTTTGCCCTCCTCCTTAGCGATTTAAATCAAAAACTGCTATTTCAGAAACCCGTAGGAACTTCCTTAGGGAATCTATGGCGAATTAGTCTTCCAGGTTAGCCTCAACATCATAACTCTGCACAGCTCTCTTTCCCCCTTTGTGAAGCGTTTAATTTTCCCCAAACTGTGTCATGAGCAGATCCTAATGTAGTGTTGTTGTTTCCCTTCTAGGTTAGCACATTATTGCAGCTGAGTAACAGATAACACATGAGGCTTTTTGCATGCGCTCCACTTGACCTTTTCATGTCTTAACTTTTTTCTTCCAGTTTTTATGCAAAATACTATCTTAAGGGCACAATCAACGAATAACAACACACACAAACCCAGAGCCATACCATAATCCTTCATAAACTCTACTTTTTCTCTCACTGACCTTAAAGTATGCCAGCATAGCAGCTTCAGAACAGTAGAATGCTATTTCACCATGTGACAACAAACAAAAACTTTTGGTTTTGTTGGATTAGCGTGCTAACCCTGTTAGCATTTGTTGGGGCTGTACGAACCAGCTTTAATGTGCGAATATTGCAAATGCAACCATTTTTCTTATATATATGTTAAAAAAACAACCTCATAACTAACACAATCCCTCATCTGTGTGCTTGGTTGTCATTTTTATCTTGTCAGGTGCTAAATGTGTTGACAACAACCCTCCCTCAGAAACCGGTAGAGATGCTAACACATTAGTACAGCAGTTCCATGTACATTTGTGTAAATGGTCTATTTATGTATATAGCTCACACTCCTCCTCCCCCCTCCCCCTCTGGGCTGTAGCCTGTGTTCAGGTCGAAGGTCAGGACAAGGATTTGTAGGTTTTAATAGTGGTAAGCTTGACCAAAAAGGGCTGCTAATTATTCTGCAGAGGTGTGATGTACAATTGAATGTAGTTAACAAATGCACAATTTATTTTAATTTTTTTACTGAATATGCCCTGGTAAATCAGCAGCAACAGGGAATGGTGTAAAAATGGTGATGATCGAGGAGTAGTCCATTTAGTGTCCCTCTCTCGCCCACAAACTCCAGAGTGTCTTCTCATCTCCGGTTTAATTCCAGGCCCGTAACTTTGCACAAGTCCTCTGTCCCTCAAAAGGGGCTCGCTGACGTACACATGTACACACACACACAAACACACACACACACACACATTCGCACACTGAAGTGTTGGAGCCAGAGTAGACAGAGGGCTAAGTTTTTTTCGGTAAAACCATTTGTACAGGCTTCCACAGGCTCAGCGGAAAATAAGGGCAGTGAGACACACCAATAAGTAAAGAGGGATGATGAAATAAGGTGCCAAGAGGGACGTCGCCCTGCTGCTGTTTGTTCTTTGCACATTACTAGGGGGCCCCACCGAAGTCCGTGGGATGCACTTGTTCTTACGTCTTGGCTTTGACTGGTCATATTTGTCGCCCGATTCCTTGTTGGCTAAATCCTTTAGGTTATACACCTCGTTCGGACCATTGCCCTTACGGCTGCGATGCCTCGTGCAGTTCCTGTTGCGTCCCGACTTGGGCGGTCGAGGGAGCGGTGACGGGGAGGTGGGATAGTATTGATCCTGATGTGGCAGGTGAGGATGATGATGATGATGATTGTGTGATCGGTGATGATGATCTTTCTTCAGCGACACCCCCACATCTCCCTGGCTGCTGGATTTGCTCTGGTGGAGCGATTCCGAGCCCGTACAGGAGGGAAGCTCTTCTTTTGTCAGCCGTTTCAGATCCTTTCCCGCCAGCTCCGGCGGAGCCATGCATATTAATGAGGAGGTGGAGCCACGAAAGCGCCGCAGCCAATCCCAGAGCGGCACGGCCTTGCAGTCGCACTCCCAAGGGTTGTCGTTGAGACGCAGGTACTCCAGCGCCGGCAGCTGAGTCAAGCTCTCGGCTGGTAGCTCGGGTAAGGAGTTGTTGAACAGGTAGAGAGTCGTCAGGCGCCGCAGGTCATGGAAAGCCTGTTTGTGAACCCACTGGAGCCGGTTCTGATGCAGCAGCAAGCGATCGAGGGCCCCTAGGCCACGGAAAGTGTTCTGGTGGAGGCTCCACAGCCGATTTCCATGCAGAAATAGATGGCTGAGATTCAGCAGATCAATGAACATGTCATCCTCAAGAAACTCCAGCTGGTTGTTCTGCAGAACGCCAAAATAAACAGCAACAGTCAGTAGCAGGCTCAGAAAAAGCAAGTCCCAGATATGAATATACAAAGCAATCAGTTTTTGTCTTTTGATGAAATGTCCTGTTAAATTTAGTCAATTCATGTCGTATTCATTAGTTTTAGTCCGTTTACAAAAATAGCTCAATCAAATTTTAGTTTAAAATGGTTTATTTATCATATTATTATTATTTTTTGCTATCTTCTGCGAAATATAAGAAATGTTTTTGTTGTTGATGAGATTAGATGATGTTGATGAGATTAAAACTACAAATCATCTTAAGAAAAACACCAAATCAAATCATGCGACTGCTTCTGTGTCCTCTTCATAAAGGCAGTTCAAAGATGACTCTTTATATTGGATATATTAGATTTTCCCTTTTCATTTGTATTTCTGTTATAAGAATCTTTTTGAAAATCCAAAGTGCCTTCAATGCATTGTGTTCTCAGGACAATGTATTGAAGGTAAATATATATTTGCATGAATTGGAGAGTGATTCATGTTTTGAATTTATTTTCATCTAATTGTTATTCACATATCCCAAACAACCCCTCACAGTAATCTTTACTCATCTGTATGCCTCTTTTTTTTTAATCCGGTTTTGAGCTACAGTATATGAGAGGCTAAACACTGTGAAATTGGGACGAAACAAGCCGAGTGTAAAGAACTGTATGTTCAGGTGGAAGGTACTGTACAGTTTTGTCTGATATATCCTTGACAAATGTTGTTTCCAGAACAGAACGTTTTAGATAAGAAAATATATGTATATATGTCAAGAATAGCAGACAAAACTGTACAGTGTATATACAGTATATATATATAATTCAGCTATTTTGTTTTAAAAAATTAGGTCAGCCAGTTTAATAATAGATGTGAAATGCATGCTATATATATGTATGGTACTTTTATGTCAAACTTTTTGTATTACAGTATATTTTTATTATTTGATACCGTTTTTGTACTATGTAGACCTTGTTCAGATATATTAACCGAAATACCCATAACCTTGTGCATATGCTTATGAAACCTCATGAAAGGTCAGAAACGTTTAACCTTAAACATAAATCAAATTCCAAGAGCCGTGTGTCCGTAATGTTCTTTGCCCCTGAAGAGTATGATACCTTTTTGACATTTTCATTAGAACGAAATATTATCTCTGGTCATCATTTTAGTGCAGCACTTTTTGCTGCCAAGGCTGATATTGAACATTTTGAGCAGATCTTATCAGGATTTATTTGGCAAGTCAGATGATTCCTAAGCAATGGTTCAAACCGGGAGCACTGACAATCTAAAAAAAAATAAAAAAAATACATTCAAGAGGGCATTTTTGCTTCCTCAAAAGCGGTATTGTATCCAGTCAGATTTCTTAAAGTGTCAGCACAAATGTGCCAAGCGAAGCGTCTTATAAATCCACACTCAATTTGGCTGAGGAGGACCTAAATATGATATATTTACACAGAACGTCAGACCTAGCAGAACATCAGACACATTAATATGAGGGAAAACACAGGAATCTTAAATGGTACTGTAACTATTTTATTTCCATTGCTCCATTCTCTATAGATGAGTAATTTTATGCAAAAGGTGCCATGTCCAGTTTCACAAGGGCATTTTTCTTATTTTCAACTTTCTATGGGGCAAATGTGTTTGTGTTAAAGGGATAGTTTATCTAAAGATGAAAATTCTTTCATTAATTACTTACCTTCATGTCATTCCAAACCTGTAAGACATTCGCTCATTTTCGGAACACAAAAGATGATATTTTTTATGAAATCTGAGAGCTTTCTGTCCCTCCATACGCAATACTATTTTGACGCTTCAGTTCATAAAGTTCATAAAGAGATTGTAAATCGAATCCATATGAATTGAGCGGTTTAGTCCAAATTTTCTAAAGAGACTCGATCGCTTTATATGATGAACAGATTGAATTTAGGCTTTTATTCCCATATAAACCTTCATCAACTCATACATTAATTGTGATAAACTGAAGCTCAAGCATGTTCGCTTGACGTGCGAGAACCAATGAGCTTCATTCTCTTGTTACACAGCAGGTTTGAACATCCGCAAGAACCAATGGGGTTTATTCCTGTGTGTTACGCAGCATGTTTGAGCTTCTGCAAGAACCAATGACATTCATTCTCGTGTTACGCAGCACGTTTGAGCTTCAGCAAGAACCCCTGAGGTTTGCTATCGCGCGTCAAGCAGGTTCGGTTGAGCTTCTGTTAAATGTGGATAAAAGCCTAAATTAAATCTGTTCATCATATAAAGCAATCGAGTCTCTTCAGACAATTTTGACTAAACCACTCAATTCATGTGCGGATTAGTTTTACAATCTCTATAAGAACTTTTTAAAGCGTCAAAGTATCAGTTGAGCTGTGGAGGGACCGAAAGCTCTCAGATTTCATCAAAAAGATCTTCATTTGTGTTCTGAAGATGAACGAAACTCTTGCGGGTTTAGAACAACATTGAGTAATTAATTACAGGATTTTCATTTTCGGGTGAACTATCCCTTTAATAAATTGCAATGTGCCATATTAGTCTAAATTAAAACATTTGGTAACACATTCACTATTAACTAGTTGCTTATTACCATGCATATTACTACCATATTGACTGTTTATTAGAACTTCAAAGCACATAATAATGCCTTATTCTGCATGACCATATTCTACATCCCTTAACCATAAACATAACCACTACAACAACTACCTTACTTACTGTCAATAAGCAGTTATAAGAAGTTTATTCTGGCAATACTCCTAGTTAAAGGTATTGTAGGTAGGATTTTTTTTATAAACTTTTTGCCAAATTTGTTTAAACTTTCTATATATATCAATGCATAATTAAAATGTAAGTACTCTGGAAAAGAGAGTATAAAAATCGAGTGTCTGTAGTCCTCTCAGGGCTGTAATAAACACAGCTACTTATCTCCATTCACTTCCACCCCCTCCATTCTGGGCTCCTTCCAAAACCACGCCCCCAAAACACATGAACGCGCGATGCCGACAGCTCACAGCTGGAGGACGCGCTTACCAGCGCCGAGCGGAGAGGAGCAGTGCATGTAGTGACATCATGTCAGACTCACATGTAATAAAATACCTAACTTTATCATTATGAATATAAACAACTAACATGGCTGTTAGTACTCACTATCAAGCTAGCATATCGATACTGGTAAAGTTTAAAATATATTGAGTTTGATTCGTTAACGAGCGAGTAACATAAAGCAAAGCTAAAAACAGGTTGCATTGATACACGTTTTCCCATTACAATCAGTTACACTGTGATGAAGGTGAATTTCGTGTAAGATTCATAACATATACGCCGTGTTTTGCATGTAATTGTGTCTCTTACTAGTCTCTTACCCTCCTCGAGTCAAACGAGTGCGCGCATGTGGGCAGCGCATATGTAGCAGCGGGGGTGTTGCCATGGTTGCGAGAGAGTGACAGTCGCCTAAGCCAATCCATTGTTTCGTCCCGGAAGGAAATAATGAGCTGTGTTTAGTGCAGATTAAACGGTCTAGAGTCACTCGATTTTTATACTCTTTTTATCAGAGTACTTACATTTTAATTATGCATTGATATATATAAAAAGTTTAAACAAGTTTGGGAAAAAGATTTTTAGACCAAAAACGACCTACCCTACCTTTAATAGTGAATGTGTTCCCTAATCTAAAGTGTTACCAAACATTTTATTATTATTTTAACATTATTTTATATTATATATATATATATATATAAATATTACGCCTTCAGAAATTTGACATGGCTTAATTTGAAATTTCAGAATTGATAAACATTTATATTGAAGTTTACTTTGCAGGTAGAGCGAGGAGAAGCTGGTGTTGTGACTTGTCAAAAAGGCATCCTTATAAATCCTGATGTGTTTATAAAAACGTACCTATAGTAGCACATAGTAAATGTTGACATCAGCTATTCCTTGATAAAGTTATAGTCTTACATATACTGTATAAGAGGGACATAAATGGCACTGGTTTTTAAAATGACCCAGATCTATTTTTCCAAATGTTAGAAAGACATTGAGAATATGAAACCTACCTGTAAATAGAGGTACTGCAGGTTGTGCAGTCCTTCAAATAACCCAGCGGGCAGAGTGATTAGGCCACAGTGGTAGAGGTGCAGAGCATGGAGTCGGGTCAGGCCCTGAAAAGTATCAGAAGCCAAAGAGCGGAGGTGTTTGTTGTCTCCCAGATCGAGCTCCTCCAGGCGGGTGAAGCCCATGAATGTGGAGGGCTGGATGTAAGAGATATTGTTGGAGTAGAGCCAAAGCATGACGGTGGTTGGGCTGAAATGACCCTGTAGCAATCGCTGGATCTTGTTGTTTTGCAGAAAGACCCGCTCGCTCTGGGCCGGGATTCCTTCTGGAACCACCAGGAAGTTGTGCGCCTGGCAGCTCACCGTGCTGGGAGAGTCGTAGCAGATGCAGTGACCGGGACACCCCTGGGTCAACTCTAAACCACACAGCACCAGGAGAAACTCCAGACCACAGCCTGTGGAAACAGAGACAAAAAAGATCATTCAATTAAATCAGTGCACATTGGACCATTATGACTTTTCAAGCTGGCTTATGCAGGTTAGTACTGTTCTAGCTGATGGACCTTCAGCAAATATCAAGTCAAGTCACCTTTATTTATATAGGATATACAGTATAATAGAGATTGTTTCAAAGCAGCTTTACAGTAATAACAGGAAAATGGTTCAATGATGCAAACGGAGTTCATTCCGACTGTACAGCTCAAAAAGATAATAGTGTCATTGTTCAGCTGAATTGATTCAGTTCTAATGTAAAGATCATCAATTATTAAATTAGTTCATTTCATCTTTATGTCATCGTCCGGCTCATTTCACTTCTCATCAAATAGCATCAATGCAGACAGATTCAATAATATTGTTAAATATTACATGTCCCCAACTAAACAAGCCAGAGGCGATAGTGGGAAGGATCCCGAACTCCATCAGGTGACAGAATGGATGGGGAAAGAAACTCAGGTTGACTTTGACACCAAACAAGCGGCAAATGTGAGCGTAAACAAAGCTTTATATGATTACATTTCAATTATATGATTGATAATCTGCAATGATGGGCTATTAATTCTATGTAGTATATTATGAATATCAGTATAGGTATACAAATCAATTGATCTGAAAAGGTCCGATTCAAAACAATGACTAATTTCTACTTCTAGAATATTAAAGTAAGCCTATATCACATAGTATATTATATAGTATATTATTATATAGCATATAGTATATTAAAAATATATAACATACTGACTGCATCAACAGCAAACAATAAATATAAACAATACCAGTCAAACTTTTCTTAATTTTTTGTTTTTAATACGTCATGGTAATTATTTGGATTTAGAATGATATTAAAATAGGAAACAGGTAGCCTATTTTAAATTGTAATAATGTCACACTATTACTATTTTCACTATTTTTGATCAACTAAATGCAGCCATCCATCCATATCAGAGCATGTGATATTTATATAGATTATTAAATTCCCGCCTATATCTATAGCCATCTCTGAATATACCCGACCCACGAGGCTGAACTTTAAAAGCAGAAAATCAATGTTAAAGGTTACAGAGGAATTCAATGCAAGCACACATGAGCATTCTTTTGTGTGTGTGTGTGTGTGTGTGTGTGTGTGTGTGTGTGTGTGTGTGTGTGTGTGTGTGTGTGTGTGTGTGTGTGTGTGTGTGTGTGTGTGTGTGTGTGTGTGTGTGTGTGTGTGTGTGTGTGTGTGTGTGTGTGTGTGTGCATGCAACAGAACAAAAACCTCCTTGAAAGAAAAAAAAAACATGCAGGGTGAGAGAGAGAAAGGGAAGGAATAAGAATACATGATAAAACCATGAGGATGAGGTTGTGATGATGGGCGCTGTTGCATTGATTCGTCTCTTTGATGTCGAATTGAAATGGGAATGAGAGAGAGGTTTCGAGGTGCACCGCAGTGGGAAGTGTTTTGAGGAAGAGATGGAATGTGTGAGTCATTTCGGGTGCACAAAAACTAAAAGGATCGGTTTGCTAACAGAGACTGAGAGAGATTGATATTGCCAGAGACAGTAAACTTGTGCAGAGAGCTGAGTGATGTGGCATAATACAGGGTGTTCTGACACTGATATGAAACATTACTATTCTCTCACACACTCTCAGCAGCAGGAAGCGTGACAGGATACTGTTGCTTAAACCACGGGTAGTATTAAAAAGACAGTTCGCCCAAAAAGGAAAAATCTGTCATCATTTTCTTATCCTCTTGTTGTTCCAAATCGGTGACTGACTTTCTTCCGTGGAACACAAAAGGAGAAGTTATTCTAGTCATTAAATGAAGGAACACTGAGGCTTTCAAGCTTTAACACCATTAAATCATCATAAAAATGGTTAATACAATTTGCACAAAGTTAATCGTCCCCCCAAGTGGGCCGTTAACCAGATTGAGGTCGAGAACTCCAAAATCATATCAGTGCAGTTCAAAAAACAAATCATCCAGACCACTTCTGCAAGCCGGATTGATCAATTTATTATGAAGAATAAAAAGAATGATTTGTTCTTGAATCACGATCTGTTCTTTCGTGAATGAATGAGCCAAGGAGAACTAGGGCAGATGATGAGATTTTAAGTGACTAATGACCATTTGTTTATTTGTAATTAATTTTATAATTATTCCAAGTCTTCTGAAGACACACTTTATATTGCGTTTGTGGTGCTTTATTGTCCTTTTTATAGCTTGAAAGCCTTAGTCACCCTTCCTTGTATCAGCATGGAGAAGAATGCAGCTTAATTCTTCAGAATTGTCTTTTTGTGTTCGACAGAAGACAGGAAGAAAGCCATCCAACTCTGGAACGCATGAGTAAATGAAGAAAATGTTCATCTTTTGGGTAAACTATAGTCTTCTAAGCTTGTTTAGAAGCGATGCCGGGTCATTATATTCATATTGCGTGTGTTTGTATGCCTAGACTTACATGATTGTGTTTATTTAAGATTACAGTGATCTCCTCTGAATACACTAGACGGATGACCTTTTCCAAGCAAGCTTTGTTTCAAATAGCACCCGATGCCTAATACAGCGTGAAATCTCACACAGCCTCGGATGACATGTGTAATCCTTCGCATTTAAATGTTTGCATTTCTGTTTGACACCAGGCTTTTTCTGTGACATTTTTCTCTCCCGAATGTTCACTTTGCTTTATCTTTATTACAGCAGTCCAACAACGGCAACAAAATTATACTCTTTGGCCTGTGAAGTGAAGTGTATTCTTCTGAAAATGAATGCTGAATACACAGCTCTATTGCTGGCAGTATTACATTTGTCTGATAGGATTCTCTTTATTTGATTATGAAAATGGACTCCGGTCAAACCAGTGAGTATTACCATGCTGCATTACACCTGAATAACTCTTCTAGACAGTGTGTCTCTTTATCTCATTCTGTCGGTTTCTCTGTCTCAATGCGCACGCACGCACACGCACACACACACACACACACACACTCCACATAATGCATGCACAGGAAGGGACGGCAAACATGAATACGTTCGTTTAGAAGCGTTAGATTACTAACACTTAAATAAAAGGTCAAAGCACGTCTTCTTTTCCCCTGAAGCAAATGAAAATGTATTTGAGTATCAGTTCTGCGGGTTACAGAAAGGTTAAACAGCCCTGATTAAAGACCGCCTGACATCATAGCACCTGCTGGCGAGAACTAGCATCCATTAACTGTCCGGAAGAATTTCCAACAATTTTAATTTAACCCTTTTGGCAAAGATCATTATTTTACTAGTAATGAAAGCTCAAGATTGGATTGATTTGCTGAGAGCTGGTATTTTTATGCCCTTTATGATGAATTTATAGTTGAAATGGCTCTGAAAGGCAAATCTTTTGATGGGTTTATGCAAGTCATTTTAGGGTTTGTTAACTAGCAGGCCGGTTGAAATGCTAGTACATTGCTTTTTCAGATAAAAAAATAATAATGTACACGTTTATTCAGCAAAGACTTTGCTGAATTGGTCGAACGCGACAGTTAAGACATTTTAACTATGTATGTTTATACATACAGTACATATGAAACTAATAATGTTTCAAAAGATTTCCATTTCAAAAAATGCTGTTTTTTCTATTAAAGTCCCCCTGTAGTCAATCATTTTATCCCTCAAAATTCATATTTGATCACCAAAATATTTAAATGTTTTTTTTTTCCTTGAAAAAAATCTTCGTGCCTTAAAATAGCTTGAATGTAACTCTACACCTGTGCCTCATTTAGTATACGTGGTTCTATGAATATGCAAATGAACCCCGCCTCCACTCACTCACACCAGCTCAGAGATCCACTGTTGACCTGATTGGTTACAAGGTAGTTTGTGACGTCAGAAACACCAGCGATTTCAAACCGCCGGTTCACTGCAGTTTTAAGGAGAAAATAGTCAGCAATGAGGCTTTGACCATGAATTTGCACATGGTTTGTCGTTAACATTAAAAGCTTAATTTTCCAATTTTAATTTTTAATCAAAGAAAACCTAAAAAATGCATCACTGTTTCCACAAAAATAAAGCCTTACAACTTTTATATATTATACAACTTTTATTAAAATTGAAAATAATACTGTTTTTTTACTGTATTTTATCAAATATCTTACCAAACCCAAACGTTTGTACGTTAGTGTATAATAGTATGAAACTGATTGTTAAAAAATATCTGTGTGTGTGTGTGTGTGTGTGTGTGTGTGTGTGTGTGTGTGTGTGTGTGTGTGTGTGTGTGTGTGTGTGTGTGTGTGTGTGTGTGTGTGTGTGTTTTAGTTCATTTAGGTTCATAAAGGCCAAACTGTTCAATCTAGCTTTCCATTAGCCTGCCGTATGCCAATGTTCAATTATGCATTTTTATACATTTTAATTATATGTTTTTAGTGTCACAATGTCATATGTCAGCATGTTAAATACATCCTTATTTCACAATGATCGTCACTAATCCTACTTTCCCCACTTAATAACTACATCCCTTCATTTATCCCTTCTTCATTCCCATTTATTCCCTTTCTCTCTCTCTCTCTCTCTCTCTCTCTCTCTCTCTCTCTCTCTCTCTCTCTCTCTCTCTCTCTCTCTCTCTCTCTCTCTCTCTCTTTGACTGGGTTGTCTTTTTGACTGGGTTTCAATTACTTTTATGTGTAATTGGGATGTTTTATCTGTCAGCTAAGTTACTTTTTGAAGTATGTGGTTGTGTGCATTTTATGTTCTTGTTTATTGTCCGTAGACTTGCGGACCGTAGAAAATGCTTACACGACAAACCGCACACAAATCTTTAGCCCCCCCCTTTGCATCCATTGTCATTTGTTCTCATTTTTCATTCGCTCTTCCATAATGACCCTCTTTGATTTTTCTCTCTTATCACATAACAGAGGCTGCAGAAATCCCTCGTTGTTCAGGGAGGCAGAGAAAAACCTTCCGGTCACCTCTCGCTCTATTCCTATTCTCATTCCTCCCCCCCTCTCTGTCTCATACATTTGGATTATAACTCTGGTAGATAATAAGTGCATTAAATATATTATGATGTCTCTTCTCATTAGCAAGATCCAGCCACCGGGGCCCCTACCGTTTGGGCCCTAGCTATCAAAGTCACTGAGAAAATGTCCTTTTATTTCCACTGAGGATATTTCCCATCACAGCGGAAATATTGTGTTCATGTCAGCTGAAAGTAGACTCATGCGTGGAACAGAATTCAAATAGCCTATGTCCTTTAAGTTCTGCATTTCCACGTCCCTTGTTTGTTTGTTGAATAAATATTTTGATTAATTTGATTATGCATTCAGCTACCAATATGTGTGTAGTGTACCAACAACATCTCATGGCAATTCATAAGTATTTCACATTTTGGCGAATTGGTGGCTATCGTGTGAATTCATACAACCTCATTTGAACGTTTTCGAGCGATCTGCTTGCGTCCCAGTGGCAGTTATGTTTAGGGGTGGACCTTCATTACTTGCTTTTTCTAATACATTTTCGTATGATTCACATCGCCATCTCGTAACAGTAAAGTTTTCCCGTGAGATCAGGTTGAGTAGTATAAAGGAGCGGTCACTTTAGCGACTTTTCAACGAAAAAAAGTTAATTGTCTATTGTCATAGTGTGTATAAGTATGAAGCACAGATCATACAGAAGTCATTTTCAAACCAAGCAGCTTTCCGTTGGTCAGCGCGGTAAATTCAGGGGATCAACTCGAAAATGTGAAACTGGGGATTTCTGTCAGAGAGATTTTGTCAGTGAAATTTTGTACACTAAATGTGACAGCGAAATGGCTAAATAAAACACAAGCGACAGGCCTTTCAGTTCGAGTTCCTGGGGACCGATAGTATTCCCAGTTTCGTTTTACACATTTCACAGTGTTTGATTTTGGGCTAAAATTAGCATAGAAAATGGCTGCTGCTGTAGTAAGTTAAGCGCGTAATTAACTCAGGAACTTTCAGCTTAGATTGTATTCCTCCTCCTCTCAAGTGCGTCTGTCATTATGGATGTTATACATCAAACTACATATTTCGTTTTTTTTTACCCCGCAGGAGGCTGGTGTAACAGAGCCGAGAGTGGGTGTAGGCAGCGGTGACAGTCTGAATAAACAGAATGGGGAGAGTGGACACACACAAGCTGGGGTAATGTTGTGCAGAATGACAGAGAAAAGATCCACACTGAGATGAAGGACTAGTACTACAGACTGGCAGAGAGAGTGCAGGAAGGTTGAAATAGCACAAAAGATCTGTCTGTGTTTGTGGGCTGTGCGGCACAAGGAGGTCTATAATAACTGGAGAAAGCTATCCATTAGAATTCCCATTCATCTTAATGGCAGTTTTTTGGCTGGTGCATGTGATTTGAAATCTGCTTATTTAAATATTTGCTCATCTGGGAACATAACAGAAAGGTTTGTAAATGTCATGTGAATGGTGTAGTTACACCTTCTAGCCAGCAGGGGTTAACTGGGCCATGCTAAACAGTCAAAGCATGTCCTCTTGATGTGACAGCACACCTTCTCAGTAATGGATTGAGTAAACATCTCTGGACTCTGCCAGACCTATCGAATTGTCCAAAAAATGATAACAGGATTCTGTCTGTGTGCCAGCATGTACTGTTGTCTGTCAAAATGTCCCTCCATTTGAAACCATTTTTATTTCTTTTCGTCTCGCTCTTGCTCTCTGACACCGTCTATGTGACTGACAAAATAAAACAAGATCGCTCCCATTACAATCAGCAAAGCTTTGCAAAATTGCACGATTGATTTTTGAAGACTGACAGCTTTGTTGATTATAATGGGAGCGATCGAGTTTTGTGACGTCGCATGTGATGCACAGATGTGTAGTGTTGCAGACACTGTATTTATTTTCCTTTCCACACGTACAGTATAGATTCTTGAGAAAGCTCAGATGGAACGTTTTACAGATGGAAAGAGGCAAGAGAAAATTTGTCATTTGTCAGTCAATTAAAGTGAATATTGAATTGGTGGACTGAAAAAAAAAAAGTGTATATATATATATATATACACTACTATTCAAAAGTTTGGGGTCTGTAAGGTTTTATTGATTGTTCCAGTCTTCAGTGTCCCATGATCCTTCAGAAATCATTCTATATGCTGATTTTCTGCTTGAGACACATTTCTTATCATCAATAGTGATTTAATATTTTTGCAGAGACCGTGATACATTATTTTCAGGAATCTCTGACTAATAGCAAGTTTAAAGAACAGCCTTTATTTGCAATAAAAAATCTTACGTAAATTTTTTTTTTATTTTTTTTTCAATTGAATGCGTCCTTGCCGAATAAAACTATGGTCTAAGTACAAGGAACATAAAGATTAATACAGTAGCAGATATACGGTTGAAGGGGAGCAAAAGAAGTGTTACACAGTAATTTCTAACCAAATGTGAATATGTGTATATTTATACTGTATATACTGTAGCACTCGTTATTTTATTTCTACTGTAAGAATACATTTTGTTATATGAAATATTCAAGTGAGCGAGTTGGTCAGATATCTTGTATTTTGTGAAGGAATTGTCTATCGTGTGTTCACGGGATCCTTATTGCACAAAAGGTTCTATCAGTGGTGCCCAATCCTGCTCCTGGAGGGTCACCGTCCCGCAGAGTTCAGCTTCAACCGGACACCTGAAGCAGCTAATCAAGCTCTTACTAGGACATAAACTTCAGGCAGGAGTGTTGAGGCAAGTTGGAGCTAAACTCTGCAGGACAGTGGCCCTCCAGGAGCAGGATTGGACACCCCTGTTCAATTTAGTGCAAAAAGGTTCTTTAGATTATTAAAAGTTGAATAAGAATGGTTCACAAAATGGTTCTTCTATGGCATCTCTGTAAAAACCCCATTTTGGAACCTATTTTTAAAAGCGAGATTTCAGCGAGTATTATTCTGGGTTGTATTTTGGGTCTGCTTCCGTCCCATGATGCCACACCACGGCTGATGTCTTGTTGCAGAGAGACTAATTGAAAGGCCAGTGCCAGGGACTTGTTACTGACCCTCTGCGCTCGTCTGTCAGTACGTGTCTTTCCGTCTTTTCAGCAGTGAGACAGATAAAACATAAAGGCTCCTTTCATTTTTTTCTCGTGTCTGAGTGAATAGTCGAGCAGTCGTGTGCCGCTTGCAGATGGACGGGCTGAGGCGATCGCATGCATATCAATGACAGCGCTTATGAGTCTTAATGAGAGGCAATACTGAACCTCGCTGTTTCTCTCTCGCTCGCTCACTCTCTCCTTTTGTTCTGGACAAACTCAATTTCCTGCCCCTGTCAGCAGGAAGTGGGACGCTGTCTGTTTCTTTATCAGTGTGTTGTGTTATATGCTTATGGCAAGTGTTTTAGTATCATTGCGTTGTTTTGTCTACTGCATACCGAAAACAAATTAGGAGTTGCGTTGAATGACAACCAATTCAAAGGCAATCAACAGACTAAAAACGCATACCTAGCAAGACAGTGGCTCTTAAATGTATTTTTTAAGTTAACAAATTGGACAAGTTAACAAATACCCTGACGATGCACTCGATTAACCGGAAAAAAAAGAAAGAAGAATGATGTTGGACACTTCATTCCCTTACATAACAAAGAGGGAGGGACTAGCATACTCTGATGTTGGATGAAGAAATAACCTTATGAAATTCATACACTACACTGAGTACACTGTGCATCATATGTGCATAGAGTAAAGTACTTCATTTGGGACACACACTTTTGACTGACTCGTTAAAAAGAATCTGTTTTTAAGAATCGTTTGTCTGTTTAACAGTGTTCACTGTTTGCAATCTAAAGATGTATTAACTGGCACCATTTGAGTTTAGTCAGAAAACATTTGTAAGATAGGATGTTGAAATAGCTTTCGCATGTATTTTTGTCACATTTTTTTGTCTGGAAACCTATTAGACTAATGCTGAATGTATACGATTGACACTTGTGAATCTGCCCACAAATTGTAGTTATAATTTGCTAGATTTGTGCTGTAAAATCAACTGCTATTTTGTATTGTATTTCTCAATCACCTTTTTTTTTACATAAACACACATATACCTCATATGTGTGTTTATGTAAGAAAAAGGTGATTGAGAAATCAGTACAGATAAAAGAAATTCAGAATATGTACACACACACAAAAAAACATTCAAAGGAAAAACACCAACACTAACGGGTTTAAAACTTGTTTTTGAACTTGTAGAAATGACACTTTTGCGTGGATCATTTTAAGAAGTGACGCCTCGTATTTTTAGAGCTAAAGCTGGGTAATAACTCTGAGGCGAATCTAATGTACCGTGTAAAGCTGATGTTCTTAACTCATGATGTCAAGCCCCAGATCAAGATGGACCAAAAGTGACTATGGGCCACTGGGGTTCGCATACACAGAGCTGGATTATGTGCACACTTCTGGTTATAAATCACCATGGATTGGGAAGAAAACCTTTCTGAACCCTTTTAGCACTGACTGGCTTATGCTTAAGTCTTACAAGCATCGCTCAGACCAGAGAAGCAGCACATACACATGCCAGCCCTCACGTTCTCATCTATGCCTCATTTAACACAGGAAAATTGATTCAGAGTATACATAATGAAATCAAAAGGCAATTATGAGCAACTTTCAGCATGCTAACACACAAGACATTTTATCTCATGTTTTGCTTTATGTACATCATAAAGAAACAGACGTTTAATCCCCATTTACACAGTATTGTTGGAGTTTTGTTGGTCGCTGTCTGTTTTTCTACTGCAAGATGCTCTGATGTTATTCGTGGGCTGCACACATGTCCATAACCTTTGACAAATGGGGTGTAAAATGAGAATGTCATTCCATTTTAACAATGAATAAAACAAGACATGGAGGGAAAAGTGTGCAACATTTCATGCACACGATGACTTATTAGCAATCCTGAATATTTCTAGCGTGGTTTTCCATTAACCATTTAAAAAAAAAAAACATTATCCATATGAGGGTCATTGCTCACTGTTGCTTTTTACTTCTTAATCTTGCCCACAAACAGCTTTTTTTACTTCCACTGGTAGCTGTCACATCAAGTCACTTTTCAAATCACAAAGTCTTGATTTTGTTTTTGGGGCCTACTAGAATAGATAGAACAAAAAACACGTCATTTTCCACAAATTTTACATTGTTGCAGCACCTCTCTTCCCAGTCTTTCAGTAACACTGTTAAGTTCCTGTCTCTATTTAGTTCCTTCTGAAAAGCGCAGTGTGCTCTAATTGGTCGGCTGGAGCAGTGTGTTGTGAATGGTCAACCGCTTTGTCCGTATTTCGTAAATGTCACGCCCCCTACCATAACTGTGTTAGATCTGGGGTGGAAAAAACAGCGTCTCTTGGATGTGGCGACAACACACTACTAACACACTTTATCAATGTGACCGTTTGGAAGTTTTCATTTTCAATAGGAGTAACCGATTTCCATACTCGATAAAGTTTACAAATGGAAGACAGTGGCGCATAAACTCTTTCTTGCGAGATACTATGGCCATGATGGATGTTCATGTTACTGCAAGCAAATTTCAGTTCTATATGATTTATCTCTGCCCACATAGAGCAATATAATAAAAGATGTGAGAAAAACTGTCAAAAATTGCAGACACTGAGTTTGATTCATGCATTGATAATCGCTCATCTTGTTCATGATATGATGTATTATGCACAGCTGCACAAAAATTTCCCCTTGCAGAATGTTCATTTTTAGCAGCAAGAACTGATTCCTTGTCAAATTTGAATGACATCTTATTTTACAGGCAATACATCCAATTTTTGATACGATTTACAGCTACCAGTGACCAACCTTTGGTGATAATATCGCCGTCAGTGTGAACGGAGCATTAGACTTCATTATGCAGTTTATCATGAGAAAAGGAGACAAAGATTAGCAGGTCTTTGTTATTCTAGCTGATCTAAGAGTTTAGTTTTTGTTCTTTCTTTCTTGGGGAGAAGTGAGATAAAAGACAACAGTTAAGCAAGAGGAGGCAAAGTCAGAGCTCAAGGAAAAGGAGGAAGACCGAGGCCTTGGTTTGACGAGTGTAATTCCTTTTCATTAGCCCTGTTCATATGGAGACTGGGAGAAAGGCGCCATTGATCCTGCTGTAATGTCTATTCATTAACTTCACAAAGCTGAACACTGCTAATCAGGACAGAGCTCTGTGTGTAGCCTTCATCTATCACTCAGTGTTTGCACACACACATAGACACTCATGCACACAAATAGAACAGTGTGAATTGATGTTTGTGATGAAAAATTAGCCAAAAACAGGGTCAAACAATACATCAAAAACACTATTCTGTTAGGGTTGGGTGATACATACTGAATAATTACAATATATTTGACATGAGTTTGGTGAAATAAAACTGAGCAGCATTGTGAATATCGCCATGATCTTAATGTGCTTTTTATTTGCCCATTAAGTTTTCTAAAGACTGCGCCGTGAGCGAGTTTCATACCCCCTTCTTGTGTCATGACTATGAGAGCATTAAAACACATTTTAATAGCTTATCCATTTAAACTTTACCAGATAAATAGAGTTGGGGTGTTTAATTCACTTCCACATTTTTTTTTGTACAGTTTTGAATTGGTTTTATTTCCGTTTAAATCATAAATAAAATAAGTACAATTGTTTATATGTATTATTATATTTTAAATATAGTGCATCATTTATTATTTATTATATTCATTGTATTGTATTACATAGTGATTATTATTTTATAATTATTATTTATTTATTACTATAAAATAAATATTACGTATAAATATACGTACATGTCTTAATAGAGTTGGGATTCAGTTTTATTTTTAATTCAATTTAAGCAGTTCAATTATTTATATTTATTATTATAAAATTATAATGTATAATCTATTTATTATTTAAATAATAATTTATTATTATTATAAATAATATTAAATAAATTAAATCTCAATTAGATATTCTTCCTTTGTGCTGATTTTGTGAAAACCTACATAATATCGTCAAATAATGACCTGAAAATATTTTTTCAGCTATATTGACCAGCTTTTTTATGTTTTTGATCAAATTTTAAAAACCAAATACTTTTTGACTGGCTGACAATGGATTCAAAACACAAACTGCACATACAAGCACAAATGCTTTTTCAAATTTTTTTTTTTTTCTTTTCTCCTTGTGTGTCATGGTGGGCTGTTTCAGACCGTTGCCCGACTCTTGTTTTAGCTGGAGGTATATGGACCTTTGAGATAGCCACTTATCCCCCTGAATCCTCTACGTCTCAGGGCAATCCCACCCCACGCCACATGCCAACATCAAAGCCTCGAACGCCCCTGTATTTTGCCGAAGACGGCCCACATATCGGCTGGTCTAACAATCTCTCTTTTCTAAAACATTTGGAGGGAGTGGATTACAATCCGTTGTTTTTCTTCTTCCTGATAGCTGTAGGGAAGTACAGGAGAGTTAGGGCTCTTGGGGAAAAGCCGCCCTGAATACAGTCCAAAAATTCAGCCTGCCTGCTGCTGCATGGATGTGCCGCTTGAAGCTCAATTGTGCTCAAACATATATTACTTTGTATTCGTTATGAATAGGTTGACTCTTGGGTAGGAGAAACAACAAACATTTGAAAAAATACTATGCATTTCACCTTTCCGCACCCCTTTTTTAAAGGCCACAGAGTATCCTGGACTGAACCTGGTGGTCTTCTTTGTCTCACACTGATTGTTTTGCTTGTCTGAGTTGGGGAATGTGGCATTTAGAAGGAGGAATTTTATGCTGCTGCACCAAGCGAGGAATGAATGTCTGGCCATTCAGCCAGCTGAAAAAGCAGATACGCCAGGGGGAATCGTGTAAGTTTGAAAAATGAAGCAGGGAATGTGAAGGTAAATGTCACTGTAGTGCATCAAGAGAGGACAGTGACAAAAGTGTCTAGAGAAAGGAAAGAACGTGGGAAAGTAAGACAACAGGGAGGCAGACAGGTATGTTTTCAAGCCTTATGGTTGAAAATAAATTATCCTCATGTTTTAAAGGTAAAGTGTGTAATTTCCCAGCCACAAATAATTATTTTTTCCCCCTCCCAAACACCCTGCTCTTCTGCCATTGGTCGGACTGTCAGATAGCCCCGCCCTAAATTCACACCACTGGTTGAGTCAATATTGCTGTTGTCGGGCAGGTTGGGATACTCAAAGCTAGTAATGTTTTGAAAGCGCCAAAGATACAGTGTTTAAATTTTGATTGAAACTGATATTTGCCCTTTATTTATAGTTTTCTTTGCATATAAACCTGGCATAAAAAAATTTAGCATAAAAAAATGACAACTTTAAAATGACTGATAATAAATTATTCTTATGTTTTAAAGGTGAAGTGTGTCTAGGCCAAGCAGCACCAAATGTTTTCCCAGACATGTTTACCAAACACTCCGCTCTTCTATCATTGGTCCTGCAATCAGATAGTCCCATGCACCCAAACTTAACTTCACTGGTTGAGCCAATGTTGCTGTTGTCGGGCGAATCGGGATGCTCAAACAAGCTGCAAGATTTTGAAAGTGCCACAGAGACAGTGTTTACATTTTTGGGGCGAATGAATCAACTGACAATAGGCTTTAAAATGTTTTGTATTCTATCCCACAATTTTCGCCAGTATAATGTCATTGGGGAAGGGTGACTATGTCTTTCAAATTCAAATCCTTTCAAATCCTTGTCACTTGAGTCCAAAAGAGATGTTATACTACTCCACATCAGTGAAACGCGTGTCATAAACCATCAGTGCTGCTCTTCTCTGAAAGACATATGAAAAATGCTCAAAGACAAGGCATCAAAATGATGCCATCTGTGGGAATTATTTTCTTGTGTTTATGACAATTGCTACAATTATATTGTGAGGAGCCTGTCGATGGAAATTTGCTTTACTGAAATACTTTCGGCTTGCAAACTACTTCACAGAACAAAGTGGATTTTGACTCTCAGAAAGTTCTGTTAAGGTCTTTAGTGTGTTGCTATGTGGTTGCTAGGGTGTTCTGCTACCATTCAAAGGTTTCAGGCCAGATTTTATTCCGTGTTTTTTAAAGAATCTCAAAAATACAGTAACACATTAATACCGGTATGTGACATATAATTTAATGCAACTTTAAATTAATTTTCTAGGCTATATATTTTAAAATGATAATTTATTCCTGTGATGGGAAAGCTGTATTTTCAGTCTTCAGTGTCACATTTTTCAGAAATTATCTAATATGCTGAGTTGGTCCACAAGTAAAACATTTTTATTTCAAAAACGGTTCATATTTTTGTGGTAACGGTGATACAATCAGGATTCTTTGATGAATAGAAAGTTCAAAAGAACAGCATTTATCTGTAATAGATATCTTTTATAACAATATAAAAGGTCTTTACTGCCCGTTTTGGTCAATTTAATGCATTCTTGTTGAATACAAGTATTAATTTCTTTAAAAAAAAACACCTTGATATAAAAATACCTTACTGACCACAAAAAAAAAATGTAAATGGTCTGTGTTTTTTTTTTTTTGTGTCCATTCTGTCATCTACCTGTTGAAAACTGTAAGTCTATTAATTTAAATGAGTAAAAGCACACTTTTCATCAATAAGCCATTTGACTGTTTCACAATGCAGCAAGACTTGCCAAAGGTTAAAGCTTAAGGTTACAGCTTTGCTGAAATCACTAAATACTGTAGCTTTAGCAATAGTAATGCCTGTCTTAGCAAAGATCGCTAATAGTGAACATCTGTCCAGTATTCGATGCAAAGCCACAGGCACTCTTGTGGAAGTCTCTGTTAGTGATGGTTGCTCTCACCCAGAGAAGCTTTCAAATCACAGTGAGTGGTCAATCATACTGATGTGCGCCAACCAAACGGACCATCAAGCTTTCAAGCTTGTGTAATTGGAGTACTATACGACCACATGGAGTGACCACAATGGCACCTATTGGGGCTCCTTGAGAGACTATGTCAAGACTCTCTGTGTAATGAGTGATTCTCATATTGTCTTCTCCATTTCTGCTTTTTGCTCCCTTTCTTTGACCTTTATCATAACTGCCTTGTGACTTATGCCTATCCTTTTAATGTTTGTATGCGAATGGGAAAGATAGAAAACGTTTCTTTTTTTTTATCCTTGCATGAGACAAAGTGTGCGGTTAATGTGTCTGTCTCAAGGTTAATGGTTTGATGTTCTGTAATCTCCTGATTCCTGAATGTGGTGGCACTTCGCCCTTACTGTATGTGTACCAAATGACTGATGTGTGTGTATTGTGTAGACATTGAGTCGGTACACCTTGGCTCCAAAAATGTGAAAAATTGAATAGACTCACACACGTAGGTGCGTGCTCGAAACGTTACCACCTGTGTGTGAGTCTATTCAATTTTCACATTTTTGGAGCCAAGGTGTGCCGACTTTTTTTCCTTTTTTATATATAGTTTTTTGTTGAGCACCCAACTTGAGCAACATAGTGTTTTGCTGTGGATGTGCGTGCTTTTGGATCAGACTTTTTTTTGTGGAGACATTGGCCTTGTTTGAGAACTTCTGAATTTACTCAGAATATGCTGTCACTAATGGCATGTCATTTTAGCACCCGATTCACTTCAGGTTCAATGAGGAAGCTTCATATAATCATTTAGTGCACATAATATTGGCACATAATATTTAACCATACTATATTTTACAATATTTAAAGGTATAGTACACCCCAAAAATGGTTGTGTGTCTACACAAAGATATTTTGATAAAAGTCGAGATATATATGTATTGTCTGTACATTTAAAGTCAATCGGGCCCAATGTTGTTCTTGACAATTGACTTACTTTATATGGCCAGAAATGGCTGAAACATACTCCAAAATATCTTATTTTCTGTTCTGCAGAAGAAATAAGTCATACAGGCTTGAAACAAAATGATGGTGAGTAAATGGTCATTTTTGGGTGAACTATTCCTTTAATATTTTATATATACTACCGTTAAAAAGATTTATTTTTTTAAGAAAGTAATATTTTTATTTAGCAAGGATGCATTCAATTTATCAAAAGTGAAGATTTAAAATTTTCTACTCCAAGAATCCTGAAAGAAAGTATCGGTTTCAACAAAAATATTAAGCCGCAGCTTTCAACACTGATCATAATAAGTAATATTTCTTGAGAAACTGGAGTATAGAAATACCAGCATACAAAAGTGGCTCTGTTTAGTGAATTCGCCTCAGTGTTTAAGTCAAATAGAGTTTTAAAAGAGCATTTCTGAAAAACATTTTCAAATAATCATGGATGCCACTCCATGCAAACCCGTAAAACTTGCCTCTTCCCTCTCTTAAATGTAGAATTTAATATCTAAATGTTCTGTCATCATAATCTATTTCTAAACCAGCTTATGTTATGGTCATGTCAGTTCACTCATTCATCATGCAGTCGTTCTGTTTTCCTGACCCAAAAATGCTCTACGGACTAAACGTACTGCCTCTCATTTAGACAATGAAAAGAAGACACCTTGAAATAAAATTAATACAGAAATGATTAAATGATACAGAAGAAAGTCTGCCCACCAGCAAAGCTTAAAAACGTTATCTGATTTGCTCTGTAATATGTACATAATCTTTTTATAATCTATTGTGATATGAAGCTCTTAATAAATGTTCCTTTGCAGATCCAAAGGCTTTAGATCTAATAGATTTCCAAAATACTCTGTTGTTGTTCGAACCGGTTTATTCCAATCTGTGCACGATGATAATCTGATACATGAAGAATATCAATACGAACAGCAGCATTATTCTGAGATAACACAAGTATATCCATATACGTAATAACCAATCAAATAAACACTTAACAAGCACGCTAGATTTCCAGGAATACGCTAGAGCACTAATACACAGGCATGCCTACCAGTGAGATTTGTGAATAAAAGCCGTGCGTGTTTGTGCATACACTGTGAGCGCACACACCTATCTCTTTTCTGAAGCATGGAGTGCAAACAGATGTGTAGGTGTATGTGAGGCATCCAGCTGTGAAATCGCTCTGACTGGCACTTCCGTATGTGTTCCACCACTCTGATTCCCAGAGGTCTTCTCTCCCTCGAATTTCTGGCTGTTTCTAGTATCTCTTGCTTGCTCTTTTTTCCCCCCCACTTTTTTTACTTTCTCCAACTTTTGTTCTCTGCAGCAATTGGCAAAGCTTTTGGCTGCGTTTACACTGCAAGTCTTAATGACCAGATCTGATCCAGCATTCACTTTAGAAACAACTGGTATCCGATATCTGTGTTTACATTAATCACAAAATGATTACTGTTGGTGATCGCTTTACTATGCCAAATGATTGACCCTCTGGATTTGAATGGTCGTGGGTTTGAATGGATGTGCTATTAAAATGATTTATATGATTCATGTCAGGTGGTACCAAGATTATTTCCCAGCATTGAGAAGTTAAAAGCTGTCATGGATATTTGCAGTGCAAAATCTGACTGAGTGGATATAAACAGAAAATAACGGTAATCGCTTCTAAAGTTTCCACCTCAATAAAAAAGTATTGAAAAAATGGAATTGAATTGAAATTGAAAGGTGTCGCCCTCGCCTTGTGCTGGCTTGGAATTCCAAGGAGACTCAGATATATACGTGTTTAGACACACAGGGGTTGGACTATGAGACCGAAACGCTGATCAATATAGTGTTGGAGGTTTCACGCCTATATATGCGAGGCCTGGTGGCCAATCTTTACTGATTTTACATTCCATCAGTAAGAGCAGATTGTGAAGGTTGAATTAACAGAGCAATAGCAAAGCTGTACATAAAATATTGCAAACCACACAACATAATAGGAGACTTATCAGAGTTCAAAAGAGGACAAATTGTTGTTGCAGATCTCGCTTGCTCATATGTGACCTGGGGCCTCATTTATAAACGTTGCGTACGCACAAAAGAAGGCGTACGCCGCTCTCTACGCAATAATTGGTATTTATAAAAAGCAAACTTGACGGTAAATTGTGCGGTCCTTCACGCAAGCTCTGACCCAGGCGTACGCACAAAAACGGGTGAAATGAGAAATGGCGACACCGTCGGCAGATGGAAGAAACACGTGAAAGTGTGTGAAACTGTAGGCCGTTGTGTAAAATAAATGGCAATACTGCCTCTCCTAAATAACACGAAGACGTCACAAAGCAAGTATTACAATTCACAGCCTACACGAACACCCGTTTGATCGATCTGCAACAGAAATGCAAATTAACACATATTTGCAAAAAGAAAAGTGAAATATGTTCTGCAATAATATTGGCATGTTATACAATTCATCCTCATAAATAAGATGGTAAACAGAACGAAATAATGTACAAAACTGATATTCTCGCCAATGTGTCCGTCTGGCGGAGCAGATATAGCTAGATATAGCTAGATAGTCAGTCAGATAGATAGATAATTAGGGAGAGATAGATAGATAAATAGATAGATGTATTATTTGTCCACTGGGGAAAGTTGTTTTCATAGTAAAAATGTCTTCATCAGCTACGGAATCATGGTATTCATGCAGGTATTTCATGCATATGCCTTTAGTTTGTTTTATTTTTGATAAAATAACGTATGACGTATGTCTCAACCATTCAGAAAGCTGCAAGAAATTACATTTGCGCTGAACTATTTCCCATTTCCAAGTAGATTATAACCGACATCAGTAGCTTGTCATTTCTTTTTTATTTCGGCCACAGTCCGAGGTTGTGAGGCTACGGCATTTACGGCGTCTGCAACCTTTTGCCACTCAAGTGCCTTTTTGGCATTAGTAGCCTATATGCCCACACTGTGCCCTCCAAACAACATTTTTCTCCTCTTTTCCACCTCGCCAACGATAACTTCTACTTCACATTGAGTGAAGTTACGTTTTTTTGATTTCCTCTCTATGTTTGCCATGATTTCGCAATCGATGAATATTAACTTGTGGGCGTTTCACGGACTATTTATGGGCAACTATGGGCGTGACATGAAGCCGCAAAAGCTGCGCTACATTTAGAATTGATTGTGATTTATTAAGGGAAAAATGCGTAGG
Organism: Rhinichthys klamathensis goyatoka; assembly: GCF_029890125.1. Lineage (NCBI taxonomy): Eukaryota > Metazoa > Chordata > Actinopteri > Cypriniformes > Leuciscidae > Rhinichthys > Rhinichthys klamathensis. Next base: position 1,433,109 of record NW_026606832.1, read on the forward strand.
ATGTGCGTGCGCACGGTTTTATAAATCCGAATATTTTTGTGCGTACGCACGTCCTATGTTTCATCCGTACGCCACTTCTGACGCAAATCCTACGCAAAGTTTTATAAATGAGGCCCCAGGACAGCAAGTCTTTGTGATTTATTGAGAGCTATGATATACAGGGTGATGTCGGCATACCTCCACGAAGGCGAACCTTGATGGGAGCGTCACTGCCAAGAAATACCGAACCATTCTGGAGGACCTCATGGTTTAAATATAACCTGAAGGGGGTGCCGTCGTGTATCAGCAATCAGCATGATAATGCACCAATACACACAGAAAGACTGGTTTGATGAACATGAAAGTGAAGCTGAAAATCTCCCAAGGCCTGCACAGTCACCAGATCTAAATATTATTGAGTCACTTTGGGGTGTTTTGGAGAAGCGAGTCAGAAAACGTTGTCCTCCACCAGCATTACATTGTGACTTGGCCACTGTTCTGGAAGAGGAATGGCTCAAAATCCCTCTGGCCACTGTGGCTGTGGTTTCAGTTTCATTGTGTTTAACTCCTGTAAGTCAGATGTTCAGATATCACATGTGCATCTGATTTAAAACTACATTTGTTGTTGTGGTTTAGAACTGATGCGAAAAAATCCGATCTTGTGCAGATTTTTGTGTTTACATGTGTGCAACAAATTCCGATCTGTGTCAGACGTGAGAAAAAAAATCGGATTTGCAGTGTAAAAGCAGCCTTTGTGTACTTAAAGTAAAGCTAGGAGGAAAAAAGTGTTGCGATATTTTACCACACCATGCAGTATTTTTATGATAGCTATTAGCAACAAATTTCAGTTAAACTTTTCACGTGAATATATTTTTGGGAAAAGAAAAGATTGACCACCCTTCAGAGCAAGTCTGTTGAAATATTATGTATTTTTTATGTTATGTATCATTTTATTTGTTATTTATCATTTTATAATTGTATTATACTATTATATATATATATTATATGTATTATATTATAATTGTGCCCCATGCAAGGCTGCATTCATTTGATAAAAAAAGCAGTATATTGTGAAATGTTAAAACAACTGTTTTCTATTGTAATACATTGTAAAACGTAGTTTATTCCCGTGATTGCAAAAGAGAATTTTCAGCAGTAATCATTCCAGTCTTCAGTGTCACATATTCCTTCAGAAATCATTCTAATATGCTGATTTGCTGCTCAAGAAACATTTCTTATCAATGTCAATGTTGCTTAATAAATTTGTGGGAACTGTGCATTCTTTTCAGGAATCTTTGAAGACGTTCAAATCAACAGCATTATTTATTACATTTACATTTATAAATACATTTATTTTGTGACAATGTAAAAGTGTTTACTGTCAGTGTTTACTGTTTGTAAACGTCTTAAGTCAGTATTATGAGTTCTGTTGCGATAAATTCCATTTCTCTGCCCCCCTCTCTCTCTCTCCTCATAGAGTTGTAAGTGAATCCTTCTCATTCAGTTTATGTTAGGACTCTGGGCGCACAGAGCAAAAATAAAACATGCTCTTTATACCACGTAATTGGGTCATTTGGATGATTGCAAATTCCATCTAGACACTAATTAAGGCTCCTAATTATCAGCGGGGAGCGTGAGTGTGCTCAGATTCACAGGATAGCACATTCATGTCTCCATATGTCAGGTGCGTGTTGAAGGGAGGATGGTCAGCCCTCTTGTCCTAGTTACAGCTTTTATTCAAGTCCCAGAGTTACCGCTCTTTTACGTAAGACTTAAAAAGTCCTATTTGTCTCCCTATAGTCACGTGCTCTCGCTTTAAAGGCCAAAGCAAGATTAAAAGCAATCTCTCCGTCATTACATTAGACGTATAGTCATGATTTGATTTAGAAAGTAACTAGCACACATTATCAAGCAAACATCACTATTATAGCTCACACTAATATGATTTTAGATGGTTGAATGCCCAATGTTTTAATTCATCTTTAATTGCCGCTCTTATTTTATTAGGCCCATGTAGTGTCACTGTAGAATCTGGTTGAAACGGTGCTGCCCAATAACTGCTCTCTGTGCGTTATGATTATGAAGAGTCTCTATAATCTCATGGAGGCTATTCAATTTGAGCTCATGCTATTTTAACGCAGGCCATTCACTCCTTAGAGAAATGGCACCTCTATAAAAATGAATCGAAGCAATCTAGTATAAAATTACATTTGATTGTGTTTAATCATGATATTGACTCAATACACCGAAGCTAGGTATTATTTAATTTTCTTATCATATGTGGGGTATTTATTTTAAATGGCATTGCCTGAAGCTTATTTAAGAGTAGAGGTATATGAAAATCCTGATGGCAAGTAAATGTAGTGAAGATGTAATAATAATAATGATAATATTAAAAAAATATGTATATATCCATTGGCTTTTTACTATCCACTCCAACTTACTTGTGAAAAATAATGAATTTAAAAATTATTATTACTATTATTATTATTATTATTAACATTTATTTAAAACAAAATAATAATAATAATGTTATTTATTGTACAAATGTCATTTATTCAGCACTATCCACTCATTTAAAAATAAGTTTATATAATATATATATATACTGTATTAGGGGTGGAGCCGAACCCGAATACGGTATTCGGAAAGGTACAAATAACGTGTTTTTTACGAATAATTATTTCGAACAAATACTTGAAAAAATATTTGTATTCGGGAACAAGAAAAACTTTATATCAAAAAGCTGCGTTTCCTCACGAGACCGCAGTGCATGCACAGATGAGTGAGTTAGAGTGAGTGAGTGACGTTCAGGAAGAGGTGACTGACACAGGCTGCTCCACACAGCAACAGAGAGGGCTCGGCTGAGCGAAAAAACACTTAACGGCATCACTATTTTTGTTGAATAGATTTTTGTACCTTAACTGGGTTCCGGAGGCAGTTTATAACTTTCGGGAAGCGGAGTTTAAACGGGAGATTATTCCATTACGCTGCATTATTGACGTCTGCAGTCGGATGCTCTCATGATCGCTCTGTTTACGTAGCTCTGTTAGCTCGGTAATTTAGACAATAGGCTGTTGACAGAGTAATGTTAACGTTCGGTTAAAAAGGTTAAAAAATGCTTGTGTAGTTGTGTCGAATTGTATGCACTTGTGGGAGTTATATGGTACGCAGACATCCCAAGTCTCTATTGATAGCGGCTCCCTAAAATTAGTTCAAATCTCCCGGAATCTAACGCGCATGCGAGAGAGAACATACTGTGCTCCAAACCGTGTAGCGCGCGCACGGAAGAGAGAGGGAGAGAGCGAGAGACCTTGCGTGTATGCGTTATGAAAGCTAGATTTTTAGGCCTATTTTGAATTTTACTCGAATACGAATACAAATACGAATACTTTTCCCCCCTCAACAAATACAAATACAGATACAAATACCGGCTGCTTTGCACACCCCTATACTGTATATATATATATATAATTATTAACAAATTAGTTGGTGTGAATAGTGAAGAATAAAAGCCACCCAATGAATGAATAAATAAAACAAATAAACAACATTATTACTATTATTGAAAAATTTGTTTTTTGAAGAAATCTGTATGTAAACACATTGTATATTTGCTTGCAAAAATAATGTTTAAAACATTTATGCATAAACATTTAGTTCAAACTTTTTGAGAAACAGATCCATTCATGTGTGTCCAAACGTTTAACTGGAATTGTAAATCTATTACTCAATACTGTCTGTATTTTGTTTATTTTACTTTGTATACATTTCCTTTTCTCCAATCCTTCCCTCTGTTATCCTATCTCTCTTTCTCTCCCTCGCTGCATCTGTTTCTCTGTATCCCCTCAGTGTGAAATTGATCAATTTTGCCTCAGTGAGACTTTTCTCCTCAATTAACAATAATTGCATGTTTCTGAGCCCATAAGATAGTGTTTGTGTGTTAGTGTGAGTGTGTGGATGTTTATGAGTTGGTTTTCATTTAAAATAAATTAACTGTTAGCACATCGACGAACTGCGTTCCCACCCCCCTTTCAGGAAGCCGGTAATTGCATGTATTTCACTGCTGGTTTAGCTGTGTGTGTGTGTGTGTGTGTGTGTGCGTGTGTTGTGTGTGTGTGTGTGTGTGTGTGTGTGTGTGTGTGTGTGTGTGTGTGTGTGTGTGTGTGTGTGTGTGTGTGTGTGTGTGTGTGTGTGTGTGTGTGTGTGTGTGTGTGTGTGTGTGTGTGTGTGTGTGTGTGTGGCTCCATCCATGGGCCCTCAGAATGAGTGTGCATATGCATAAAACATAAGCGTGTGTAAGTGTGTGTTTGCATGAAAATATTTTCAGCTGCTGTCATGGTAGTTGACAAGGAAACAAGACAGAGGAGAGACAGGAAGTGAGCAAAGCAATGACAGAGCTTGAGCTGATTTTAATGGCCTGCGCTGTCTGACTGAAGATTATACCAATGACAGAGCCAAAGGACGGAAAAGAGAAAGAATGTAGGAAAACATGAAAAAAGCGAGAGAGTGGGAGAGATGGGCAGAGAGAGAGAGAGAGAGAGAGAGAAACGTAGAAGATTATGGGAGAAAAAGACAGCGATGGCGGGAAAAGGGATGATCATCTATCAGGCTGAAAAGTCATTAATGCATCTGTAAGAGTGTGTGTTTGTAGTTGTATCCGTGCATATGCTGTTAAATCTATTTAAAGGAACAGCTTACCTAAAAATAAAAAATCTGTCATCATTTTCTCACCATTTTCTTTCAAGCCCGTGTGACACTTTCTTCTGTGGAACATAAAACTGATTTTTTCCTGGCCGCTGATGACTAGGGCAGTCAAGCTCCATAATTGTAAAATAAGCAAAATGATAAATATATCATCAAGGTGGTCCATATGTGCACAATATTTCAAGTCTTTCAAAGCTATATGATCAAAATAATGTTGTACATAACACAAATACGTCTGGAACTGACGGGAAACACTATTAGTTCACTGACATCGATCCCGCCTAATTTGAGGACAATTTTCTCTGATGAAAGACTTAAATATGTACTTTTAGTATTTTTTTCCCCATAATATATTTAATAGAGCAACCAGTATATTCGTCAAAATGTCCCTTTTGTGTTCCACGACAAAAGATAGTCATGCAGGTTTGAAACAACACAAGCAAATAATGACAATTTTCGTTTTTTTTTTTACTTTCTCTTAGCAAACTTAGCAATTGATGAAAATGAAAACAGAGCGTCAGAAAGTAGGAAACATGGATGAATTTTCAGAGAAAGATGCATAACTTATTTCCCTAATATTTATAGCTACAGATTGCATCATTAAACAAGGCCAGGACAAGTTCAAGTACACCACAGAATTCACTTGAGCTTAAAGTTTGTACCACATCCAACACTGGTGAGTGCAGGACGTGGATCCCAGCGTATTCCCAACTTCCTCAACCCTCTGAGCTAATTAAGACTATTACAGTCTTACTTCACCATCATGCTCGACTTCCCCGACATGACACTGATGCGTTCCGAATGACATTATTGAATTAACTGTCTGAAGATTTCGCAGCATCCAACATACCGAAATGACTTTGGAAAAACATGCCAGAACTGTGAATCCACTTGCTAATGAGGACAGAGACAGACAGATGCTTTGGGTTAGCGCAGGCTTTACAGCGAGTGATGAGAAAGTTGCAGTTATTTAAGAAAACGCAGGTAAAGCGAACCACTTCTATTATAAGTCAGAAAAGTTGAAAACCATTGGCTTTCAAAAGTAGCACTTTTGACAACTACAATTGCATACTGGCATGGTACAGAATATGATCATTGCAGAATAATGCACCTTAACTTTTATTTGTACGCCATAAATCCACTTATGTTGCATCAAAAAGTTTTACACTACTTAAACATAAAATTGAAATTTAACATTATGTTCTTAGCTGAATTGATAGAGCTTGGCGCTAGCAACGGCAAGGTCATGGGTTTGATTCTGCACTGAATAAACTAATAGAACCTGATTGCACTGTAAGTTGCTTTAGATGAAAGCATCTGCCTTATGAATACAGGTTATTTTTGCTACTACTATTTCTTTAAGACGCCATGATGTAGAATTGGTATTTTGTGGCTTTTTTTCTAGTTCTGTTAGCTTTGAATCCACCTGTGTGCTCCTAGATGTTGATTAAAAACACTTCTAGCCATTCTACACATTTAACATTTTGAGACTCAAAAGACTCATCCTGCACTTTTTATCCAATCAGGTCCCGCCCCTTCATCGTGTATCATGACTATGATGTAATGACAACCTATTGCATATGTTCCACCTAAAAATTCAGTTTCACTTTCAATGGGTCATGTTAATGAGCTCTATTAGGATAGGCTATAAAATATAAACATGTAAAACTCCTATTCCATTCGGACAAATTAAACAGGCTAGGAATGTGTAGAATTAAAGCAGTACTACCGTACATGTCCCACGGTGTCCTGGTGAGTGTTTCTAGATATCATTCTCTTTGACAAAATCATTTTACACCTCTTTTGCAAATTGCAATGCTCTGATCCTCCCAAACCATATTAGCTCTGAGAAAACTTTTACAAGTAGCTTTTAAACATAAATGTCCCTCTCCCACCGTGAATCATATTTTTACATTGTGCAGTCCAATTACAAACTATCTGAAATAGGCTGTCCTGAATCTGTCATTTATCAGCTTACACACCATCACAACACGTTCACACACTCTCTCTCTCTCTCTCTCTCTCGCTCTCTCATCTGGGAATCAGGAAGGAGGAAGATAGAGATGAATGATGGACTGATGTTAGGGTTGGAGCATTCAGATGTCAGTTTTTCACCTTTCAAAAAGGACAAGACGGCAGACGTTTGGGTGGCGGGGCTTTCAAACCATTATGACTGACAGCCCTGTCTGTCCATCCGTATACTCACGCTTTATACGTGTCTCTGTGTGTGACGGTCTTTTTTAATTGAACGAATTGAAGTTTCCAGGATGGGAGGAGTGTGTTTTAGTTGCGCAGAGTAGCGTTTGAGGGTTTGACATTAATCTCATGTGATGTAGCGTGGCACGATGCAGAGAGTCAGGCCCTGAGAGAGGACCGCGATGAATAAAATAACTAACGCAATGTTATCTCACAAATTATGGCCTCGGGAAGACACTTGGTTAAGTTCCTACTCTCTGAACACCCGTATCCAAGGTACAAAATTAACTTTTTGCTGTGAGTTGAGATGATTTACAGGCATGGGTGTCTCTTACTGGCAATGAAACGGTATTTTTTGTCATTTTTCTTAATTTCTTTGGTCCCAAAGAGAATATTTGGTCACACTTTAGATTAGGGTCCAATTCCCACTATTAACTACGACTTTTGCCTCAGTAAACCCCTTATTACTGCTTATTAATAGATAGTAAAGTAGTTGTAAGTTTAGGATGATTATTTATTGATAGGATTAAGGGATGAAGAATATGGTCATACAGTAACGTAACTCAAATGCTGGGTTGTTTTAACCCATGATTGCTTCACATATGGACAAACCCAACCATTGGATTAAATTCACCTAGGTTTAAACCGTTTAATTTAAACCAACGGTTGAGTTTGTCCATATGTGACCCAAACATGAGTTGAAACAACCCAGCATTTTTTAGAGTGTTATGTTCTTGATGGTATGAGAGTAGTTTATCCAGACATCTCTATTCTAGACAGCTATTTGTTCATGAGATTTGTTTGTTTCATTTATGCCAGATATAATCTATAAACTCTTCAGATGTATCATATTTCGTAGAGTACAGATAAAGCTCTTGTAATAGTAATGAAAGATGCACTCAATTTCAATGCGTCTTTGTTCCTGATAAAATTTTAATTTCCTTCCTAAAGCTTTTGCCTTCATTATCAAACCATTTGTCATTGCCGTTTCTCATTGACTTGATGTCTCTTTCTCTGGTTGTCTCGCTTCCTCACACGGCCTATTTTTATCTTCTCATCCTTTCTCTCTTCTAACACCTTCTCGTTGGCCTCTATGCTATCTTTTTCCACTTTCCTTCTCACCCTCTTTCATCTCTGCTCTCAACTTACTCTCTCACACACACAGTCTCTCAATAGGTGAGGTAAAAATTGCCCCATATTATGGCGAGCCTGCCTCTATTAGACCCTAAAAACCCTTTGTAATAAGAATTCAGTTGTCAAAGACAGATTAGAGCCGAGTCGAGCTCTCATCCAGGTCGCCATCTCAGACCTGAGCGATCAAACAAAACCTCTCTGCTGTAGACAGACAGCTGAGAGACTGTGAGAGCGAGCCGGCGCACACAGAGGCCCTCAGACCCGAGATCAGATTAGCATGGCAGGATAAGGAACCGGCTCCTCTTTTCAGAGGCTAAATCGCTCTCGCCGATCCCCGTGAGGCTGCAGGCTTTCTCGATAAGTGCTTGGCGACACGAGGAAGGCAAATGTTGCTGTTTGTGTGGGAGGACGATATCAAACTACTGATGCGCGGTTTACCCTTGTTCCTCCTCTCTCTGCGTCTCTCAGGCTGATGTTGCCAATGCAACTCCAACACACCATAGACACTCCAAAGCCACACCAGCAGAGGACGGGACCGCCGGGACGCCCTATTTAAATGTGCCTATTTAGAGGGATTTTACTCTGCAGAGATGCCACATCAGGAGACAAATATAACGCTTTTATGCAGACATTTAAATTCTGACCTAAATGCATTGCAGACACAATCATAGAAAGCCATGTTTCATATGTTTTTTGATTATTGATTAATGTGTTCAATTAAATGTGTTGCTAAATGGTTGCTTAAGAGTTCTGAGGGATTTTTTTTTTAACATGCTGTTAGGTGGTTGCTAAGATGTTTGTTCTGGGTGGTTGCTAGGATCTAGCTACTGTAGCCTATACAGTATGTTTGTGAAGTTGTTTTTTAGCATGCTGTTAGGTGGTTGCTAGGGTCCGGCTATATGGTTTCTAAAGTGTTCCAAGCGTTTTTTTTTTTTTGCATGTTAGAAGGATGCTAAGAAGTTCTGGGTGGTTGCTATGGTGTTGCTATATGTTGGTTAGAGTTTTCTTAGTGTTTTTCCATGTTGTTAGGTGGCACCGTAGCTCAGATGTTCTGGGTGGTTGCTAGGGTGTTGCCATATGGTTGCTAATGTGTTCTGATTGTTTTTGGCATGTTGTTAGGTGGTTGCTAAGATGCTGTTGATGGTTGGGTGTTGCTATATGTATACATTTTCTTGTTTTTTTCCCATGTTGTTAGGTGGTACCATAGTTTAGATGTTCTTGGTGGTTGCTAGGGCGTTGCTATATGAATGCTAAAGTGTTTTTAGCATGTTGTTAGGTGGTTGCTTGGTTGAGTGTTTCTTGTTAGTAAGTTCAAGTTTCTATTATCTTCTGGTTCCTACTTCTCTCTTCGATTTCTCCTTCAATGTTGTTTTTTCTTTCACCGTTTTATCATCCACCAGGTGATAATTATAGGTCATGTCAGTTAGAAAAATAGCAGCATCTCTCCCCAACAAGCCACACAATTTAAGGTATCATTCATGTCTGTAGCACAACATGCTAACAGCTGTCTGTGTGTGTGTTTTTGTTTTTTTTTCTTTCAAGAGTGTACATGGTCCTTCATCCTCTCTAAAAGTCTTCCAGCTTTTCTTTCTAAAGTGTCTATATATGGAAAATGTTCTCATCCATCAGTGCTTCAAGGGGACCTTCAGATATAAGATAATAAAGCTCAGAGGTTTAGAAAGAGGAGAAAGATTTATAACATCCTCTGTGAAAGTGTGACAGTGGTATAGGTGTCAGCAGGTAAAGTACTGTGTGTTACTGTGGTACTGTGATGACTTTGATATACAATGGTAATATGTTCATTATACTCTACTGTACCACAATCTGCTGCAGAAATATTTTCTTAATCAGCTGTGTCTTGTTTTTAAATTATATATATAACAAGGCTGTTTTTGCAGTGTAGGTATTGCACTGGTATATGCACAAAAAAGCAGTATTTTCAAGGTACTTAATTTTACTGTTTACTTTATTGTACCATCATTTTTCATTAATAATGACAGTAAATTATGATTTACCCTTGGTTTGTATTACACCTCTCTCTGTTTCTCGCTGTCTCTTTTTCCTCTCACAGTGACCATCTCTTGAGGACAGAGGGGCAGGTGACATTTACACCCGGGTTGGCAGCTGCTGCCGGGCACACACTGACAGCGGCTGTAATGGGCATTTCAAGGCGCCATTTTCACTGCTAGCTCACCATCTTAAGAACAGATAAAACAAGTGAAGAAATGGGAAGAAAAGAATATATAAACTGAGCGATGTGTCTCTCTCAGGCATCATGGAGACTTCTGCAAAGATTGTGTTTGGCTAGCGGCCTGTACACATAGACTGTAATATCTTTCTTTACAGAAAGGTAAATAAATGTGAGAGTTCTTTCTTTATCTGTCTTGGTCTCTCACTCCAGAGTTTTCCTTTTCCTCCTCTCTATCACTTAAGTCTGCACAGATACGCTACAGGGCCTGTGGCCCTTCGTGCAGCATTTGTAGAGTTGCAGTTTAACTAACCAAATCTAGTGAAAAGAGTAAATTCATGTTTGATGGAGCTGCAAGAAAGTTGCACAAACTCTCTTAGGACTGCTGCATTTTACATTCATGTTCTTAGCAGATGTTATCTAGTGCATGTTTACAGACTAACAGTTAAAAACTAGCGCAGGTGAACACTAAGTCTACTCATTTTGATTGAATATTAAACAATATACTGACTTTTTGCAATGCTCACAATGTAATTTAAATGATCTGTATTTGATGGCCTTTTTCAGCAAGAAATTATATTTTTTCAGGCTACGTCATATTTCTTTAACCATCACTTTATTTAAATACTCGAGACCAATAGCATTTTAAGGGAAGGAGATGTTTTAGAACGACTTCTAATGCCACTTTGCCTAATTTTAAGACTTTTCAGTTTATGAAATAAAACTGCAGGCCTCAACATTAGGACTTGTTGATGTAAAATCAAATAAACCAATTATAAATAAATACAATCCAATTGCAATGCAATCCAACTGACAGAAATCCTCCGTATGATGGAGAACTTTAATCCCTGCACACATATTGATAGGATATAAGCGTTTCATTTGATTGATCACTCCAGTATTCCATGTGATTAATTCAAATTTTGAACTGACTGACAGCCTTAATGGAACTTTTTAGTTGGTTTAAATTCAATTCATCCTATTCTGGTGTTCTTTAACAGCTGTGTTTTTAAAGTGTGGAGAATAACGTTGATATTCACTGTTCGTTTTGCGTGTTTGGGGAAACTCCTCTGAGAAGACGGTGCTATTTACTCAAGACAAACCCCAAAATGTCTGTTACACCGTTTGACATTCTAATTTTAGTAATTAAAATCTCCCAAAAGTAGACTAATTTTATGTTTTCCTTCAGTTTTTAATTGTGTCTAGTGCAAAAGCTTATACCAATAACATATAACCTAATCATTTTTTTTGTCTGCCTCAATTCTAACATATTTAATTCGTGTGCTTGTTTTTCAACGTGGGGACCTACGTCTTTTTTTATATACATGTTTTCTAATGTTATTTTCAGAGTTTTGTGCATACAGCTTAATTGTCAAATCAAGTACATTAACTGAGCAATCTCGTCTTAATTATATTCTTGCATTCGGAAATTGTGCCGTGATGAATCTGAAAGGCTAATTTTCAAAAACCCATTTGTGTTATTTTCAAATAATCATCTTTTTTTGCTTGCCATTGAAACAGGATGTGCATCACTGCTGTATGTGTTCTGACATCATAAGCGCTGCTGGATAAGGCTTTTGTTCTGGAACGTGTTCTGGCTTGTGATATAATCAGGCCTGAACTGTATCTGGGGAGATGAAGGTAAGATAGCATCTCGGAACGTTCTGCCGCAGATCTACAGATCTGCCATGCTCATACATAATGAACAAGTGGTGGAGAAACGCAGCCACTCTCCATACCGGCCCGCACCGGTGGACAGAGCAAACTCACTTGACTTCCCACTGAGACATAAATGGGAAATAGAAGGGGAAAAAGGGAGGGAGATGGAAAAGGAGAGAGAGTGTGGCGATGGACAACAGGATGAATAGGAAACCATAAAAAAAAAAAAAGCCCCCTTTGATGCGTGTTCTCGGCGGGACACTGGCTTTTCAGATTTCTCCTTTTTAATTACTCTGCAGCTTGCGGTTTAAAAAGAAAGAGTAGAACAAAAGAAATGGGTAATTATTAAGGGTTAATGCATCCACAACACCCTGAAGACACCAACCGCAATGTGCAATCCTGCCGAAGCATTCCATGCTGAGAGGTGCATGTAGATTAAACACCATGAAAGCTGCATGTTTTGTTTGCTTTGTAACCCTGAAGGATTCTTCACTCTTTTTACACACTCTTTAACATTGTCCTCTGCATACACGGCACTTTGAAATGTTTTTTTTTTGTTGCGAATGAATTCGCTATAAGTGAACAAATCGTTCTTGTGAAGTTCCATGCACTGATATGGTTCATTCACTGAAGTATCTCTTTTGCAGCGTGTCTGTTTTCCTGCCTTCAGTGAACAACTTGCTGAGAAATCGTGTTTGTCAACGAGAATCTGCTGAACAAAAGGTGGCTTGTCGATCAGTCAATATGAGTCAATATTCACAACAATGAGAGAAAGGGGGTGAAAGATTCTGCATCTACAGTACGTGTTTTTGAAGGAATCAATTCAGTGAATGATTCAGATAACACACAAAAATTAAGCTTTATAATGAAAAGACTAAAAAATGTACTGGGATGAATCAAAATCTTCACCACTAATTAGTTTTTAGCTGTCACACACACACACACAGTATATTTATTCATATATATACACACACAGTGTTGGGGTAACGCATTACAAGTAATCAGATTACTTTTATCAAGTAACTAATAAAGTAACTCATTACTTTTAAATTTACAACAACATTTCCAAGTCACTTTTTCTAATAAGTAATGAAAGTTACTTTGTTTTCCTTTCTTCCCACAGCTGAAAGGTTTGTTTGAGCTGCGTCCTCTACTGTACAGACATGATTTTGCTTTTTACTTTAGCCTGAGGCTTATTCATTTCACTTTTGGTTTATCAAAACTTTTACCTTTTTTATTATTAAAAAACATTCAGCCCAGGTGAAAAAAAGTAATGCAACACTTTACTTTTCATAAAAAGTAACTAAGTAGCAGTTCATTTTTAGGGAGTAACACAATATTGCAATGCATTACTTTTAGAAGTAACTTTCCCCAACTGTGTGTGTGTGTGTGTGTGTGTGTGTGTGTGTGTGTGTGTGTGTGTGTGTGTGTGTGTGCGTGCGTGCGTGCGTGCGTGCGTGCGTGCGTGCGTGCGTGTTTGTGTGTGTGTGTGTGTGTGTGTGTGTGTGTGTGTGTGTGTGTGTGTGTGTGTGACGTGTGTGTGCGTGTGCGTGTGCATTAATAACTTTCTCCACCTTGTGTTCACTCTCCCTTAGGCCCGCGATGTGCTTTTTATGTTATTAACTGTTGAGACTGAGAGTGTCTGCATCGTCTCTCGGCCCCACCAGCTAATGAAGATGGATGGCACAGGCAAGATATTTTTAAATATCACTGAGTGTGTGTGAGTGTGTGTTTGATGTCCTACAGGTATAAATGCTAAACATATGGAGAACCCTAGGGGTCCCAATTTAACAACTGCAGGAGGGAGCTGAGAAACCTGTGTGTGTGTGTATGTGTGTGTATAATGTTTTAAAATGCATGGTTCCTCTCCTAATTCATTTGGTCTTTCTTCTCACATTATAGAATTAATTAAACTCAAGTTATTATTTGTCAATATAATTTGAGTTTAAACTCTTCTTCTTATTTTCAATTATTTTATTTTTATCGATTTGACAGACTATTGTCTAATAGTAATAATGTATTATAATTGAAATATTAATTTAGTTTAAAATGGTTTAATTGTAGTCTTTTATTATTTTATTTTATAGACAAGATCATATTCTATATTAATAATTCTATTCAATAATAAGTTTAAACTATTTAAACTATTTATAATTTGTTTTGTTGTTTGATGAATTTTACACAGACAATTATATAATGTTAATAATAATAATGTATGATTATTATGAAGTTGTCTATTTAAAATTGATCAAATAAAATAACTATTGAAATAAAGTCATTTAATTTCAAATGTTTATTATTATTATGACGATGATGACCGTAGCTGTCTGTACATGATCAGTTGCTCATTGAGAGTGGAAATTTAGTTTGAAAGTATTCTCATGTAAAACTCCTCTCACTTAGCCAGACTGTCCTCAGGTTTCACACAATGGTCTCAAACAAAGATTAGAAATTAGCCACATTAGCTCTGAAAATGGGCACAAATAACATTCACATGATTTTAAAGGAAACCATGGCTCTCTGTGAACTTCACACCCACGTCTGAAGAGAATAGGCTAATTTTTTTTTTAATTGCCCAAAAGAAAAATGTTATTGTTCAGAGGTCGCTCTTTCATACCTCAGAAGACTTAATTGGGCTTTATTTAAATATCAGATTCGTCTCAGATGTTTCTCCTTTAATTCAGAAACCAAACAATATTTCTGGTGTGAAATATTGTTTGTGAATATTTCATTCGTTTATGTCGTTCTGTTGTATCGGACGAGGTGTGAACAAGCCTTAAGAACAGTAAGCCTGAAACCAACACAAACGATCACAAACAGGCCTTTCACACCGATTTGACACTTCTGTTTGTTGGCACTGTGCTCAGGTCTTTTGTCGCACTTTTGGGTCAGACATGAAGAGGCCAGAAGTAAGGATTCATTGCCACGTCACCGCCTGTCCGTGTGCATGATGTGCCACTTCCCCCGAGGCGCACTCATTACAACTACAGCTATCCTGCCATCCACAAAGTGTTGAGGTCATCATCACAGTGTTCAGCAAACCGTGAGCCAGAACAAACAAAGGTGATGCACACACATAAACAAACATACTGCAATCGTCTTTGTGCAAAATTGCCAAAGTAAAATGTATTTTAGTTGAATTGAAATGGTTTTATTTTAATTTTAACTAATTTTATCTTTTTATGCAAAGTTATTTAATGCAAAATAAAATTTGAAATGATTTGATGTAACTAAATGGAAAATATTATGTAGATAACATTATGGTTTTATTTTCATTTAAATGTAAAATGACAATTGCAAATGGGGTAATTTAAAATTATTTTATTTTAATTTAAAAATGTTTTATTTTAACCTAATGCAAAGTCAAATTTGAAATGATTTGAAACTAAACGGAATAAATTATGTAGACAAAATGATGTTTGTATTTTCATTTAAAATGTAAAATAATTGCAAAAAAATTTAAAATTATTGCAAATGAAGTAATTTGATTTAAAATGATTTTATTTTTATTCAAAATGGTTTTATTTTCATTTAAATGTAAAATGACAATTGCAAATGGAGTAATTTAAAATTATTTTATTTTCATTTAAAAATGTTTTATTTTAACCTAATGCAAAGTCAAGTTTGAAATGATTTGAAATCAGGAAATGTAACTAAACGGAATAAATTATGTAGGCCTAGATAAAATGATGGTTGTATTTTCATTTAAAATGTTAAATAATTGCAAAAAAAAAAGAGTTAAATTATTGCAAATGAAGTAATTTGATTTAAAATTATTTTATTTTTATTCAAAATGGTTTTATTTTCATTTAAAATAATTTTATTTTAACTTAGTAACTTACAAAGTAAAATCGGAAATGATTTGAAATCAGGAATAAATTATGGAAATAACAATTAAACAGGAGTTCTTTAAATGAAAGATAATTTGATAAACATGATTATTAGCAAGTATAATAATGAACATATAACAGAGGGCAAAGGAGATCATACAATTAAAACATTTTTTTTTTTTTTTTAAATGTATGTGGCAATGTCTCAAATGTTTGAGCTATCTCTCTCTCTCCCTCTCTGTCTCTCCTGCTGTCTTGTTCTTGTCTCCATCTTGCTTATCCCTTTCTCTGTTGTAACGGTTCCGAGTTTCATACAGTATATTCCTCCGAAGGCTTGTTCTGGAAGCGCTGTGGGAGGTATGTCTGCTACTATTATCCACATTGTCACAGCCCCCACGGCCCCCTTTCAATATTCAAGCGCAAAGGGAACAGGGATAGGCAGCCGCCTGATAGGATTGTTTCCAGACTCCATATGCCAGGCCAAGAGATTTCAGCCTCTTTCCGCCCTAGTGTGTATGTGTATGTATATGTGTGTGTGTGCGTGTTACAGATCAAGACTTAAACCCAACTTTATGGGATTTTGCACTGTGCTGTGCTCAGTGCTGGTGGTTGTGGGCAGAGTGTTTATCCTATTTATGTTAAAACACACACACTCACTCACTCACAAAAGCATACTGTATGTGCGTGTTCAGTGAAATGATGCACTGTCAGAAAGAAACTGTACCTTTAAGGCCTCAACTTAAAACAAAATTCAAGAACAAACTGATGTGACAATTTTATATAAAATCAGGCCAAAACAAAGTTTGTTTTGTTGTTCGTTTCGGGAGTTTGAAACAGCTTGCCAAAGAGAACTTTCCGGGAAACTTTGCTCTAGCTGGTAAACACCTTCGAACTACCATTGGTCCCTGGCGATTATGTAGTAGGTGGGTGTGGCTCTGAGGCTCCGCCTTCTTTGATGTTCAAATCTTCTCCGGTTCATTTCTTCTGTTCAGTCTGTCAAGGTCAGAGTTGACGTCCGCTACGAAAAACACTGGAGAGCCGGTTTATAGAAGAAATTGAAGTTGTAATTCTTATTGAGAGAGACACTTGACACTGTTTTTTTCATGTTTAATACTTAAAAGCTGCTTGCTTTTAAATAATCTATTGTGAAGGTGCTGTATAAATAATCTTGACTGGACTGCCGAATTGCAGAGCTTGTGCAAACATTCACATCGCTATGATGTGACGCTTTCTTTACTGCTGCTTTCTCCCCACTGTCATTTGTTGTTGTGTGTTTATTTTGTTATTGGGAGGAATAACAAACAGCACATTTATAAAACGGATAGTTCCGGTCCTTAATTCTGATTGGTTGAGCCGCGTTCGAAGCCGTTGTAAATTACTCAACAAACATACACCTGTGACCGCATTACATTAGCATTACTGCGCAACTGCCGTTTGTGATTCTTTGTTGCTGCTTGTGTTGCTTGGCAACCTCTTTGGAACTACATTGCTTGGCGGAGGAATATATGTCTTATAGCGTTCAATTTTTTGTTGCTGGTGCTTATTTTATGAATAAAATAAATAGTAAAATGTAAATTTTCATAGAGTAACCGATTTATAAAAGCAATAAGCTTATTGCTTTATTATAACAGCACATTTTTACATACTCATCTAAACCTTGCTCTCAACAGTGTGGACGGCATCGTGTTTTACGTGTTCCAAATTCTTTTTACCCCTAAAGCCTCGCTCACACTACAGGAGTTTTAGGCCGATTTATGCCCGATTTACCCCTCCCGAGAATCGGAGAAAAAATCTTGTCGAGGACCTTGATCGGTTCCGATGTTCGGCACAGATTATCTGGTAATGTGAGGCGTTCACAGATCGAATCTTGCACCCCCCGATCTGCTCTCACACAAATCGGGCTCGCCCCGATCATATCAAACATGTTTGATATTTATCGGGATGAGCAAGATTGTGATTACCAGTACGTCAGTAGCCTACTGTCTCAATAGCCAATAAGAAACAAGTAGGGCTGTCGTGGTGAAGGAATTTCCATTGTTGTAATTTTGAGTGACTCAACAGCGCGATATGCGGTATTATCTTCATTTATTTATTTATTGCTAAATAAATAAGTGTTATGCTGTGGTCAGCAGGAACGAAGACGAGTACATGTTCAGTAATGAAACCGAAACTAAAAAGCCCATTGAAACGAAGTATAGTAAACAGAAGATAATGTCAAATAAGGGGCCACATAAAATAATAACAGAACATAAACCTGACAATAAGCTTTTTAGGCCATTGTTATATAACAGTTAGTTTTGATCCTTGAATCTTTCTTTACTAAAGGCTTCTGCTTATATTTTACCATTTACTCGGCACTCGCTCAGTCCAGTTACATTGTTACGCCACTAGGTGGCGACAAAGGACTGTCTTTGAGTGAGTCATTAAACTGTTCATTCAACGGAAATGTAAAAAAAAATGCGGATTCATTCAAATATAGATGTAATGAAACAAGCTGTTAATTAATATTTAATTTTAACTTTGAGCTCCACTTTACAAGGCTCAGCTGAGCAGCAATGCGGCGCATGGGCAACGCGAAGCTGATGCTTCACTTCATAGAGATCAATGGCATTGATTCATTGTATTGACCAGAGCTGACGCCATTAATTAGAAATAGCCTAGATAAAGGATGATTTTTTATTTTATTTTTAATTCTCTTTCCTTGGTCACGGCAACCTTTTCACGAATATGACTTGATATGAAGGACAGATATTTTGTTTACATCCACTTTTCTGCTTCCGATCTGCTGCGTGAGATCACGTCCTCTGGCACGATAATCTTAATAACATTGTGTAGTGTGTGATGCGCCGCGATTTTCAAATCTTGTAGTGTGAGCATGTTTAAGATTTGAGGGAAGAAAATCTGCAAAGATTCTCCTTAAGTGTGAGCTGCAACCAGATTTCACAATCGGTTAGGATTTTAAAACTCCTGTAGTGTGAGCCAGGCATAAGCAAAGAACGAAAAAGAACTTCACTGTGATATCGGGGCCTTTAGCTTGTGACTGGAGTAACCTCAGAGGTTTGTGCACAATCTAGCCATAAAGGGTTATGGATATTATTACCTTAAGATACTAATATGCACTCTTTAGGGGTAGATAATGTACAAATGTGTACCATTAAGGTTACTTCCCCAGTGCACCCCTAATGGGACTTCTTGTGCATTTGTTTGACGGTATTTTATTTTAGCCATATGGTTCAGAACCATATACTTATGGCCAGTTACTGTCACAGTGCACCCCAGTGGTTTTTTTTTTTTCAACAAATGAAATTTAATTTCATTAAAAATATATATATATTATATTTTATCAACCTATACAGTCAGTATATGCCTGTGAATCTAAACTAAAGACATAATTTCGTAATGTTTTGCCCTGGGGGAAAGTAAAAAGACATTTCCAAAAGATTTGAGTATTTTTAGAAAGCTAAACATGGCAAGCTGTTGTGTTGTTTATTTATTTTGCACTCCATAACTTTTCAGATAAAATAAGTAAATTGGATCTAATGGAGGTTTTTCCCCCACTGGGGGGATTGTTTTCTGTTCCACAGATTCTTCCAAAAGAATCCTGTTGATAATACTAGAGGACAAACACACAATACCTGGTGAAACTTAAAATGGCCGTGCTGCAGAATGAAACTGCAGACAAAGTGATTATTTCGACACTTACTTTATCTCATATTTTATTTACTTATTTATTCCACGCTTGGCAATTTCTCAAACTCTAAGCTTTTGTTCGCTGTAGTCAAGTTACGACCACTTTTATTCACAAAAGCAACTTTTGCTAGCATCTGCCAGTGCTATTATTTTTCACCACCATTCCCCATTTATTCATAATGTTTCCCTGTGGGTGTAATTACCCATTTAATTTCCAGAATAAACTTTCCATTTAGATATCGACAATGGTATCAATATCTGCGAAATTAGCCTCTCTAAGACTTGGTAGCGGTGTCCATGTGCATCTCCCGTCCCAAGTGATTCATCCTGTATTCGGTTATGACGTCATTGGCTCTGTACTTTGAGAGTGACTCAGGTGTTTTCAGTCTTGTTATCAGTGTGAACTATATAGATGTATGCCCATGATGCTTAGTACATACAAGTTCCTTCTCTGAGGAAGTGTCCTAGTCTCCTTGTTTGCTTCACTCTTGCACTGTCCCCTCTGGCGAAGTTTATGTCCCAGCTTCCTTCTTCCTACTCGTTCATGCGTGCTCATGGCGGGCTGTCAGTGTCCTATTAGTCAAACACTGTATTCATCAGTGTTTATTAGCATGTGAAAGGTCACCGTCATGTCAGCTGCTAATTGCTGTGGCATTAAACATCCAATTGATCGGCTGATGAGCTGAAATGTGACAGGACGCCATGATGCACAATGTAGATGTCGATAAATTCTTGACCCTGTCTGAACATAAATAAAGCCAAACGGTCGGTCACATACTGTCGTACATCCTTATCAGCGGATCCAGCCGTACCGCGAGAATCGTGCGCGATTGAGATATATAGAGGTCTTAAAATAGCCCTTAAAGATGACAGCGCTGATAGAGCTGCCCACAAGATAAGCATGTGACTTCATGTTGATCGATGGCGGGGAAATAAAGTGTAATCATAACGGAGACGGGATCTGTCTGTGTGGCACATTGTGTCTGAGCCGGTCCGTCGGGAGCGCTGGGGCCAACATTATTTGCTCTGTGTTTACATTTAAAATATCTCTCTATTTCAAGCCCTCTCGACAGGTTTTTTTGTACAAACTTTGCTGGCATCATGGCATATTGCTAGATAAGCACCACCTGTCTCTCTCTCTTCTCTTGGTAAATTTCAGACATATCTGTCAACCTTAAACTCCCTTGTTGTCAGTTCTTTCCCTTGCCTAAACATCTTTACAAACATCCATATTTGTTCTCTTGTTTTTGTGTATTTGGGTTTTTAGTAGAGCATGCTAAGGCAAGGTTCAATATTACTAATGATATGCAATAATGCTGAAAGTTAATATTAACAATAATTATCATAATACTATTTAGAGTTAGACGTTTGTTTAGATTGTTAAATACTGTGTAACTCATCCAACACTAGTAATAAACACAAATGACACCTCAAATCAGGCTGATTGTTCTGTGTTTAGTACAGGTTTATAGTTTTAATCTGGTAAATAAAAAATAAAAAAATAAAATAAAAAAAAGTCCAGCTTCACATAACAGTATATTAAAGTCCCCCTGTGGTGAAAATCAAGCTTTTAATGTTGTTTATATGTATATATGTGATGTTTTTAATATGCTTTAAGACAAACCATGTGCAAATTCATAAGTCAACATTGCTTAGTATTTTCTCTTTAAAACTGCACTGAACCAAAGACAGTCTCAAAATCGGTGTTTGGAATCGATGGTGTTTCTGACGTCACAAACTACCTTGTAACCAATCAGGTCAACATATGATCGTCAACGAGTGGATCTCTGAGCTGGAGTGAGTGAGTGGAGGCGGGGCTCATTTGCATATTCTTAGAACCGCGTATACTAAATGAGGCAAGGGTGAAGAGTTACAGTCAAGCTAATTTAATGCATTAATTTTTTTTCCAAAGAAAAAACGTTTAGTAATTTTGGTGATCAAAGATGAGTTTTAAGGGATACAATTATTGAATACAGGGGCATCCAGTATGTGCTGATTGGCTGGGATTGTAATTGAGAACCTTAAGGTTGCGTGACTTGTAGACAGAGGCGGACAGAGTACAGAGCTTTGTTACTTGAGTAAAAGTACAGATACCCCTTGCTAAATTTTACTCAAGTACAAGTAAAAGTACTACATTCAGATGTCTACTTAAGTAAAAGTACTAAAGTACTTGTTTTTAAAAGTACTTGAGTATCAAGAGTACAAGAGTAGATTTTCTAAATATTGCATTAGTAATCTACTGCCACAGTGCTTACATTTATGCACAGAAACGTCCTACATGGAGTTATGAAAAATGTTAATGTTAATACCTTGGAGAATGTAAAAGGAATTGAAAGTAAAATCTAATTCTAAATCTAATTTAATTAAATTTTTGGGGGGGTCCCATCTTTAAATGCGGGGACAACACACACACACACACACACACACACACCACATGTAAGGGTGGCGCTGCCAATAAACCACCTAAAAGCTGTCACAAAGAACCGGCAAAAGGAATGATTATGAATATGTAAAATATAGCAAGGAGATATTTTAATTGTTTATTAATAAACACTTGTTAATAAACAAGTGTTTTCTTTGTCAGTGTCGGCTAGATGAAGTTGACGATGCTGACTCACGATCTTCAGTTGTGAACGCGCCAGAGAGAAATGCACATTTCATACGGATTACATAAGCAGAGAGCAGAGAGCAGTCTGTTTTCTTTCGTTTTGAATTTTTCTGTTTAAAAGTAGACATGTCTGTGAGAGGCAAGTAGGCTACCTTATACACTGAGTTTCGGTTCATTTATGAGACGAGATCCAGTTCACGTGCCGGCGCCTCCATTTCTTATCTATCGTCTGCTATTTACTTCTTATTTATTAAACCCAGGCAATTGGTTGAAGAAACATTGATTAAAATTAAGATACAATTAATACAAAACGAAATTCACTTTGAAACGAAAGGTTTTGTATTTTCTGTTTGATGTCTCTGTGAAAGTTTTAAAGCATTTTTTAAGCCGCTTTCAGAGCGCTCATGTCCGTAACGGAGAACACGTCCATAACATTGTTTTTTCCTCATAAATGCAAACCCAAAAAATAAAATAAAACAAAATTAATATTTTATGTACTGTGGAGACTGAGCGCCAACCCTTCTTCATTCGCTGGGTAGTAGCCTACTTTGGTTTGCGCAGTGTAATTCACATAATCAGTAAAAATATATTTTGCCTCCTAAAGTTTTTTTTTAAAGAAATCAGAAATCCCTCGTGGCTACGCCACTGCCACATTTGAACCTGACTGTGTTAAACACACCACATACTCAAGAACATCAAACCAAATGCTTGGCTTACATTAATGTGTAATATAAAATCTGACCATGGAGTTGACTTTGGCGGAAAGCTGAAAGTGATTGCTGATAGGCTGTCCCAATCAGTGGCGCCTGCACAATCCAATCACGTTTGAGAGGGAAACAACAAATTGAGGGTTTCCGAGATTTTTTTTTTTTTTTTTTTTACTCGGGTACTCACGGTTATGGATAGAAATGTATTGGAGTAAAGAGTACAATATTTGCCTCTCAAATGCACTTGAGTAAAGTCATGAGTACTCCCCAAAAATGATACTCGAGTAAAGTACAGATCCCTCAAAATTGTACTTAAGTACTGTACTCAAGTAAATGTACTTCGTTACTGTCCGGCTCTGCTTGTAGACACTAGCTATGTTTCCATCCACACGTTTTTATCCGCATTAAGTGATATCGAATGAAAAATGCCTCATGGAAACAGTAAAATTCGATTGAATTTCATGAATATCGACTCAAATAAAATACGATCGGTCTCATCGGATTTTATCTTGATTGATATACGGCTTATGCGATAAACGCGGATGGAAGCGTTATTATGGTGCGATTCATTTTGCCTAGTAAAACTTTGTTTGCAAATGTTGGCTTGAATGTTGTGCAATTCGGTGAGAAAATAGGTGGAAACCCCTTAAAGGATTAGTTCACTTTTAAAAAAACTTTTGCTGATAATTTACTCACCCCCATGTCATCCAAGATGTCCATGTCTTTCTTTCTTCAGTCGAAAAGAAATTAATGTTTTTGATGAAAACATTCCAGGATTTTTCTCCATATAATGCACTTTGCTGGGCACCAAACGGTTCAAGGTCTAAATGACCGTTTCAGTGCAGCTTCAAAGGGCTTTAAACGATACCAGACGATGAATAAGGGTCTTATCTAGCGAAACGATCGGTCATTTCAAAAATAAATAAAAAAGTTAAAGTTTTATAGGCACAAATGCTCGCCTTGTGAACTCTCCTGTTCGAACTCGTTCATCAAAATGAACAAATCTTTTTTCGAGTCAATGACTCGAAAAACAGCCCTTTCAAAGCCCTTTGAAGCTGAACTGAAACGGTCATTTAGACCTTGAACCGTTTGGCTACCATTGAAGTCCATTATATGAAGAAAAATCCTGGAATGTTTTCATCAAAAACATTAATTTCTTTTCGACTGAAGAAAGAAAGACATGGACATCTTGGATGACATGGGGGTGAGTAAATTATCAGCAAAAGTTTTTTAAAAAGTGAACTACTCCTTTAACATGTCTCAAATTAATTCGATATACCAATTTGATCGCAAAACAGCATGTGACATCATTACGCACAGGTTTTTATCCGCTTTAAAGCCGTTTGATGGAAACACACTTTCACCAGCTTTATTCGCATGAGGTTTTTTACCGAACTTCAGGTAATTCGATTGACAAGTGGATGACAACATGGCTACTAAAAACTATGGATCATGAGCTGCACACGTGTAAATGAACACAGTGCCTTGCTTTACCTGAAACACGAAGCACATTTAATTCATGAAATTGAAGCCTTTACGATTTGATAGTTGCATTAAGCCATATTGCAATTTTGGTTTTATTGTGATTAGTTGTGCAGCCCTAGTGAACCTTCTCACATTTCTCCTGGTTAAGACACAGTTTTACACTGAAGGAGGAGTTTTGGTGGATGGTTCTGTTGATCGGACCAGAACACCCTTTGCAACTTGCAACCATCCACAACACTGTCTTCATACCGATGAGTTTTGCATGCACAAACGGCTTAAATTTTCTTCCCGAAAATGTAAAAATCTTGTTTGTGCTTGTCGTCTCAGCAGTGGTTGACAAGCTGTAATCAGCCTCAGGATCTGAGTCCCTGCAGGGGGCTTTGTTGATATTTGCATCCGGCAGTTAATGAAATGATCAACGAGAGAACAAAAAAACTAATAAATCAAAAGCTGTAAAGAAGAAAGGCCTCCAACAAGGTCTAAGAAAGCTGTGTCTTTGAGTATGCGCTATTGATGGCCAGCTGCAATAGATCGTCACGTCTGCTCTGCTCTGGTCGATGCCATGCACGGTATCTGATATCCTCCTATTTTCTTCCAATGCCACATTTGAGAATCACACCCGAAGGATTAAAGCCTTTGCTTAAGGCTTCCCGCTGACCACGGGACATAATGTCATCTCATTCCTGACTTTAATGTGTTCCCATGGGGTATACACTGTCCTCTGCAGACAGTTTTAGCTGGGCTTTGCTGCTTTCCTGTTTTCAACTTGGTCAGCTGAGCCACAAAGACTAAAGAATTCCTCATTCTAACTAATTATGGCTTAATTAGGGAGCTTGTTCTAAACCGAGTATTTCACAATAACATGCCAATGAGAGAACCCCAAGATCGAGGCATGCAAAGAGCTCTGATATAGCAGCACTAGTGCATTCCAGGTCAGATGAAGGCACTTTTGGATTTAATGAAAATTTTATAAACACATATTCGCTCTGGCTATAGGCATTCATCCCTTCACTCGTTATGCAAGCATTCTGCCCTTCCCTCTTTCTCTCTCCTGCATTTTTTCCTCTGGAAATAGAACTGTGAGTGATTTTTCTATCATGTTTCTGTTGGTCTCTGTAGAATGGAGAATAAGAGGATGGATCCACCCATAGCATACATGATGGATCTCTACAGTCCTGGGCTAAATAAATAAATGGGCCAAGACCAAAATTGCTCAACACTAAGTTTTTATTGTCTTAACCACAAATTATTGGTCAGGATAGCTAAATTTAAGCAAATGCACTACTTTAATCTATTGGGACCCATATGGGAAGTTGTGTGCGGGGTGATGAATCACAATGAAACACGAGTTCATGGTGATGCTCCAGAACAGTGTCTTTGAAAATCTGGAGAGAAATATAATGATAAATGCATCTTTACCACAGTGAAGCGCGGAGGAAGAATGTCCTTGTGTGGGGAGCCTTTTTGGTACATGAGAATATTGCAGAATGGCTTGCTTCCCACAAATTAAAAGTTATTATCTAAAGAGTAATGATCAGATGTTGTTTTTCAACAAAGAAGTGGCTTGAGAACAAGTCCATCAGGCTCATGTTTTGGCCTGGTCAGAGTCACATTAAACTCAAATGAACTGGAAGACATTTTTCAGCTTTTTCGTGCATGACACGCCATTTTAAAAGCACGGTGCTCAAGTTAAAATAAGGGCAACTTTTCAAAAACACGTTTCTAGACCTGTTTTTTTTTACAGCAAAAATGTGTTCTATGTGAACCGACCCTAAGACCATTAAAAGACCACAATTTTCATGAGAGTCATAAGAGAACATGGCTGCGACTTAAGCTGGGCCACTGAACAGATGCTCAATAATTCTCCCTTATTTGCACCCACAAAATCCCAGTCATCTTAATATCAATCTTAGCGGCTCATCTCGCAACCTTTGACCTACTTTGTATCCAGAATTAATCACGTCAATAAAATGACTGATGATGTTCACTCTGTTTTTTAGATTTCATCTATAATAAACATGATTCATGCATTTCTAAACATTTTGGAAAATTGGGTTCCTTTTCTCTGTAACAGTTTGACATACATTTTGCTCAGCTAAAATATTATTTTTGTTAGCTAAAGTTGCATGCCATTTCAGTCAGTGAAATGTGGAATAAATTTAAATGGACACATTTGATGAATATGATGAAATACTGACTAAATTTAAAGGATATTTTCTTCAAAAGACTATGAATAATAAATAACAGTATATATTACGTCTACATCCTAATCTAACATATATTTGTGTGGTTATAGAGAAATATTGTAATATTGTATATGCAGTAGGGGTGCACGATTCAGAAAATGTCACGATTCGATTCGATACCGATTTTTTGTCTCAAGATTCGATTCAAAATCGATTTTCGATTCAAAAACGATTCTCGATTCAAAAAACGATTCGCAGTATATAAATGTAGTTTACTTTTTCCTGTGATTGATTGCAGTAGACACAATTTAAAAGAAAAAAACACAGCAAATTAAATGTAGTTTGATATTACTTTATATGACTTCATACAAAAATAAAATCTTCTGCAACTAAAAAGTGCAAAGTGCCAAGGTTTGGCCAGCTTACATTTAATTCAAGTTTAAAATAAAACTTAAACAGAAGCTTTTACATTTAGCTTTAAAGTGCTGTAGTCAGATCAAACAAACAATTATGCTAAATGTGGTTTAAGGACTACTTCAGCTACCAGGCTGACTGTTGAAATGTGAACTCGACTGGGCACATTGAACTTCCTAAAAATATATACTAATGTCGATAGAACACTTGCGAAATTATTTTAAATAGATTTAAAAAAAGCCACCGCTACTGGTAACATCTATGGTTAGATTGATTTGTTTAGATCCAGTGAAGTCGTTCATAGGCGTAATTTGCGGGTATCTCCAGTTAACTAGCAGAGCATTTATTTAGTTCGCTATTAAATAAGAGATCTGTTGTTTTTGAAATCAAGCTGCGCGCTCGTGTCCGCTGCTATCAGTGTCATGGATACAGTGTTCTCTGTGGCTCGCGCAGTCTTCACTCGAACGCGCGCTTTAATCTATCGCCGTTGTGGAGACTCCGGTAAAATCACAAAATAAAATGCTCACAAACGTGATGAACATATTCGGTTTTGATGAGAGAGAGAAAACACTATACGAGTGTGGTTTTAGAACCCGTAACCTCGGACACGCTTGGCGACAGATCTACAGAACTCAAACATAAGATCTGCGGATCGATGCATTTATTTACGGGTTGAGCAGAGAGGCTGCACAGTTTGACCAGCGGGCGGCAAGAACTTGCAATGTATAACTATTTATCAGACCGGCCCTCGCAGCCTCGAAACACTACCGGACCACTGGTAAAAGTCCCGACTCACCCGATTGCCACTCCACCCGTGCACGCCATTAAAAAAAAAAAAAAATGAATCGATTTTTGGAATTCTATGAATCGATTCTGAATCGGTAAAGATTGAATCGCGATTCAAATGTGAATCGATTTTTTTGCACACCCCTAATATGCAGAGTGACATTGTTTTTTCCTATCACTTCACTGCAGTTTTGTCCTTCAGCACTCTTAAAATGATTGTACACTGGATAATAAGTGAGTTTTGGGGGGTTCATGGTTGAATTATAGATCATTTATTAATGACTGTAATCTAATGAATTTTCAATTTTTCAGTTCAATTATCTGTAACTTACAGCATTGCATTGCAGTCCAAAAATACAGCGATGCAAAGGAAGCTTTTGTCAAAAGAATAAATGATGTAGAAAATATGTGAAATTGAATAAATCACATGTACATCCTTATCTGGCATATATTTGCAGTTCAGTCACAGAAAATGGTTTAACATGCAGGAAAGAGGGCCGAGGACTGTGTATCTCTATTATTCAGTAGTTTGACGATATTTAGCTGTTTGGCTTTAGTCAGCATGTCTTACAAAGCAGGACGCACTCTTTCCCACAAGCACTGCTGAAGAATCTCCTTAGGTACTAGTTATGTAATACCTCACACTATAAACTGCTGTGGACTGAAAATGACTGTTAACCCCTCCCTTATCTCCCTCACTCTTTCTGTCTCTCCTTATATCTCCATCTATCTAGATGTTTCGCTTGAGAAACAGCAGTGAGCTCTAGCAGAAAACAGCCTGGCGACTTGTTTGTAGAATTCAGCCAATCGCAGTGTCCGGCCTGTTGTGCTCAGCCAATCATATGCAGTCGGCAACCAATCAGCAGGTATTGCTCACCACAGCTATAAGGATTGAACATTAGAGTTTAAGAGCTGCAGATCAATAAAGGAAGGAGAGACCTTGTCACATCAGATCTTACAAAATTATTACAAAGACACTTAATGCCATGAATAAGTCAGTCACCTTCATGAAAAATGAAAATGTGACTCGTTAAACAGTCGTTTGAGAAAAACGAGAAAAGGGTCTGTTCATTCATCACGAGAAAAGGGTCTGTTCTGTTCTTTCTAAGAGCCTTACATTTGTGCTATGATCCCTTCTTTCTTCTTCTGCCAAAGTCCCTGCTGCCTTTGCTCTGAATGCCCAGGTGATTTTTCAGTTTCAATAATCTGTCTTTCTGTGTTCTCTCA
The DNA here is from genome assembly GCF_029890125.1 of Rhinichthys klamathensis goyatoka. Taxonomy (NCBI): domain Eukaryota; kingdom Metazoa; phylum Chordata; class Actinopteri; order Cypriniformes; family Leuciscidae; genus Rhinichthys; species Rhinichthys klamathensis. The sequence goes on from NW_026606832.1 coordinate 1,461,905, forward strand.
TGTCACGATCTATAACGCAACCATTACAAAAGCCAAAGCAACATTTGTCCCATGTCTGAATCCTTTATTTGAACTTAGTGTGACCGGGTTGAGATAACATGAACAATCACAATCAAGCATTAAGTATCAGCTTTGTCATAAAAAAGACCACATATTTATATTTTAAGTATTTTTTGTTCAAGGTTTAGTAATTTTGTTATGTGTTTTTGACATTATTTATTAGCTTTTTAATATTTCTACTGTATATAACTTTAATTTATTTTAATTTCAGTTTTAATGTTAGTACTTGTTAGTACTAGTACAGCTTATTTAATTTTTTTCTAATTTTATTTAATTAATTTCTTTATCGAATATTTCAGTTTTATTTCAGCTTTATTTAAATTACAACTATATCACTTTTTTTTTTAAAACACTGTACAGTAAGAGCTACACAATTAATGTGAATAACAGGCCAAATATTGAGTTCCCTTTCGAGGGAACTCGCGATGCGTCACTTGACGCTTTGGGAACGCCCCCAGCGTGCATGCGTCTGAGCATCAATGTCAACTAGTCCAATGGAAAGAATGAGCGTCACGGGCGGGTGACGTCATGACCAGGAAGGGATAAAGGCTCACCCGGTGAAACGCGGCATTAGCTTCTGCGTCTCAGCAAGCGATCTGTGTCATTTTGTCTCTGTCTATTTACTGTTGTCTGTTGCGGAAAAGGATGGAAACTAAACAAGTGTACAAACAGTGTGCTTCTCCCTGCCCGCGTTATTTAACGGGTGGGGACACACACAAGCTTTGTGTCGTTTGTTTGGGAGTGGAGCATGCGGTCTCAGCCTTCGAGGGGGCTGAGTGCCAGCATTGTGAGATGTTACCGCTTCGCATGCTCCGCTCTCGCCTGTCACTCTTTGATAAAGAGAGTGGGCAGGCTCGCGATCCACAGGGATCAGGACCCGCGTCTGCTGAGGCAGCGCGGAGAATGCATTCCTGGGGATCGCAAAAGGATCTTTCGGAGGGGTTGGAGACGGGTCCGAGGGCTCTTTCTCCTTCCTTACCCGAGAGATCCAGTGCTCTCTCCCCGGTGTCGGAAGCACGCTCTGCGGTTTCTTTCGCCCGGGGAGAGAGCCCTCCATTACTTTATTGCTCTTCCTCCGAGGAGGTTGATGCGATGAGTGTGGAGAGTGTAAGCATACACATGGGGGAAAGAGATTCACAATTTATTTCCCCAGCATATGATGAGCTGGTGGATGTTATGTCGCGGGCTGTAGAGAAGTTAAATATTGAATGGCCATCTGAGAAGAAGGGCGCTCGTCCTAAAAGCAAATTAGATGAGCGCTTTTTATCTTCCACCACATTATCTCCACCACGAGGGCTTCCATTTTTTCCCGATTTGCACAATGAAATTTCTAAATCGTGGAATAAACCATACTCATCACGTCTTTTCAGCCCTCATGTTAACACTTATTCGAGAATAAGAGGGCTGAAAGAGTATGGTTATGAGGCGATGCCCCAGGCGGAAGAGAATTTAGCCAGTTATCTTTCCCCTGGTCCCGCATCGTCTCTGAAAGCCTCGGCTTTGCCCACTAGACCGCTTAAAGCCACTTCGGTGTTAGTGGGCAAAGCTTATACGGCAGCAGGTCAAGCTGGAGCATGTCTGCATACTATGGCAGTGCTCCAGGCTTATCAAGCTGACCTGCTGGGGGATCTGGATAGTAGTGAGGGAGTCAGTCATGACGATATTCGTGAACTTCGTCGGGCTACCGATCTTTCTCTCAGGGCTACTAAGGAGACCGCCAGAGCAATTGGGCGGTCTATGGCAGCCTTGGTAGCTACTGAGAGACATTTGTGGTTAAATCTGTCTGAAATTAAAGAAAAAGATCGAGCTTTTTTATTAGATGCTCCGCTTGAACCTTCTGGTCTCTTCGGCGACGCAGTCCACGCGGTCGTCGAGAGATTTCAGGAGTCAAAGAAACAAGCGGACGTTTTTAAAAAGTTTATCCCTCGCCGGGTCCAGCCCCCTGGGACTGCTGGGCGTGAGCAGCCCCAGCCGTCGAGCTCATCATATCGTGTGCATCAGAAAGAGAGTGTTGCGTCTCGTGCACCTCCACGTAGAGACTGGAGACGGACGCAACCCTCTCAACCGAAGTCTTCTAAGTCGAAGCCGGATCTGAGGACCGTTCTTCAGGCGAAGAAGACTTCGGTTCAAAAAAAAAAAAAGGTCCTGATGTTCATGCATCAGGCCTGTGAGGACAGCCCCGACCGAAGTGGAGCGGTGTACACCTCATTATACGGTGCCCGTTCCATTTCGGAGTCCTCACGAGACCGTTCTGCCAACCCTGCCACCCTTGGTGCTTCAGGGCGCAGCGGTCTCCAGCGAGTCGCTGATGCTATGCTGCGGCACAGCATCGGTTTCGCGCCCTCTGAGGGGGGCCTTAGAGCGGCCAGTTCAGGTAGTTCCTGCCATTATGTTTCAGGCTCCGGAATTGGCTGTCTCGATAACACCAGAGACCAGCCTCGAGAGGCTGGTTCCCTTAGTAAATTTTCTGGCAGCGTGGAAGCTTCTGCCGAATATTTCTCATTGGGTCCTGCAGATTGTAGAGAAAGGATACAGAATCCAGTTTGGTTCTCGTCCTCCTCGTTACAACGGGGTGCTGCCCACAGTGGTGCATCCCGAGCAGGCTCTGGTAATGGAGCAAGAGGTAAAGGCCCTGTTAGCAAAGGAAGCTATAGAACAGGTGTACTCACCCGACAGAGAGTCGGGTTTTTACAGCCGTTATTTCATTGTTCCAAAAAAGGATGGGGGGTTGCGTCCCATTTTAGATCTTCGTCTGTTGAATCGTTCAGTACAGAAACTCAAGTTCAAGATGCTGACACTCAAACAGATCGTGACTCAAATCAGATCCGAGGACTGGTTTGTCACGATAGATCTGAAGGACGCCTACTTCCATATCTCCATCCTCCCTCAGCACAGGAAGTTCCTAAGGTTTTCTTTCGGGGGCAAAGAATACCAATATCGGGTTCTTCCTTTCGGTCTAGCTTTATCACCCCGCACGTTCACGAAATGCGTGGATGCAGCTCTAGCCCCTCTCAGGCTTCAGGGCATACGTATTCTGAACTACATCGACGACTGGCTGATTCGGGCGGAATCAGAGCAGTTGGCGGTTCGGCACCGAGGTGTCGTTCTCGCCCATATGCAGATGTTGGGGTTGAGGCTCAACGCCAAGAAGAGTGTTCTTTCTCCAGTACAGAGAACCACTTTCCTTGGTGTGGTATGGGATTCAGTGACGATGCGGGCCACTCTATCGCCCGTTCGTGTAGCTGCTATCCTGACAGCCACCAAAGAGCTAAAGCTAGGCCAGTCACGCACTGTGAAACAGTTCGAGAGACTGTTGGGTCTCTTGGCGGCAGCGTCCAACGTGATTCCTTTTGGCCTGCTGTACATGAGACCTCTACAGTGGTGGCTAAGGACCAGAGGGTTCTCCCCGAGGGGAAACCCACTTCGTATGATCAAGGTCACGCGGCGGTGCCTTCGTGCCTTGATTATATTGAGGAAACATTGGTTCTTAACCCAGGGTCCGGTATTGGGAGCTCTTTGCCATCGTGTTACGATCTCGACAGATGCTTCCCTCACCGGCTGGGGAGCGGTAATGGAAGGCCGCTCGGTTCAGGGTCTGTGGAAAAGTCATCATCTTTCGTGGCACATCAATTGCCTGGAGATGATGGCTGTCTTCAATGCGTTGAGACAGTTTCTCCCAGACCTGAGGGGCCATCATGTGCTTGTACGAACAGACAACACATCAGTGGTTTCTTATCTGAACCGTCAGGGGGGTCTGCGGTCGCGTCCGCTCTGCAAACTGGCGCACCAGATCCTCCTGTGGTCTCTGGGGAAGGTACTCTCCCTGAGGGCAGTGTATATTCCTGGGGACCAGAATGTGGGGGCAGACATCCTGTCGAGGCAGGAGCTGAGGCCAGGGGACTGGAGACTCCACCCCGAGGCGGTGGAGAAAATTTGGGAGTTTTACGGCCAAGCAGAGGTGGATCTGTTTGCGTCTCAGCACACGACGCACTGTCCACTTTGGTTCTCCCTTACTCACCCAGCCCCCCTGGGGCTGGATGCTATGGTGCAGACGTGGCCGAGGCTACGTCTGTACGCATTTCCCCCTGTTGCTCTGCTCCCAGGAGTTCTGGAACGAGTCCGCCAGTACGGAATAAGCCTACTGCTTGTAGCACCACGCTGGCCGAGTCGGATCTGGTTTGCGGACCTGATCCATCTCTTAGACGGTCCTCCCTTGGAGATCCCGATCAGGAGAGACCTTCTGTCTCAGGCCGGGGGCACAATATTTCACCCTCGACCAGAGATTTGGAACCTGTGGGTTTGGCCTCTGAGGGGGCCCAACTCATAGAGAGTGGTCTCTCAGCTGAGGCTGCTGAGACCATCCTAAGCTCCAGAGCTCCAGCTACTAGGAAACTATATGCGCTGAAATGGAAAGTTTTTTCTGTATGGTGTCACCGACATCAGTGGGATCCGGTTAACTGTTCTGTGAACACAGTACTCGAGTTCTTGCAGGAGCGCTTTACGTCAGGTTTATGTCCTTCCACACTTAAGGTTTACGTGGCGGCCATTGCGGCTTACCACGCCCTGGTTGGGGGTACATCGTTGGGTCGAGACCCCCTGATTACACGTTTCCTTCGTGGCACATTGAGGCTGAGGCCTGCAACTCGCACTAGGGTGCCAGCTTGGGATTTGGCAATAGTACTAGAAGGCCTGTCTAGGGCTCCATTCGAGCCCTTAGATTCGGTTTCAGAGAAATTTCTTACCCTTAAGACTATCTTTCTGCTAGCTATTTCGTCCCTTAAGAGAGTTGGAGACCTTCAGGCCCTTTCGGTTTCCCCCACTTGCCTTGAGTTTGCACCGGGGATGGTCAAGGCATTCTTATATCCAAAACAGGGATACGTCCCTAAGGTGCCGACCTTGATTCCGAGGCCTATCGTGCTGCAGGCTTTCTGTCCTCCTCCTTTTACATCTGCGGACCAGGAAAGGCTGAACCTCTTGTGTCCAGTGCGAGCACTGGATACTTATGTTCATCGGACATCTTCTATGAGGAAGTCCGACCAGTTATTTATTTGCTTTGGATCACCTAAGAAGGGTCTTCCTGCTTCTAAACAGACGGTTAGCAAGTGGATAGTCGAGGCTATTTCACTTGCATACGAGTACTCTGACCATCCGTGTCCCTTGGTGGTCAGAGCTCACTCAACGAGGGGTATGGCGGCCTCTAAAGCCTTGTTATTTGGGGTTTCCCTCCAAGACGTTTGTGATGCGGCAGGCTGGTCCTCACCGCTCACATTCGTCAGGTTTTACAGTTTGGACCTGGATGCTGCCCCAGGTTCTCAGGTGCTTAGTGCTTAGTTCCAACAGACTGACACTCAGGTACTTGGAATTCTGGCGTTTTGGGTATTCTCGTTCCCAAAGCGTCAAGTGACGCATCGCGAGTTCCCTCGAAAGGGAACGTCTCAGGTTACTACTGTAACCATAGTTCCCTGAGAAAGGGAACGAGACGATACGTCACCCTGCCATACTTCCTGCTTCCCTGTGATCGGCTTGCTTCGACTTTTTGAAGCTAATGCCGCGTTTCACCGGGTGAGCCTTTATCCCTTCCTGGTCATGACGTCACCCGCCCGTGACGCTCATTCTTTCCATTGGACTAGTTGACATTGATGCTCAGACGCATGCACGCTGGGGGCGTTCCCAAAGCGTCAAGTGACGCATCGTCTCGTTCCCTTTCTCAGGGAACTATGGTTACAGTAGTAACCTGAGACGTTTTTTTTTATTTCATGTTGAAATTAATTTGCTAGATTTGATCACAGTGCGAGACATTAAGATGTCTCATGAAACTCTAAAGATGTAAGATGACTGGGGCCTTTTTCTCAGGAGAAGCAGAAGCAAACATCCATTTTGCTCTCAATTTAATCTCATTGCTGTCGGAGAAACAACCGAGGCATTAAGGATGTGTCTCAGAAACTAACATTCTATCATTTTACTAACATTTGTCATTTTAAAAAGATTCTTCACTAGATACCAAGTCATTTTTATGTTGTTCCTTTTGATAAGAGTCATGGCTGGATAATGCTTTAGTTTCTTATGACTATTATCCAATGAATGAAGAAGTGGGATCAAATCAGGGATTACATTTTCTATAACTAACAGCATCAGATAGCGGTAAAAAAGAATAATACAGTCACTGTGTAATAGACAAAATATTTGGCTTTTTTGTCATTCCAAATGTACTTTATCCATGTAAAATGAGTTTTAGTGGAAAATGTTGAAAAGGAGTTATCTCTTTTTAGAGTGTCAATGATGGCGTACAAGTGAATGTTAAACGAATAATTTCCTGGAAAAAAGTGTACTTCCACATTACAATTTCTCATTGCTTTGCCGTCTTAGTTTTTGCATGTACGCATTTATGTGTGTGTGTGTGTGTGTGTGTGTGTGTGTGCACGTGCTTCTGTGCATGTCAAGCTAATCAAAACTGTTATGTTTTGATGTGCTAGCTCTCTGTTGTGTTCTGCTTGAATGGGCTTCTGAAATCAATTCCCATCCTTGATTGTAACCTGCCTCGTTTTATTTATGTAATTTTCTTTTCTCTCTCTCTCTCTCTCTCTCTCTCTCTCTCTCTCTCTCTCTCTCTCTCTCTCTCTCTCTCTCTCTCTCTCTCTCTCTCTCTCTCTCTCTCTCTCTCTCTCTCTCTCTCTCTCTCTCTCTCTCTCTCTCTCTCTCTCTCTCTAACGAAAGCTGATGGAAAAACTCTAACAGTTTTAGCTTGACATTTCCAAGGGATTCAGTCAAGACGCATCCAGTCTAGTCCAGCCCGAACAGCGCCACCTAGAGGTGCGTCTGATCCTATCATAGGTTTAGCGTTTGATTTATGTGGGTTCATCTTGATTTAACGATCAGGATTGGCTAAAAATGAGCGTGGAAGGCAGCGTTAATGGGGCGGCATGAATCATCAGCAGAAATCTGACAACATGCACCAATTTCATCCAATTTGCATTCGACAAGCATGTAAAGCAACCAAATCAAATGTTACAGAGTTTTCCTTTTCATCTCGACAAAAGGAATCTTCCTGGTTGGCTCAGGCAGTGCGGGTGTGTTGGCAGAGCAGAAGGAGTTGTACATCACGGCTGGCCGGTTCAGTAATCACAAAGCGCACAGACTCTTTCCTGTCTATCTCCCACACAGAGAAAGTGAGTGAGAGAGACAAGTAGAGAGAATGAAACAAATAGAGAGACACAGAGCAAGAGAGAGTGAGAGAGATCCAGGAATGTTGAGATGGTCTGGTGCAGGCCTGGATTCTTGGACAGACCCCTCGGACATACAATGCAAGAAGTTTTCTTTTGGCCTATAGTTATTATAACTGGTTTTGTAGCCTACAAAAACAATATACTTCTATGGTATGTCCTTAATACCATATAAGAAACAAGTCTTATATGGTATTAAGGACATACCATAGACGTACTATTTGAATGAAACAAATATACTAACTAAATCAGTTTCTCTGTTCTTCAGTATTTAATATAATTCATAAGTGGCTCCCTCCAGTGCGTCATCGACAGTAGGGGCGGGGCCAGGAGCTCAGTGGCTCCAGTGCGTCATCGACAGTAGGGGCGGGGCCAGGAGCTCAGTGGCTCCAGTGCGTCATCGACAGTAGGGGCGGGGGCCAGGAGCTCAGTGGCTCCAGTGTGTCATCGACAGTAGGGGCGGGGCCAGGAGCTCAGTGGCTCCAGTGCATCATCGACAGTAGGGGCGGGGCCAGGAGCTCAGTGGCTCCAGTGTGTCATCGACAGTAGGGGAGGGGCCAGGAGCTCAGTGGCTCCAGTACGTCATCGACAGTAGGGGAGGGGCAAGGAGCTCAGTGGATCCAGTGTGTCATCGACAGTAGGGGCGGGGCCAGGAGGTCAGTGGCTCCAGTGCGTCATCGACAGTAGGGGAGGGGCCAGGAGCTCAGTGGATCCAGTGTGTCATCGACAGTAGGGGCTGGGGCCAGGAGCTCAGTGGCTCCAGTGCGTCATCGACAGTAGGGGCGGGGCCAGGAGCTCAGTGGCTCCAGTACGTCATCGACAGTAGGGGCGGGGCCAGGAGCTCAGTGGCTCCAGTGCGTCATCGACAGTAGGGGAGGGGCCAGGAGCTCAGTGGCTCCAGTGTGTCATCGACAGTAGGGGAGGGGCCAGGAGCTCAGTGGCTCCAGTGTGTCATCGACAGTAGGGGAGGGGCCAGGAGCTAAGTGGATCCAGTGTGTCATCGACAGTAGGGGCGGGGCCAGGAGCTCAGTGGATCCAGTGTGTCATCGACAGTAGGGGAGGGGCCAGGAGCTCAGTGGATCCAGTGTGTCATCGACAGTAGGGCAGGGCCAGCCTCAGTGGCTC